>NW_027361829.1:30920000-31265000 GCF_039654945.1 Dendrobates tinctorius | reverse complement strand
CCGTGGGGGTTCCTACGGTGCCCTAGACCCCTCAATCACAGCCGGAGAACTAAATAGCCTAAAGACAGAAAGGGAAATCTAAACTGCCTCAGAGCAGACCCCAAAGCAAAAGGCAGCCCCCAACATATAATGACGGTGAAGCAAGATGAAAAAACACTCACACAGATAGAAAGATAGGCTGAGCAAATGATGGGGCCCAAGCTAACTAAATAGGAAAGGATAGAAAAGCTGCTGTCTGCAATCCGCCAAAACCCTATCAAAACAAGAGCCAACAGACTGATAGGGAAAAAAGCCCTGAAGACGCTAGGCTTCAAAAAGACTATATCAGTACTCAGGTATTTTCTGAAGACAGAGCAAAAAGGAATTCAGCTCACCCCAGCAGGGAATGGCAGAAATCCAGAAAAACAAGGCAAAACAAAACCAAAACACAAATGCAAAAAGCAGAGCAGAAAACTTAGCTTTTGAGGAGCAGGAATCAGACTGGTCTCCTAGAATCCCTCAGAGAGATCCCCAGCAAGGCAGAAGGGCGTCGGCTGCCTTATATCCAGTCAGCAATTCCAGTCACCCAGTCATCATCATCCTGCACAGGTGCTTGGTAATCAGCCTCACTACCTTCCTTCACCAGAACAGGGAGTTCATCAGACCTCAATGGTGAAGGGGAAAATGAACTCACAACAGGAATCACTCTTTACAACATCATATGGCAGAGAGTTCCATAGTCTCACTGCTCTTACAGTAAAGAATCCACATCTGTGATTATGCTTAAACCTTCTTTCCTCCAGACATACTGTAGAGGATGACCCCTTGTCCCCGTCACAGGTCTAAGAGTAATAAGATCATTAGAAAGGTCTTTGTACTGTCCCCACATATATTTATACATTGCAATAAGATCACCCCTAAGCCTTTGATTTTCCAAACTAAATAACCCCAAGTGAAATAGCCTATCTTGGTATTGCAAACCCCCTAGTTCCCTAATAACCTTGGTCGCTCTTTTCTGCACCCGCTCCAGTTCAGCTATGTCTTTATTATACACCGGAGACCAGAACTGTACTCAGTATTCTAAGTGTGGTCGTACTAGTGACTTATATAGAGGTAAAATTATGTTCTCCTCATGAGCATCCATGCCTCTTTTAATGTTTCCCATTATTTTATTTGCCTTTGCAGCAGCTTCCTGACACTGGCCACTAAATGTGAGTTTGTCATCCACCCATACACCCAGGTCTTTTTCAGTGACAGTTTTGCCCAGTGTTTTACAATTAAACACATAATTATACATCATGTTTGTTCTACCCAAGTGCATAACCTTACATTTATCCCCATTTAAGCTCATTTGCCATTTATCAGCCCAAGCTTCTAGATTACATAAATCCTTCTGTAATATAAAATTGTCCTCCCCTGTATTGATTACCCTGCAGAGTTTAGTGTCATCTGCAAATATTGAAATTCTACTCTCTATGCCCCCTACAAGGTCATTAATAAATATGTTAAAAAGAAGCGAGCCCAATACTGACTCCTGTGGTACCCCACTGCTAACCGTGACCCAGTCCGAGTGTGCTCCATTAATAGCCACCCTTTGCTTCCTATCTGTGAGCCAGCTCTTGACCCACTTACTCATATTTTCCCCTATCCCCATTGTTCTCATTTTGTGTATCAACCTTTTCTGTGGCACCATATCAAAAGCTTTTGAAAAGTCCATGTACACCACGTCCACTGCATTCCCTTGGTCCAGTCCGGAACTTACCTCTTCATAAAAGCTTATCAGATTAGTCTGACAGGAACGGTCCCTTGTAAACCCATGTTGATATTGGGTCATGAGTTTATTCATCTTCAGATACTCCAGTATAGTATCTCTTAGAAAACCCTCCACAGTTGAGGTTAAACTTACTGGCCTATAATTTCCAAGTTCAGTTTTTGTCCCCTTTTTGAATATTGGCACCACATTTGCCATACTCCAGTCCTGTGGTACATTCCCTGTTATTATGGAATCTTTAAAGATTAAAAATAATGGTTTATCTATGACTGTACTTAATTTCTGTTGTACTCGGGGGTGTATCCCATCCGAGGCCGGGGATTTGTCAATTTTAGTGATTTTTAGACGCCGCCGTACTTCCTACTGGGTTAAGCAGGTCACATTTAATGGAGAATTTTTATCACTGATCATGTTATCTGTCATGGGATTTTCTTGTGTAAATACTGTTGAAAAAAGTCATTTAGCATATTGGCTTTTTCCTCATCCTCATCCACCATTTCACCCAGACTATTTTTAAGGGGACCAACACTATCATTTTTTAGCTTCTTACTATTTATGTAGTTAAAGAATATTTTGGGATTATTTTTACTTTCTCTGGCAATGAGTCTCTCTGTCTCAATCTTTGCTGTCTTGATTTGCTTTTTACAGAATTTATTTACTTTTCTGTATTTATTTAATGCCTCATCGCTACCTACTTGCTTTAATTCTCTAAATGCTTTATTTTTGTCACTTATTGCGCCCCTTACAGCTCTATTTAGCCATAGTGGTCTCCTCCTATTTCAAGCATGTTTATTCCCATACGGTATATATTGTGCACAGGTCATATTCAGGATGCTAATAAATGTCTCCCATTTTCTTTGTGTATTTTTATGTCTCAGGATATCGTACCAGTTAATTGCACCAAGATCATCTCTCATCCGTTGGAAATTTGCTTTCCTGAAGTTTAGTGTCCTTGTAACCCCTCTACTACACATCATATTAAAGGATACATGAAAACTTATTATTTTATGATCACTATTACCCAAGTGACCCTCAACCCTTACATTTGATATGCGGTCTGGCCTGTTGGTTAATATTAGGTCTAGCATTGCCCCCCCTCTTGTTGGGTCCTGAACCAGCTGTGAAAGGTAATTGTCTCTCATAGTTGTCAAAAACCTATTACCTTTGCCGGAACTGCAGGTTTCGGTTCCCCAATGTATTTCAGGGTAGATTAAGTCCCCCATAATAATGACTTCTCCTTGAGTCGCAGCTTCATCTATTTGCTTTATGAGGATATTCTCCGTTGCTTCCATTATTTTTGGAGACTTATAACAAACTCCTATCAGTAATTTGTTATTTTCTCCCCCTCCCCTTATCTCCACCCACAGCAACTCTACATTTTCATTAGATTCATATACAGTGGGGCAAAAAAGTATTTAGTCAGTCAGCAATAGTGCAAGTTCCACCACTTAAAAAGATGAGAGGCGTCTGTAATTTACATCATAGGTAGACCTCAACTATGGGAGACAAACTGAGAAAAAAAAATCCAGAAAATCACATTGTCTGTTTTTTTTTTATTTTATTTGCATATTATGGTGGAAAATAAGTATTTGATCAGAAACAAGCAATCAAGATTTCTGGCTCTCACAGACCTGTAACTTCTTCTTTAAGAGTCTCCTCTTTCCTCCACTCATTACCTGTAGTAATGGCACCTGTTTAAACTTGTTATCAGTATAAAAAGACACCTGTGCACACCCTCAAACAGTCTGACTCCAAACTCCACTATGGTGAAGACCAAAGAGCTGTCAAAGGACACCAGAAACAAAATTGTAGCCCTGCACCAGGCTGGGAAGACTGAATCTGCAATAGCCAACCAGCTTGGAGTGAAGAAATCAACTGTGGGAGCAATAATTAGAAAATGGAAGACATACAAGACCACTTATGATCTCCCTCGATCTGGTGCTCCATGCAAAATCCCACCCCGTGGGGTCAGAATGATCACAAGAACGGTGAGCAAAAATCCCAGAACCACGCGGGGGGACCTAGTGAATGAACTGCAGAGAGCTGGGACCAATGTAACAAGGCCTACCATAAGTAACACACTACGCCACCATGGACTCAGATCCTGCAGTGCCAGACGTGTCCCACTGCTTAAGCCTGTACATGTCCAGGCCCGTCTGAAGTTTGCTAGAGAGCATTTGGATGATCCAGAGGAGTTTTGGGAGAATGTCCTATGGTCTGATGAAACCAAACTGGAACTGTTTGGTAGAAACACAACTTGTCGTGTTTGGAGGAAAAAGAATACTGAGTTGCATCCATCAAACACCATACCTACTGTAAAGCATGGTGGTGGAAACATCATGCTTTGGGGCTGTTTCTCTGCAAAGGGGCCAGGACGACTGATCCGGGTACATGAAAGAATGAATGGGGCCATGTATCGTGAGATTTTGAGTGCAAACCTCCTTCCATCAGCAAGGGCATTGATGATGAAACGTGGCTGGGTCTTTCAGCATGACAATGATCCAAAGCACACCGCCAGGGCAACGAAGGAGTGGCTTCGTAAGAAGCATTTCAAGGTCCTGGAGTGGCCTAGCCAGTCTCCAGATCTCAACCCTATAGAAAACCTTTGGAGGGAGTTGAAAGTCCGTGTTGCCAAGCGAAAAGCCAAAACATCACTGCTCTAGAGGAGATCTGCATGGAGGAATGGGCCAACATACCAACAACAGTGTGTGGCAACCTTGTGAAGACTTACAGAAAACGTTTGACCTCTGTCATTGCCAACAAAGGATATATCACAAAGTATTGAGATGAAATTTTGTTTCTGACCAAATACTTATTTTCCACCATAATATGCAAATAAAAGGAAAAAAAAACAGACAATGTGATTTTCTGGATTTTTTTTTCTCAGTTTGTCTCCTATAGTTGAGGTCTACCTATGATGTAAATTACAGACGCCTCTCATCTTTTTAAGTGGTGGAACTTGCACTATTGCTGACTGACTAAATACTTTTTTGCCCCACTGTATATTATCACGCAGGATGGGTTTTAAGGATGATTTTACATATAAACACATGCCTCCCCCTCGCTTATTTGTACGGTCATTTGTGAACAGACTATAGCCCTGTGAATTAATCACCCAGTCATGGCTCTCATCCAGCCATGTCTCAGATATCCCCACCATGTCATAATTATGTTCCAACAAAATTAATTCTAATTCCTTTATTTTGTTAGTGAAGCTTCTGGCAGTAGTATACATGCACTTTATGTATCTCTCTGTACCTCTATTCTTTCTTAATTTATTAACTGTTCTAACCCCACCCCCAATTTCATTATTTGTGCCCAGGTCTCTATCTGCACTGTCATGTGCCCAAAAATGGTACCAATAAAAATGTCAACTCATCCTGCAAGAAACAAGACCTCACATGACTCTGTGGGCCAAAATATGGAAAAATTATAGCTCTCAAAATGTAGTGATGCAAAAACTACTTTTTGCAATAAAGAGCTTCTTTTAGTGTGTGACAGCTGCAAAACATAAAACCCACAAAAAACCCCCACTATAAATAGTAAATCAAATCCCCATTTATCACCCACTTAGGGAAAAATAATAAAATAAAAAAAATATTTATTTCCATTTTCGGGTTAGGGTTGGGGTTAGGGTTAGGTTTGGGGCTAATGTTAGGGTTAGGGTTGGGGATAAAGTTAGGTTTGGGTTGGGGCTAAAGTTAGGGTTAGGGTTGGGGCTAAAGTTAGGGTTAGGGTTGGGATTAGGGCCAGGTTTGGGATTAGGGTTAGGGTTGGGATTAGGGTTAAGTGTCTGTTAGGGTTAGGTTTGTGGTTAGGGGTATGGTTATGGTTGGGATTAGGGTTAGGAGTGTGTTGGGGTTAGGGTTGGAGTTAGAATTGAGGGGTTCCACTGTTTAGGCACATCAGGGGCTCTCCAAATGCCACATGCGTCTGATCTCAATTCCAGCCAATTCTGCATTGCAAAAGTTAAACAGTCCTCCTTCCCTTCCAAGCTCTGCCATGCACCCAAACAGTGGTTTACCCCCACATATGGGGTATCAGCATACTCAGGACAAATTGCATAACAACGTTTGGGGTTCAGTTTCTCCTGTTACCCTTGGGAAAACAAATAAATTGGGGGCGAAAAGACCATCTTTGTGAAAAAAAGATTTTTAATTTTTATGGCTCTACATTATAAACTTCTATGAAGTACTTGGGGGTTCAAAGTGCTCACCACATATCTAGATAAGTTCCTTAGGGGGTTTATTTTCCAAAATGGTGTCACTTGTGTGGGGTGTCCACTGTTTAGGCACATTAGGGGCTCTCCAAATGCGACATGGTGTCCGATCACAATTCCAGCCAATTTTGCATTGAAAAGTCAAACGGCGCTCCTTCCCTTCCGAACTCTGCCATGCCCCCAAACAGTGGTTTACCTGCATATATGGGGTATCAGCCTACTCAGGACAAATTGTACAACAACTTTTGGGGTCCAATTTCTCCTGTTATCCTTGGTAAAATAAAACAAATTGAATCTGAAGTAAATATTTTGTGAAAACAGTTAAATGTTCATATTTTTAAACATTCCAAAAATTCCTGTGAAGCACCTGAAGGGTTAATAAACTTCTTGAATGTGGTTTTGAGCACCTTCAGGGGTGCAGTTTTTAGAATGGTGTCACTTTTAGGCATTTTCTTTCATATAGACCCCTCAAAGTGACTTCAAATGTGAGGTGGTCCCTAAAAAATGGTATTGTAAAACTGAGAAAACGCTGGTCAACTTTTAACCTTTATAACGTCCTAACAAGAAAAATGTTGGTGCCAAATTTGTGCTGATGTAAAATAGACATGTGGGAAATGTTATTTGTTAACTATTTTGTGTGACATATTTCTCTGTTTTAAGAGCATGAAAATTCAAAGTTGGAAAATTGCAAAATTTCAAAATTTTTTGCCAAATTTCCATTTTTTTCCACAAATAAACGCAAGTCATATCAAAGAAATTATACCACTATTATGAAGTACAATATGTTGCAAGCAAACAATGTCAGACTCACCAGGATCCATTGAAGCATTCCAGAGTTATTACCTCATAAAGGGACAGTGGTCAGAATTGTAAAAATTGGCCTGGTCATTAACATGCAAACCACCCTTGGGGGTAAAGGGGTTAAGTTTGTGGGTGTAGCGTGAAAAATGTGGAAAAGTTCACGGGGTATGAATACTTTTTCAAGACACTGTTTAGTGTTGTGGAAATACAGTTAGGTCCAGATATATTTGAACAGTGATCGAATCTTCGTGATTTGGGCTCTACATGTACAGTAACTATTTTTTATTTAAAATGAAACAGTTGTGATGCAATTGAAGTGTAACCTTTCAGGTTTAATTAAAGGGGTTAAACAAAATATCCTGTGAAACGATTAGGAATTGCATTTTTCTACAAAGCTTCCTCATTTCAGGGGTTTAAAAGTAATTGGACAAATTAAATTTGCAATAAGTAAAATGTTCATTTTTAAGACTTTGTAGAGAATCCTTTGCAGGTAATGAATGTCTGAAGTTTGTAAGCCATGGACATCACCAAACGCTGTGTATCCTTCTTTGTGATGTTTTGTTGTTGCTTGTTTGTGGGTCTTTCTGCCTTAAGTTTTGTCTTAAGCATGTGAAATACATGCTCAATGGGGTTCAGATCTGATGTTTGACTTGGCCATTGCAAAATATTCCATTTCTTTGCCTTAAAGAACTCCAGGGTTGTTTTTGCAGTATGTTTGGGGTCATTGCCCCTTTATACTGTGAAGCAACGTCCAATCAACCTTGCTACATTTGGCTGAACCTGAGCAGAAAGAATTGCCCTGTACACTTTAGAATTCATCAGGCTGATTATGTCTTCAGTCACTTATCAAAAAATACTAGTAACCCAGTGCCATTGGAAGCCATGCATGCCCATGACATCACATTGCCTCCACCATGTTTTACAGAGGATGTGATGTGCTTTGCATCATAAGCCATTTTAGGCCTTCTCTTTCTTCTTTCCATCATTATGGTAAAGGTTGATCTTAGTTTCATCTGTCCAAAGAATGCTTAATTTAAGGCTGATTAATGGTTTGCACCTTGTGGTGAACCCTCTGAATTTGCTTTAACCCCTTAAGCCCCAAGGGTGGTTTGCACGTTTGTGACCGGGCCAATTTTTACAATTCTGACCACTGTACCTTTATGAGGTAATAACTCTGAAACGCTTCCATGGATCCCGGTGATTCTGACATTGTTTTCTCGTGACATATTGTACTTCATGTTAGTGGTAAAATTTCATTCAAATAACTTGGGTTTATTTGTGGAAAAAAAAAGGAAATTTGGCGAAAATTTTGAAAATTTCGCAATTTTCCAACTTTGAATTTGCCCTTAAATCACAGAGATACGGCACACAAAAAACTTAATAAGTAACATTTCCCACATGCTTACTTTACATCAGCACAATTTTGGAACCAAATTTTTTTTGTTAGGAAGTTATAAGGGTTAAAAATTGACCAGCGATTTCTCATTTTTGCAACACCATTTTAATTTTACGGACCACATCACATTTGAAGCCACTTTGAGGGGTCTATATGATAGAAAATACCGAAAAGTGACATCATTCTATAAACTGCACCCCCTAAGGTGATCAAAACCACATTCAAGAAGTTTATTAACCCTTTAGGTGCATCATAGGAATTTTTTGAATATTAAAAAAAATGAACATTTAACTTTTTTTCACAAAAAAATTACTTCAGGTTCAATTTTTTTTATTTTACCAAGGGTAACAGGAGAAATTGGACTGCAAAATGTATTGTGCAATTTGTCCTGAGTACGCTGATACCTGATATGTGGGGGGGAACCACTGTTGCGGCGCATGGCTGAGCTCAGAAGGGAAGGAGCGCCGTTTGACTTTTTCAATGCAAAATTGGCTGGAATTCAGATCGGACACCATGTCAGCCTTACTATCAGGATTCAGGTTTAGGCACGATGGTGGCGGGGGAAGGACCCATTAAGCGCATTAGGGGAGTCTAGGGACAGGCACAGGTTGGAACTCATGAGGTGCCCCATCCATTGTTTCATACTGTAAGGGCCTTCCTCTCCCCATTCCATCCCATTGTCATCCAATGGACATAACTATATTGGTTCATGACACTATTCCTTGCTCTGCAACAAACGGAGAAACTCCTTATCTTAAAAAAGCTTATGAATCTGAGGTCCAATAAAGACTCCTTCCTTTACTTTTGCTTCACTCAACCTTGTAAAGTTATCAATGACATACTTGAAGGCTTTTCCATTTTTATCCATAGCCTTTAGAAAATTCTTTATTAGTCCTAACTTGATATGCAAGGGTGGTAACAAAATCATATCTGATTCACCAAGTGCTGGATGCAGGACATTTTTTCTCCCTGGTTGAAGTGGATGTCTGAAAGGCCAGTCTCTTTTATTGTGCTACATTCTATTGCATGACTATCTGTTAGGTGTCGGGTACCTGCCACTGCACAGCAGGAATCCAGAGCCTTGCACCCAGCGGTCTCCCATTCTTCTTCAGCCGCAGTGGAGCCTGCTCAGCAGATTCATCGGTCCCAGCGCTCTGCCCAGGCCAACTCCATGGGTTTGCTTGCTGCTGCCACCTCTGGCACAGCTATCACAATGCATGCTGCTCAGCAGCGAGATTCTCCAGGGACTGTCCTCATGTCGGGCCACTGAGCATGCCCGTGGAGTGATCTCCCATTGGAGTTCGAGGGTCACGTGCTCAGGTCCTGCTCGTGTTCGGATTGGCCCATCCAAGAAGCCAGGAAGGTCCTGGACGCCCGTGGCTATAAAAGGTTCACATGGCCGCTCGCCCATGCGCTAGGATAGTCTGTAAATACAGTCTATGTGGAGTGAGTGATGTATGCACGTATGAATGTCTCTGGTGAATGACTCATTAAGAAACCCCTACCCTTGGTACGCATGTGTTATGCAGCCTAGCCTGTTAGCGCCCAGGCATAGGCATAGGTAGGTCTGAGGTTGAGTCAGGCATCAGGCCTCACCAGGGACTCGGCACGCCTCAGTGCATGTGCTCCATATCCAGCGTCTATAGCGGCGCTCACAGCAGCGACGCCGCGCGTTCAGTGGGCCTAGAAGGACTCTAACCCCGTGTCCTTGGGGTAGAGTTCTGTGGCCATACACTGTGTGCTCTTTTAGCCGAGCTCTGTGAGCACAAACAGGTTCAGCGGTAGTGCGGCTCTGTGAAGCAACAGAGTCCACCCCTGTACACACCGGGTGATGTTAACCCGCGTGTGTTCTTATAGTATACTGCCATATAGCATCCGGCATTACTGACCAGCAGGTTACCTCCCCTGCACGGTGGACTCCGGGCTGCGAACGCACCTTATTACCATCTTTATTATTTGGTGCGTTCCGCCAGCCCTAACACTATCTCACACAGAAAGCAGCAGTACTTTGTTTATTGACCCTTGAGGACGCGATCCACTCGTGGCTATTAACCCATTAAATGCCACTGTCAAACACTGGCAGTGGCATTTAACATGCACTTCCGGCAATCGTGCCAGAAATCTGCCAATCGTTGATCCCCGTCATGTGATCGTGGGTCACAAATGGGTTAGCATCGATGGTTGGGAATCATTGCAAGTGAGCAAATCTGCTACACGCAGGTGATCTGATCATCGCCTGTATGTAGCAGAGCCGATCGGGTTATGGCAGCTTCTTGTCTCCCATGGAGATTATTGAAATATGCTAAAAGTGAAAAAAAATTGTGAAAATATAAAAAAATAAAAAATATTGTATTTGGTATCGCCTCATTCAGAATCGCCCGATCGCTAAATGGCGTAGGGAGAAAAAAAAGTCAAAACGCCAGAATTACGCTTTTTTTGGTCGCCACTACATTGCATTAAAATGCAATAATGGGCAATCAAAAGATCGTGTCTGCACCAAAATGGTATCATTAAAAATGTCAGCTCGGCATGCCAAAATAAGCTCTCAACCAATCCGAGATCAGGAAATATGGAGACGCTACTGGTATCAGAAAATGGTGCAATTTTTTTTAACAAAGTTTGGAATTTGTTTTTCCCACAAACAACTGTGGGATTGCACTTTTTTGCAATTCACCACATTTGAAATGTTTTCCCATTTTTGAGTACATGACATGGTAAAACCAATCATGTCATTCAAAAGAACAACTGATCCCGCAAAAAACAAACCCTCACATGGCCATTTTGACCAAAAAATAAAAAAGTTATGGCTCTGGGAAGAAAGGGAGCAAAAAATGAAAATGCAAAACCAAAAATAACTCTGGTCGTTAAGTGGTTAAACCCTTTTCCAATTAGGATGTGCATACCCTCAATCAACCGGTGTGGTGTAAAGAAAGCTGAGACCTGATTAGTCTCAGGACAGCTTTTCAGTCTACAGTATTCTGTCTCTGAAACGGACTGGCTGCAATTGGACTTCCAAGCCTGATTCCTGTTGCCTGTAAAATGAGGCAGCAAAAAGCCGATGACAGGTTCACTTTAAACCATAAACGAAATTAAAACCAAATGTGTCCAATAGATGCAGTTGATCACCTATGTTGTACCTGAATGCCTCAGTACCTCTGTGTGCTTCACAATAAATTATACTGAGCAATTGCAATCAATACTGTACGGTAATAACTATATCTGTGTGTAGGAAATGGTTATTCTTGAGCACTCATTCTGTGCAAATATGTCATACAAGCCTGGAGTATATGAAATATAGATGTGTGTCAGAACAGTCATCTGCATTATGCCAATACCATCATATAGCTTTAATATTAATATCAATCCAAACAGCTCTAGCAATCCAAGTCCAGCACTGAATCACCCAAACTATCGAGCATAACTAATGTATACATGCAACGTGTCATTCCAGCCATTGGCTTTCTCTTCATCTTTTCCATAAATTGTATTGACTCTTTGAAACGGGCAGTACATAGACTGTATAAATGGCTAAACTACAGACCATGCCTATGCTGTGTAGAGCGTTCGGAATCACACAATATGGGAGCGAAGCAAAGTCAGATGGTCAAGGCATAGGTTACAATGTACAAATACTTCATTGTCAGAGTTATGTCATTAGGGGAGAGAAAATCCATTATCCCAAATTGACATAGGATGCCATCATTTAGTAGTTCAATAGGGAATATAACGAATGCAAAGGGCATGATAAGAAGCATGTTACAGCAATATCTAGAAACAGGGGTTATTATTTAAGGGGAATCTGGGATCAGGATGTCACACCACAAACTATTTATATGTGCATCCAATATTTGAGACAAAAACAGAAACAGGCCGAGATGCTTACTTGTCTAAACAGGCCTCAATACATCTGCACTAACAGGGTGCAGCAGACCCAAGTAAAATGGCAACTGCACAGGTACAATAATAACTACTGAACCAGCCAGCCTCCAATCAGGGATTGGCCATGTCGCACACCAGTGCAATAAAATAATCCGCATGTGGCAGTGTTCACACAGGGAATGCAGGGCTTCTGGCTCACAACCTCTTAGTAACACCATGTAGGGGGGCTGCCTAGTGCCAACTATAATGCATCCTGTGTGAACAGAAGCCACAAGTTTACAGAACCATTTGGGCCCAACTGCACCCTGTAAAAATATAAGGTGCACAAAAACATATCAATATATGTAAGGTATTGGTTGATATTAAGGCCATAATATGTGAGCTGGCAAACCACGTCAAGGTTCTTACACTTGCCAGTCCTACTCTAACATGAAAACCTCAGAAAGAAGAAAAAACCTCCAATATTTGAGAAAAAAAAACAGAAACAGGTAGAGATGCTTACCTGTCTAAGCAGGCCTCAATACAACTGCACTAACAGGGTGTACCACACGGCCAATCCCTGATTGAAAGCTGGCTGTTTCATTAGGCATTATTGCACCTGTTCAGTTGCCATTTTACTTGGGTCTGCTGCACCCTGTTAGTGCAGTTGTATTGAGGCCTGTTTAGACAAGTAAGCGTCTCTACCTGTTTCTGGTTTTTTCTCAAATATTGGAGGTTTTTTCCTCTTTCTGAGGTTTTCATGTTAGAGTATTTATATGTGCATGCAGTTCTTTCAAAAACAAGTCCGGCAATACCTTTACATGGTTCCTCTGTTACTAAGAAATCCGCATTTGTAATAATAAGCAAATGAGACTAAAATGCTATTTATAGATCTGAAGCCTCTGTCACTCCAGCTCTATTCCCTGCCCAGTGCAGCCTCCATCTCCTACATGACTGATAGCTCCTATGCTTGAAACCACATAGCAAAGAGGTTGATTTCTCAGTAACGAAGGAATGGACTGGTCATGTAAAGATATTGCTGGACTTGTCTTTGAAAGAACTTCATGGGTGTATAACTAATTTGAGAGGTGAAATCCTACTGACAGATTCTCTTTAAGTTATTATTCTGTATTGCTTGACTGATCAGATTATAAAAATAATTAATTTTGGAACAAACCTTTTAAGAAGCAGAATCTGACTTATCTCATGTTAATGTGCTTCCATTGGTTTCACAGTCAACTAAAGTTTATGCTAAACTCAGGTTATTGGTTTAAAGAACATGACATGATGGCACTGTAATATAATGTATAACATTGTGTTTATGTGAGTGGCTACAGAAATGCAGAGGGTAACACTAAAGGGGGTTTTACACTAAGCGATATCGCTAGCAATATCGCTAAAACGTCACTGGTTTTGTGACGTTATAGCGATATTGCTAGCGATATCGCTATGTGTGATACTTACCAGCGACCGGCTCCCCCGCTGTCCATCGCTGATCGCGCGAGAATGTCCGGCTCCATTTCTCGTCGGGCGCTTCCTGCTGAGACTTCCTGCTGTGACGTCCAGCGACGCGTGGAGGCGGGCGGGAGGACGCAGGATCGCTGTGTGTGAATGGTAAGTATCGTGCGCTGCGTCGCTGCTGCATCGCTGTGAGATCTTTCTGTATGAAAGCTCACTAGCGATCATTTAGCGATGCACCAGCGATCCTGACCGGGTCGGATCGCTGGTTGGATCGCTGGTGCATCGCTAAATGTAAAAGGGCCTTAACACAGGCTATGTGTTGAAGTGATTGCAGGGAGCCCGCTTGCTTACTTATTGAAGTTTACATCAAAATCAAATTTGTCCATGCAACCGCTTGCATAAGAAAGCATGTGCCACCTGTCTACAGTCTCTTTGACTCTCAAACATATCTAAAAGGCACATAACAGGTAGTGATATGCTGTGATGCACTTTGGATGGAGAGGATGGGGACATATCCCTAAAAATGCCATACTCCAGATTATAATTTGAATACAGTTTGCGTTTTTATGGATGATTTTTGGATAAGTTACTTTTTTCTTCATTTTGTTATTTTATAGACTGATGTGCTAATTCATACATTATTTCTGTAACTAAGTAAGAACTCAACATGTTGTGGCAGTTTTTATGTGGCCTTTTCCTATACATTTGCATAATTTATATAAATAAATATAGAAAATAAATTTGATAGTAAAGCATATGGAGCAAATTGCTGTACTATAAAAGTTGGAGAAATTTTGACCATTGGTTTCAGAGTTCTGCCCTGTGTATGAAACAAATGAGGGAGAGATTTCCATTTGCAGTCAAAATTAGAAGTTTGCATACACTATATAAAAAAGACACATATGCATGCTTATCTCAATATCTGACATGAAATCAGAATAAACCTTTCCCATTTTAGGTCAATTAGGATTACCATAATTATTAATATTTGCCAAATTCCTGAATAATGAGAGAGAGAGAATGTTTTAAGGCATTTTTATTACTTACTGCAAAGTCAAAAGTTTCCATATATTTCATTAGTATTTGGTATCATTGTCCTTAACCTAATGACTTGGGTCAAACATTTGGGATATCCTTCCACAAGCTTCTCACAATACTTTAGTTGTTCGGAATTTGGGCCCATTCCTCCTGGTGTAACTGATCCAGGTTTATAAGTCACCTTGCTCACACCTGCCTTTTCAGCATTGCCCGTAAATTTTCAATAGGATTGAGATCAAGGCTTTGTGATGGCCACTCCAAAACATTGACTTTAACCTTAAGCCACTTTGTTACCATTTTAGCAGTTTTCTTTGGGTCATTGCCCATTTGTAAGACCCATTTCTGCCCAAGCTTTAACTTCCTGACTGATGTCTTGAAATGCTGCTTCAGTATTGCCACATTATCTTCTTTTCTCATGATGCCATCTATTTTGTGAAGTACACCAGTCCCTACTGCAGCAAAACAACCCCACAACATGATGCCACTCCCGTGTTTCACAGTTGGGATGGTGTTCTTAGGCTTCCACGCTTCTCCCTTTCTCCTCCAAATGTAACAAAGGTCATTATGCCCAAAAGCTTCATCAGACCACAGGACATGTCTCCAAAAATTAAGGTCTTTGTTCCTGTGTGCATTTGCAGACATTAATTTGGCTTGTTTATGCTTCTTTTGGTGTAATGGCATTTCCCTGGCAGAGTGGCCTTTCAGCCATGTTGTTACAATATTTGTTTCACTGTTTACAATCTCACCAGATTCTGCCATCATCTTCACTAGGTCTTTTACTTTTTTCCTTGGGTTGATATGCACATGTTGGACCAAAGCACATTAATCTCTGGGACACAGAACCCGTTTCCTTCCTGAGCAGTATGATGGCTGGACATTCCCATCTTGTTTGTACTTGCGTATAATTGTTTATACAGATGAACAAGGCACTTTCAGGTATCTTGAAATTGTACCCAAGGATGAGCCAGACTTGCGCAAGTCCACAATTCTCTTACTTATATCTTGGCTGATTTGAGACTTTCCCATGATGCTACACAAAGAAACAGTTTGTTTCTGGCGTGCATTAAAATACTTCCACAGGTGTGTCTCTAATTAACTCAAATGTTGCCAAAAAATAGAAGCTTCCAAGCACATGACATCATGATATAGCCAGTCCAGAATTGTTTAAAGGCCTAGTAAACTTATTGTATGTAAACTTTTGACTTTGTTGACTTTGCAATTAGTATTAAAAATGCCTAAAAACATTCTCTCTCTCTCTCTCTCTCTCATTATTCTGGCGTTTGGCAAATATTAATAATTATGGTAGTCCTATTTGACCTAAAAGGGAAAGGTGTATTCTGATTTCATGTCAGATATTGAGAAAACCATGCATATGTGTCTTTTTATATAGTGTATGCAAACTTCTGGTTTCAACTGTACCTAATACCCATAATTTTTTCACATATCTTTGTGAGATATTGGAACCACAGGAGCTCTTTGATACACAGATTTATTTTTGATGACCACTGTTATTTGAGTTGTGTGTATAGAACAAGATGAGTTAGGATTATTTATATTTAAACTCTTCATTGACTTGTTGCCCACCAGTGTGCCTCTTTAGTAAATACACGTTTACATAGGACTATATACAGTAGATGTTGTTATTTTAAGTGTGTGACACTATGTAATTTTTAAATAGATATTAAAAGTCAAGTTTTTTCAAAACTCACCATGCTGGAATATTATTATGAAGTGGCTACTTTGACACATTAGATGAGCACCATCTGTGCTCTGAATGCTACACGGAAACCCACCCTATGCAAGCATGGTTTTTTTACTGCCTAGCCTAAATTTATTAGGCCAATTTAATCATTGAGGAACAGCTGTAGTAATGATCCTGCTAAACAATATTCAATCATAAAGCACACTGTCAAAATATGCTTAGTCAAAATTCCAGTATGTGGCCTCACTCTTTGGCCTGGTTCAGATAAGCATATGAAAAAATCGTCTGATTTACATCCAGAAAATCAGACAGTTTTTATCTGTATATCCATCCATATTCCATCCGTGTATCATCTGTATTATGTACCGTGTGCCATCTGTATTATCTGCATTTGCTTAATCCCTTCATGACCCAGACTATTTTGACCTTAATGACCTGGCCATTTTTTGCAATTCTGACCAGTGTCCCTTTATGAGGTAATAACTCAGGAACGCTTCAACGCATCCTAGCAATTCTGACATTGTTTTTTCGTGACATATTGGGCTTCATGTTAGTGGTAAATTTAGGTCGATAATATTTGCGTTTATTTGTGAAAAAAAACGGAAATTTGGCAAAAATTTTGAAAATTTTGAAAATTATGTGACACAAAATAGTTAATAAATAATATTACACACATGTCTACTTTACATCAGCACAATTTTGGAAACAGCATTTTATTGTTAGGAAGTTTTAAGGGTTAAAAGTTGACCAGCGATTTCTTATTTTTACAACAAAATTTACAAAACCATTTTTTTAAGGGACCACCTCACATTTGAAGTCACTTTGAGTGGTCTATATGGCAGAAAATACCCAAAAGTGACACCATTCTAAAAGCTGCACCCCTCAAGCTACTCAAAACTACATTCAAGAAGATTATTAACCCTTCAGGTGCTTCACAGGAACTAAAGCAACATGGAAGGAAAAATTGGACATTTTAATTTTTGCCCAAAAAATTATTTTCTTTTAGCATCAATTTTTTCATTTTCATTTTCACATAGGTAACAGGATAAAATGGATCCAATTTGTTAGGCAATTTCTTCTGAGTACACCGATACATTATATGTGGTCATAAACCACTGTTTGGGCGCACGGCTGGGCTCAGAAGGGAAGGAGCGCCATTTGAATTTTTGAATGGAAAATATGCTAGAATATTTAGTGGTTGCCATGTCACCTTTGGAGAGTCCCTGTGTGCCTAAACATTTGAGCTCCCCCACAAGTGACCCTATTTTGGAAACTAGACCCTCCAAAGAACTTATCTAGATGCATAGTGAGCACTTTGAACCCCCAGATGCTTCACAAATTGATCCGTAAAAAAAAGGACTTTTTTTCACAAAAATTTTATTTTAGCCTCAGTTTTTTCATTTTTACATGGGCAACAGGATAAAATGGATCCTAAAATTTGTTGGGCAATTTCTCCTGAGTACACTGATACCTCATATGTGGTCATAAACCACTGTTTGGGCGCACGGCAGGGCCCGGAAGAGAAGGAGCACCATTTGACTTTTTGAATGGAAAATTAGCTCCAATAGTAAGCGGACACCACATCGTGTTTGGAGAGCCCCTGTGTGTCTAAACTTTGGAGCTTCCCCACAAATGACCCCATTTTGGAAACTAGACCCCCTAAGGAACTTATCTAGATGTGTAGTGAGCACTTTGAACTCCCAGGTGCTTCACATAAGTGTATAACGCAGAGCCGTGAAAATAAAAATATTTTTTTCCTCAAAAAATGATTTTTTAGCCCGCTATGTTTTACTTTCACGATGGTAACAGGAGAAATTGGACCCTAAGAGTTGTTGTCCAGTTTGTCCTGAGTACGCTGGTACCCCATATGTGGGGGGAACCACTGTTTGGGCACACGTCGGGGCTCGGAAGGGAAGTAGTGACATTTTGAAATGTCGACTTTGATGGAATGGTCTGCGGGCGTCATGTACGCTTGCAGAGCCCCTGATGCGCCTAAACAGTAGAAACTCCCCACAAGTGACCCCTGTCATGATCCAGGCTGGATCTGACAAGTTAAATGGAAAAGTGAACTTTTTTCCGTTTGGCTTGGTGCCAAAGTGGGTTGATTGCCCCCGGTGGCCATTAGAATTATTACACGTGGTGTCGTTCATTCTAAGTTGCCCCAGTGGTGGTGAGCAGTAGCGCACTTTAGTTCTTTGGTTAAGTGCACGTGATTAGGTAACAGGTGTGAATGCTCTATAAATGAGTGTCAGGTGTATCATTCACTGTTGGTGATATTGATTGTGTGTTAGTCATTCCCACGAAGCCTGGGTGAATGAAGGAGCTGAACATGAGTCCTGCGCAGCCCAGCCAGAGGGGACGAGTGGCAGCTAGGTGGTCTGCAAGAAGGGCTGGCATGGCGTGGTGGAGTCACAGTTTATGGTGTTGGCAGGAAGTGCTTGCATGGCTTGGTGGAGTGACGACTATGGAGAGATTTGCACTCAGAATGCGGGTTGCTGACAGCTGGACTCAAGCATGCTTGACTTTTTGGGCAGGAGCTGAACTCATCTTTGGGACTCTGTTACTGGACTTCTGCAATTGGTGGTGGACTCTGCTCCAAGGCTGCACTATGGTGAAGGATCCAGTTATGGTGATGGATCTGGGTGGAGGAGAAGATGCACACAGGTGGTGGGCTTTGTTGCTAGGAGCGTACGCAACAGAGCAAAGCTAAGTGGTGTTTCCCCTGTATTGACATTTTCCCTCATGTGTGTTTAGTGCAGTGGTGGGATTAGTTTCCACACCGACCAATTCCCTAGTGAGGGTTTAGGTCAGGACGAGCTAGAGTTTTTAGGTTCCTGTTGCGCGCCTGGTGCGGAAGCTGCATAGGGAACGTTAGGAGTGCAGGGACACTGGCTCAGGGGAGCTCAGGAGGTCTCCACGTCCCTATTCCCTATCGCAGTGCCCACCATTGTTAATGTTTCCCAGGTTTCCTTTGTTATTTAAATTTGCCTTACTGAAGGCGGGGTTTCCAGACTACTGTATGTATAACGTGTAATACCTAAATTCGCCAGTTGGAGGCGGCGTTTCCAGCTGCACGTTTTATTATTTAAATTCGCCCCACTGGAGGCGGTGTATCCAGGGTCACGTGCGTCATATGGGTTCGCCTTGCGGTACTCGCTGCGTCCAGACACACACGTGACCGTGACAACCCCATTTTGGAATCTAGACCCCCATGGAACTTATATAGATGTGTGGTGAGCACTTTGAACCCCCAAGTGCTTCACAGACGTTTATAGCACAGAGCTGTGAAAATAAAAAATCATTTTTTTTCTCAAAAAATGATTTTTAGCACACAATTTTTTATTTTCACAAGGGTAACAGGATAAATTCGACCCCAAAAAGTGGTTGTCCAGTTTGTCTTGAGTACACTGGTACCCCATATGTGGGGGGGACCACTGTTTGGGCACACGTCGAGGCTCGGAAGGGAAGTAGTGACGTTTTGAAATTCTGACTTGATGGAATGGTCTCTGTGCATCATGTTACGTTTGCAGAGCCTCTGACGTGCCTAAACAGTGGAAACCCCCCACAAGTGACCACATTTTGGAAACTAGACCACCCAAGGAACTTATCTAGATGTGTGGTGGACACTTTGAACCTCCAAGTGGTTCACAGAAGTTTATAACGCAGAACAGTGAAAATAAAGAATCTTTTTTTTCCTCAAAAAATGATTTTTAGCCCACAGTTTATTTTCACAAGGGTAACAGGATAAATTGGACCCCAAAAGTAGTTTTCCTGTTTGTCCTGAGTATGCTTATACCCGATATGTGGTGGAGGACCACTGTTTGGGCACACGTCGGGGCTCGGTAGGGAATTAGTGACCTTTTGAAATACTGACATGATGGAATGGTCTGCGGGCGTCATGTTACGTTTGCAGAGCCTCTGATGTGCCTAAACACTGGAAACCCCCCACAATTGACCCCGTTTTGGAAACTAGACTACCCACGGAACTTATCTAGATGTGTGGTGAGCACTTTGAACCCCCAAGTGCTTCACAGAAGTTTATAACGCAGAGCCGCGAAAATAAAAAATCATTTTTTTTCCACAAAAATAATTTTTTAGTCCCAATTTTTTATTTTACCAAGGGTAACAGGAGAAATTAGACCCCCAAAGTTGTTGTGCAATTTTTCCTGAGTACGCTGATACCCCATATGTGGGGGTACCCCACTGTTTGGGCACACGTCAGGGCTCAGAATGGAGGGTGGAGGGAGCACTGTTTGACTTTTTGAACGCAAAATTGGCTGGAATAAATGGTGTCACATGTCGCATTTGGAGACCCCGTGATGTGCCTAAACAGTGGAAACCCCTCAATTCTAACTCCAAGTCTATCCCCAACACGCCCCTAACCCTAATCCCAACCCTAATCATAACACTAACCACAACCATAAGCCCAACACACCCCTAAACCTAATCCCAACTGTAGCCCTAAACACAAGCCTAACCCTAATCCCAACCCCAACCCACCCCTAACCCTAATATTAACCCTAATCCCAACCCTAACCTTAATCCCAACCCTAACCCTAATCCCAACCCTAACCCTAATTCCAACCCTAACCCTATTTCTAACCCTAACCTTAATTCCAGCCCTAACCCGAATTCTAACCCTAATGGAAAAATATATTTTTTTTATTTTATTACTTGTGCCTACCTATGGGGGTGATAAAGGGGGGTGTATTTACCTTTTTTTATTTTGATCACTGTGAGAGTTTATCACAGTGATCAAAATGAAAAAATGAATCTGCAGCCGGCAAATTCCGGCAGGTGCACTGCGCATGCGTCCGCCATTTTCCAAGATGGCGGCGCCCGTGATCCAGGACGGCAGGACTACGGGAGCCAGAGCAGGACATCAGAGGCACCGTGGAGGGTGAGGGGGGAGCAGAGGGAAGTGGGAGGGGAGCAGATGATGATGGCGGCAGCCGATGGACCCCGCCAGTCGGTGTGAGGGGGTCAGGTCTAGGTCTATTGCAGCATTGGCCATCGTTGGATTGTAATAGTTCACCAAATTTCATTGGTGAAATATTACAAATCGCTATGATTGGCTGTTTCACTTTTAACAGCCAATCAGAGCGATCGTAGGCACGTGGGGGCTAAGCCACGCCCCCTGGTGTTAACTATAAAGGGTCCTCTGTATGCGGGTTGGGTGACCTTTCAGTGACCCCGGTCACCTGACCTGCAGGGGGGCAATCAATTCATGACACCACATAGGCGTCATGGGTCGCATTGGCACGACTTTTCATGATGCCTATGTGGCATCAAAGGTCGGGAAGGGGTTATAACATACAACTCTGCACTTCACTTCTGCAAACAAACCTATTTCAACACCCTCATCACCTCACTATTCAAGAATCCTAGACGTCTCTTTGACACTTTTTCATTCCTTCCTCAGTCCAGGCACCGACCACCAACATCTCCGATGACAATCTGGCCAATTATTTCAAAGAAAAAGTTGACCATATCCAGCAGGAAATTGTCTCCCAATCCTTCATACGATGCACTGTCCTCCCTCCCCACTGCAAGTAGCTCACTCTCTGTCTTTGAACCAGGCACGGAAGAAGTGATCAGGCTCCTTACATCTTCTTGCCCTACTACTTGCACGTGACCCTATTTCCTCACATCTCCTCCAGTCTATTTCCCTAGCTGTCACCACTCATCTAACAAAAATACTTAACCTCTCTCTCATCTGGTATCTTTCCCTTTTCATTTAAACATGCCAACATACATCCATTACTTAAAAAAAATCCCTCGACCAAAAGTGTGCTGCTAACTATGGACATGTCTCTATCTTCCCTTGACCTCTAAAATTCTTGGAATGCTTGCTCCACTCTGGTCTAATCCTCTAGCTCTCACATAACTCTCTTCTTGACCCTATGCAATCCAGTTTCCACTCTTTATACTGTACTGAAACTGAAGCCATTAAAGTCTCTAATGATCTACTAACAGCTATATCTAATGGTCACTACTCCATTCTAATTCTCCTGGATCTCTCTGCAGCATTCGACACTGTGGATCACCAGCTATTCCTCACTATGCTACGCTCTATCAGCCTCAAGGACACTGTTCTTTCCTGGTTCTCCTCCTACCTTTCTGACTGCTCCTTCATGCTGTCATGATCCGAGGTGGATCTGACAAGTAAATGGGCAAAGTGAACTTTTTTTCCTTTGGCTTGGTGCCAAAGTGGGTTGAATGTCCCCGGTGGCCATTAGAATTATTACACGTGGAGTCGTTTGTTCTAAGTTGCCCCGGTGGTGGTGAGTGGTATTACACTTTAGTTTTAATGTGCACGTATTACAAATCAGGTGTGAATGCTCTATAAAAGAGTATCAGGTGTATCAATCAGTGTTGGTGATAGGTCTTTAGTTCGTTATTTGGGAAGCAAGCCTGGGTGATGAAGGAGCTGAATGAGAGTCCTGGGCAGCCCAGCCAGGGGGGGTACTGTCATGATCCAAGGTGGATCTGACAAGTAAATGGACAAAGTGAACTTTTTTTTCCTTTGGCTTGGTGCCAAAGTGGGTTGATTGCCCCCGGTGGCCATTAGAATTATTACACGTGGTGTCGTTTGTTCTAAGTTGCCCCGGTGGTGGTGAGTGGTATTACACTTTAGTTTTAATGTGCACGTATTACAAATCAGGTGTGAATGCTCTATAAAAGAGTGTCAGGTGTATCAATCAGTGTTGGTGATAGGTCTTTAGTTACAAGCAAGCCTGGGTGAAGGATGGAGCTGAACAGGAGTCCTGGGCAGCCCAGCCAGAGGGGACGAGTGGCAGCTGTGAAGTCTGTATGGAGTGCTGGCATGGATTGGTGGAGTCCAACGATGTGGTCTGCAAGAAGGGCTGGCATGGCGTGGTGGAGTCGCAGTTTATGGTGTCAGCAGGAAGTGCTTGCATGGCTTGGTGGAGTGGCGACTATGGTGAGAGTTGCACTCAGCATGCTGGACTTGGTTGCTGAAAGCTGGACTCAAGCATGCTTGACTTCTTGGCAGAAAAGTTGGACTCGAGCATGCTGGACTTTTTGGCAGAAGTTTGACTCATCTTTGGGTCTCTGTTTACTGGGCAGCTGCAACTGGTGGTGGACTCTGCTCCAAGGATGCACTAGGGTGATGGATCCGGTTATGGTGATGGATCCGGTTGGAGAAGATGCACGCAGGTGGTGGGCTCTGTTGCTAGGAGCGTACGCAACAGAGCAAAGCTAAGTGGTGTTTCCCCTGTTTTGTCATCTTTCCTCATGTGTGTTTAGTGCAGTGGTGGGATTAGTTTCCGCACCGACAAATTCCCTAGTGAGGGTTTAGGTGCAGGGCGAGTCAGGGTTTGAGGTACGCGTGCTTCGCCCGGTGCTGAACCGGCATAGGGAACGTTAGGAGTGCAGGGACACTGGCTCAGGGGAGTACAGGAGGTCTCCATGTCCCTATTCCCTATCGCAGGGCCCACCATTGTTATTGTTACCCAGGTTTCCCCTTTATTATTTAAATTTGCCTTACTGGAGGCGGGGTTTCCAGACTACTGTATATATAACGTGTATTACCTAAATTCGCCAGTTGGAGGCGGTGTATCCAGCTGCACATTTTTTTATTTAAATTCGCCCTACTAGAGGCGGTGTATCCAGGGTCACACGTGTCATGGGTTCGCCTTGCGGTACTCGCTGCGTCCAGACACGCGTGACCGTTACACATGCTATCTTTTGCTGGCTCCTCTTCCTCTCCATTTTGCCTTACTGTCGAGGTTCCTCAAGGATCAGTTCTCAAGTCTCGACCCCTTCCTCTTCTCTTTGTATGTTGCCCCTATTGGAGGAACAATCAGCAAATTTTGTTTTCAGTACCATCTCTATGCTGATGACACCCAATTATATGCATCATCTCATGACATCACCCCTATATTACTACAAAACACCAGTGATTGTCTTACCGTTGTCTCTAACATCATGTCCTTCCTCTATCTGAAACTGAATCTTTTAAAAACTGAACTCCTTGTGTTTCTTCCCTCCACTAACATACCTATATCTGATATTGCTATTTCTGTATGTCATTCTACCATTACTTCTCAGCAACACACCCACTGTCTTAGGGTTATATTTGATTCAGATCTTTCGGTCACTCCCTACATCCAACCACTCGCTCATTTCATCTATACCTCAAAAACATTTCTAGAATTCAGCCTTTTCTTATTTTCAACTCTACCTTGTGTCAGCCTTTGCACTGGCTGCCCATCCGCTACAGAGTTCAATATACACTTATAACTCTCACCCAAAAAGCACTCCACACTTTGGCACCACTTCTTCCTTGTCTCAGTCTACCACACTATCTGTGACCTCCGTTCTGCTTATACAGTAACTTAAGTTTAACATCCTCGGTAATCTAAACCTCCCACTCCCAGCTCCAAGGCTTCTCACATGATATGCCAATTCTTTGGAATGCATTACTCTTCAATTAATCCCCAATACAAACAGTTTAAAGCATGCCTTAAAAACCCATTTCTTCAGACTGGCCTATCGTCTCAACATACTTATCTAACTTTCCCTGTTTTGCCCATACAACAATTTCTTCAATGCCAGTCCCCTTTTATCATCTGTTCTCACACCCTTCATGCAATTAATAGCCCTCTGTGTCTGTACTTTTACACATACTTCTTATTTACTGGTTCATGCAGCATTGTGCTATGCATGAGAGGGTCGACAGAGTCAATAGTTGATGCGAGAGTGGCATTGTAGAAAGTAGTGGCAGTGTCTGTGTTGTTGAGTGAGAATATGGATGCCAGTGTAGAATAGTGTTAGAAAGTGTGTGTGTGTGTAGCACCCATCTCTTCAGGAAAGCTTACAACCTGCAATGACCATGCTGCCACCTCAACAACATCGGAGCTACTTCAACCCTCAACCTACTGTCTCCTTCCCCATCCTCCAGTAGAATGTAATCCCTCAAGGGCAGGGTCCTCTTCCCTCTGTACCAGTCTACCATTGTTGGTTTATATACTGTAAGTGAAATTTGTATTTTGGACGTAACCCCCTACTCACGTACAGCACCAGGGAATCAGTGGTGATATATAAATAATAATAATAATAATAACAATAATAATAATTTGATGATTGTTATTCTGTAATGTCTTTTTTGTCTGTACAAGCCCCATCGGAAAGTGCATCAGAATATATTGGCGCTTTAGAATTAAAATTATTATTATTATCTGTATGTCCATTTTTTACATCAGTATGGCATCCATTATTATACATCAGCAGAGAATAAAATTTACAAGACCAGAGTTTCCTATGTTAATAATTACAATATATTTGTAAAAATTGGATGCAGTACTGTCTGGGAATCAGTATGGGATCTGATTTTTTTGTATGCCTATAGATCCATAGAATATTTCATTCTCATACGAAATATGGACGAGACTAGTGTATTGTATAAAAATGTGGTTGGGCACAGTTTTGTGCACCTCTGAAAAGAAGGAAACCACTGAACAGAGGCCAGATGGAGTTTAGAGTAATTCTGTGGCCTTATTATAGTGAATGAATCCCTCAAGTTTTCATCTGAATCATGTCACCATGTAATTTAGAAGGAAACCTAGATGTAAGTGCTCAACATAGAGTGCAGGATAAATGTGATCCACAATGTTATTCAAATGTTCTCAATAAAAGCTTCAATTCAGTCCACAAAAAATTGCCCACTCCGGTCCAAAAGAAATCCAGGGAATTCTGCGGTCCCAAATTCAAACGCTCCCCTCCCTTCTTAACCCGAGGGTGCCTAAACCACATTTAGTGTCCACATATTTCTATAATGTTGAGAGCCCGGTTAATTTTACATGTGCATATCTATAGATGCAAGAGCTAGGCACAATGTATGGGCTCTACAATGTACTGGTCACAACATACTGGGCATTACACTACCAAATTTGCAATTTTCACTCAGCAATATCCACTGCAGTTTGTTTCTGGAAAACACCCATGGAGTCAAAATGATCCCTACAACTGCAGAGTAATCTCCAAAATGGGGTCACTAGAGAGGGGAATCTGCTCTTCTGACACTTAGGGGCTCTGCATGTGGAGTCTGCAAAATATTCCACATACTGTATTAGTTCTCCAACAGTTAAATATCGCTCCATTCTGCCTGATTCTCGCCGTGTAGCTAACCAGTATTGTACAGCCACAAATGGGGTAATGCTATGTTTAGCAGAAATTGTGTGACAAATTTTGGTGCCATTTTTACCCATTTCCCTTTGTGAAAATGTAAAATTTGGGATTAAAACTAACTTTTTGTCGTAAAAATGTAATTATTGTTTCTTTACTGCCCAATGGTATAAACTTCTGTGACACACTTGTGGTGTCAATATGATCAGTGCACATTTAGATTTATTTATTTTCTCCTATTATCAGTTTTGAAAATGGAAAACTTGGGGTCAAAGCAACATTTTAATGGGGAAATTGGAAATTTTCCACTTACTCAGCATATTTTTATACAATGCTATGAATCACCTGAAAGTTAAAAAGGCTCACTACTCTCTTAAATAATTAGTTCAAAAGGTGCAGTTTCCAAAATGAGGTCACTTATAGAGGTTTCTGCTGCTTTGGCATGTCAGGGGCTCTGCAAATGTGACCTGGCATCCGCAATCTAATCTAGTCAAAATTGAGCTCTTGAATTCATTTGGCGCTCCTTCCCTTCCAAGCCCTGCCATGTGCCCAAACAGTAGTTTTACACCACATTTGTGGTATCGGTATACTCAGGAGAAATTGCACAACAGATTGTATGGTCCATTTTTGCCTGTTTCCCTTGTGAAAGTGTAAAATTTGGGGCAAAACCAATATTTTTTAGGGAAAAATTTATTTTTTCATTTTCACGGCTCAACGTTATAAAATTCTATGAAGCACCCATGGGTTCAAAGTGCTGACAACACATCTAGATAAGTTCCGTGAGGGGTGTAGTTTCCAAAACTTGGTCACTTGTGGAGGGTTTCCATTGGTTAGGCACATTAGGGGCTGTGCAAATGCGACATGGCATCCGTTATCTGTTCCATCCAATTTTGCGTTCTAAAAGTCAAATGGCGTGGCACGTGCTCAAATAGTAATTTTCTACCACATATGTGGTATCGGCGTACTCAGGAGAAATTGCACAACAAATTTTATAGTCCATTTTCTCCTTTTACCCTTGTGAAAATGAAAATTTTGAGGCTAAATCAACATTTTTGAGGGAAAAAGCACAATTTAATTTTGTTTCCTTTCACAATGCTTTAATTCCTATAAAGAACCTGAATGGTTAATAAATTTATTGAATGTGGTTTTCAGCACTTTTAGGGGTAAAGTGTTTAAATTAGTGTCACTTTTGGATATTTTCTGTCAAATAGGCCCATCATAGTTACTTCCAATGTTATGTTGTCCCTACAAAAACTGATTTCGTAAATTTTGTTGGGAAATTGAGAAATTGCTGATCAACTTTTAACCCTTTTAACTTCCTAACCAAAAAAATTGTTTAAAAAATGATGCTTACATAAAGTAAACATGTGGTAAATGTTATTTATTAACTATGTTGTGTTATATAACTCTCTGGTTTAAGAGCAAAAAATTAAAAGTTTGAAAATTAAGAAATTTTCAAAATTTTTGTCAACGTTTCAAAGTTTTCACAAATAAATGCAAAAAATATCGGCTTAAATATACCATTAACATGAAGTACAAAGTGTAGGAAAAAAAAATCTCAGATTCACTGGGATATGTTGAAGCGTTCCAGAGTTATTGCCACATAAAGTAACACTAGTCAGAACTGCAAAATTTGGCCTGGTCAGGAAGGTGACACCATGCTAGGGTGTGAAGGGGTTAAGCGCTCCCTATCAAGTTGGTGATTAAATCCTTGACTATAAGCAATTATTTCCATGTTTGCTTTGTCACGCCTCCCTCCAGTGGTATGAAACCTTACAGGATCCTTGAATTGTAGTTTGCACATATATGTGCTGATCCAGCATACAAGCGGATTTCATTTCCTTATGTTATAGCTATTTTCTGTTATCTACTGATTGCATACTGTATCTCCCTAAAATGTTATCATATCCACTGAAGATTGTGATGATTGCAATATTTTTGTACTGTTTATAAAACAATGGATTCCTCCTTTGCTCTGTTTTGCTTTCAAGCCATTGTGTAAGCGTAGAATATACAGAAAATGTCTGGTGGTCCCTCTTACTAATCCGTTACTAATTTATGTTGCTTTTTTCTGTGCATTCTATAGACCAGCATGAGGCATGGGATAGAGAATAGTTCTTTATTTCCAATCTTGATGTTATCTCTGCTGCACAATGACCTGTGGCAGTTCATTTGACTATGAATTATGCATGCTATACAGGAAAGCTCCATGCTTCCAGTGGCATTTGTTTATTTGCAGATGTAATATACAGTCTATATTGTCTTTGGAGTAGACATAAAAATGTGTTGTAAGTTATACTTATACGGTGACATTAAAGCTACATAGCTGAACCGCTGCATCAGATCATGATGGAATAAGTTATGATCTATAACTGAAATATACCATATTTTTCAGATTATATGACGCACTTTTTTCCCCTCAAATTTTGGGAGAAAATGGGTGCGTCATATAATGCATATATACCTTACCGGTACCGTTGCTGCAGGCTGGGATGAGGGGGTGTTTGGCGGTGCTGTGGGTGCCCGGCGATGCTACGGGGGTGTCTGGCGCTGTGGGGGGTTCGGTGCTGCTGCTCGGATCTTCGGTGATGCTGCGGGGGTCTCCAGTGCTGCCGGGGCTCTGCCGACATTTTGTGAAAGGCCAGAGCCCCAGCAGTTACATGGATTCCTGTGTGGTGGACATCAAGAAAACGGCCTCCGTGTGCGGCACATGCGCAGATGGAGATCTCGGCACCAAGATTTTGGGAGATCTTGGTGCTGAGATCTCCATCTGCGCATGCACCAGAACACGCCCTCATCCCAACCTGTGGCCTGCAGCATCTCCCCACTCCTGCCTCCTCCAGCAGCGACCCTGGGACCCCGCTTCACTGCAGCCACCACCCCCGGTAAGCAATAAGACACATAGATTAAAAGAAGCCCCACCATTTTATTTAAAAAAAAAATTCCTATTTTTCTCCTCAAAATTTGGGGTGCATCTTATAATCCGGAGTATCTTATAACCCGAAAAATATGATAATTATGGGATCATTGTTCATTATAGAGGCTTTTCAGAAAAAACTAAAGTTGATTGTAAATCCTGGACATTTTCCAAGATGTCTTCTTATGTACTTTTTAGTCAATTGTGCAAGGCCATCAGACTTGTGCACCTAACTGAGGCGTTGAAACGTAGCTTTGCAAGGGTGATCTTTTATGAGCACATGAACCTGGGCACTATAGTGGATATGCCCGATTAGTCAGGGTGCCCTAAGCAAGTAACCTTGATTACAACTCGGTGACGCACACTAAGGCCGGGGTCACACTTGCGAGTGCAATGCGAGAAACTCACGCGAGTCTCTCACATCAATACCCGGCACTGCCGCCGGCAGTTCAGACAGGAGCGCTCAGCTGCATAGAAGGACATGCAGCCGCACACTCCGATCCCGAGTGCCGGCAGCAGTGACGGGTATTGATGCGCAAGTTTCTCACATTGCACTCGCAAGTGTGACCCTGGACTTATAGTTGATGTAGGAGAACCTCAGCAGATGACCGCGCTGTTGCTGAAAATAATCTCTATATAAAGACCAATATGGATATTACCGCCATATAATCAGTGGTAGATACCAGTCCTACAGAATATATAAGAGATCACAGCACAGTTATAGATTGTGACTTACAGTTGACGTTCTGATGGAATCGCTTGCTTGTCCTGTCTTTTCCATTTGGCCTAGACTGACATGACAACTCCTCCAGCCAGGACTCTGCTGCAGCGATTACAACAAAGACACATTTCACTTCTCCTATTTCCAGCACTGTTCACAATGGGACTATTCTCAGCCTGCACAAACTCCTCATCCTGCTGATAACCCAATGCTGAGCCGCTGTTGCCTTATGTGCCCCTAATACTGCACCTGCTGTGTGGTTCTCTGTGTTCTCTGTGCACTCTAAATTCAACCGTCTAGAATATAGTAATGCTGGGTTCAAGTGCCCTAGAAAACAGTGCCCACATTTTGTCCCCTAGAATGTAATAATGCCCAGTGTGTGCTGCTTTGACAGTCACAGTAACCTGAGTTCCCCTATAACAATAAGTGTCCACTTTACATTTAATAATGTCCTGAGTCTCCCCCTGTACAGCTCCCCTAAACACAGTATGATGCTCTTTTATACACATTCTAATGCCCCTCACTGTAAATATAATGACCTCTTAGTATCCCCCAAACTGTTTGATAACTCCAACACTGTAATCTCCATACTGTACGATGGCCTCCTAAATAGCCTCCATATAGCATAATGCACCAGACAATCCTCAATATAGTCCTCGATATAGTATAATGCACTCCCCATAGGCCTCCATATAGTATAATAAACTCGCCATAGGCAGACTCGATATAGTATAATTCAGCCCCCCATAAGCAGGCTCTAATATAATGCATCCCCATAGGCAGACTCTATAGTACAATGCAGCCCCAAATATAATGCACACCCCCATAGGCAGCCTCCATAGTATAATTCAGCCCCATAAAAAATAAATCCAATACTCACCTTTCTTCCTGGTTCCTCCGCTGCTCTGAGCGTCCGTATATCACCAGACTACAGACGCCGAGAAGTGACATCATCGCGACCCCCTGTCAGTGTGGACAGTGTCGGTGACGTCAGACGCTGACAGGGGGGTGATGGGAGAGGGAGCATAACGCTCCTTCTCTCATGAATGCGGTCAGCTGTATCGGCATGCAGCCAATACAGTTGCACTTGCAATCATGGATGAGGGGCCCACTGATGGCACCGGGCCTCCCACCACCTGCTCAGGGGCCCCATAGCGGCCAAGCAGCACAGCAGGGGGATCAATTCTCCCTGCTCTGCTGCAGAGTGCAACTGTATCTGCATGCTGTAAAGTAGCGTAGCAGTGGGTGGGTCCCCTCAGAGAGCGTGGCCCGGGGCAATGGCCCCCTCTGCCCCTCTGGTAGCTACACTACTGGTCTCTTTATTAATGATAACGAGGCAAGTAATTGTGTACAACAGGTAGTTGGTGTGCAGGTTTACACTCACAGTTGAAGATTGACTCATACATGCGGACAGGCAGATCCCAGTTAGACACTTGTTTCGTCATATCAGTGTATTCCTTCCTTAGAGCTGAGCTATGTTTCTGCTCTGCTGCAGCTTTTCCTCCTAGAGGTGCAATAGATATCTTCCTAATATTTAGGCGGTCAGCTCCGCTTCTTTTATTGGCACCTTCGAGGCCCAGCTGTCAGGGGGAGAAAACTTCTCCTCCAATCTGCCTTACTCTTTTCATTCCTCTCTCCTAATTGGTCATAGAGACAAAGAGCCAGCTCCCTGCTGTGAACCAGGCACCCCAGTTCTAGCCACTGAGTTCTTTGAATGACTCTCACTGGGTGTAAAATTCTGGTGTTCAGTGGACATAACTCCACCCACCTGACCCAAACTCCCTCCATTCGTCAATTTTATTGGCTGACTGCCAGTAGGCAGGATTTTGACCATGAGTGGGTGGGGTGGGTTTCAGTTACATTCACGTAATTTTAAATATGCATTCACATATTGTGAACATATATTTAATTGGGATCCATTTAGGATCCAAAAGAGCCTTCTCTTTTTGGTGAGCGAAGCCAGAGAGCCAGATCATCAAAGAGAGCTGGACTGCCCTTCACTACTCCTAATGACTCAATCCTTTTGTAAAGGACACCACACTGCCCTTGCTTACAGAGTCAGTGCATGTGTCCTGAGTTGAGCGGATGGTGCCCAGAGATTCCAGAGGAATGGAACGGCTGCGGTGGAGAAGCGTGCTTCAGGTAAAGAGGACCTGAAGCATGTGACCATAAGGGGAGTGTCAGGGGGTGGAGACAAGCCCCGGACTCCCGTGACCGGATCTTGGGCTAGAGAAGCCCAGGGGGATGCCAGACAGATGTGGGTCAACCAAGAGACAACACAGTACAGGTGGAAAAAGAGGCGTGGTCAATAACAATCCAGGGTCAGAAAGCCAGAGATAGCAGCGTGGTATCAGATGGGAAACACAAAGTGGAAGGTCAGGGACAAGCAGAGGTCAAAACCGAGAGACTAAGAAAGTACAGAATCAGGTAGCAAACTCAGAAACAGGAACGGACCAGGTCATACACAAGCAATCACACACAGGCAGACAGTATCCTCAGATACACGGGGATCAGGAACTCAGCCTAGATCAAAAGTATCACTGACAACAGACAGAGCCAAAAAAGAGGCTATTTAAAGCCCTCCCACAGCCAGAGAGAGGCCAACAGCATTAACCCCTGAAGCACTAGACAAGAACTTCAATACAGACCATGACACCTTTCAGCTGGCAGAATTCTTACTACTTCACAGCACAAGAGTTAGCTCCTCCCACTCTTTGAGCTGCAGTCATTGGCTGACTGCCTAGGGGAGTTTGTTCCAGCTCTTCCCAGAAGCTACTGCATACCAAGCAGAGCTGGGTCACATGAACAAGCCTCTTTGGGCAGGTGTGAGAATGTGTTACAACATTTAATTTACAAAGAAATCACAGTATTTACGTGGAACACACTATACACTCGGTATCCCAAGGAGATGGCTACTTTGTGGGATTCCACACTCACCAGGATTCAAAAGTTTCTGTCACCAGTGCTGAAAGCAAATTTGTGTGAAAAGCCTTGTGTCAGTGTAAGGGGGTTAAGTGCAGCAAGAGCCAAGAGAGGGTTGCCTCCTCTGCTCTGTGCCCGGAACCATTGAGCAGGGCAGCAGGTCCCCTTGGGGACAAAAAAGCAGCCTGTTCATCAGCCAGTATGTGGAAGGGAGGTTAGCTGAGAGCGGGAAAAGTGCACAGGGTTTTCCCAGAACAGCCCAGACATGAGACAGGGGAGGATGCTGACACAGACTGGGAGAGATATCTCCCGTACATCAGCCAGAGACAGAGAGAACGCGCACAGAGACTGCAGTGCCAAGAAAGTTGCGCTCTCACCTCTGTGACAAGACTGACCCCTGCAAAGAGACTGCGCTCTGTGATAAGACTGTCCCCTGCAAAGAGGCTGCGCTCAGTGATAAGACTGTTCCCTGCAAAGAGACTGCGCTCTGTGATAAGACTGTCCTCTGCACAGAGACTGCACCCAGTGACAGGGCTGTGACCTATTTAGAGAGACTGTACCACATATGTAGTTCCGGTAACCATTGTGTTAATGCAGAGCCCCTAATTCTGGTGAGAGAGCACCGCTGCAGAGTTGGAGAGAAGGACTCGGAGCATAGGGGATATCGTTTTCCTCATACCCCTCTGGTTCCTGCAGTAACCCCTCATATCTTGGCTGGACATTGTTAAAAGGCACAGGATACAGAGTACTCCAGATGACAAGCACTGCTGGTGATTCGGAACCAACGTGGGAGAAGAGTGACCCTTCAATCAAAACAAACATCACTGCTGCACCCCACCATCTGTCCCTGAGGATCTGTCTGCAGCATCGGCTTAACATCTTCATTGCCGAACACCACAGGTGGAGTCACGAATCACTTATAAACTTTCTTCACCCTAAGCACACTGAATCAGCCCCTTTTACAATGTAGCCCCAGGGCCACGGACCGGGTCGCCGCTGCCGTGACAACCCCCGTTGAGAAGATTAACCGGCCCGGTACCGAGTACCCCACTGCTCTGACGTGTGAGGGCGCTCCACTTACATTACTCGTTCTCATAATATTCACATTTGCACTGTTTATTTTGTCAGTGTTATCCCCAGTAAATAAACCTCCCTTTAACTGATGGTCCGTCTGTTCCGTGGTGACATACTCATCTCCAGCACTTTATTACATCAGGCACCTCTGTCAGCCCAACATTGGCCAGTGCCAGCGTGATCCCAGCACTACAGGTGCTGCTTCATGGGAGTCATTTCCTTTCTGTGTCTAATGACGCTGAGTAATCTAATACATAAAGCTCAATGTGGGTGTGTATGTGTGTGTGTGTATGTATGTCCGGGATTTGCATCCACACCGTCGCAGCTACAGCTACAAAATTTGGCACATTCACGTCTGGATCCCGAGAGCGTCATAAGCTATGTTGTGAGGAAAAATTTTAACCCCGCGCATTCCAATTCACCAAACAATTTTGTCCCTATCTACATAATGGGGAAAAAGTGTATGTATGTATTGGCATCTGCACCGTCATAGCTACAGCCACAAAATTTTGCACAGTCACATGTCTGGACCCCGAGAGCATCATAGGCTATGTTGTGAGGCAAAATTTTAACCCCGTGCATTCCAGTTCACCAAACAATTTTGCTCCTATCTACATAATGGGGAAAAAAGCAAAAGGAAAAGTGTTGGAGGCAAATTGACAGCTGCCAGATGTGAACAAGGGGGACTTAAAGAATGAGAGCAATGGCGCCAAAGAGTATATACCGTACAGTTGCTAACGTGGGGCCCTGACATGGGATACTCACCACACACGGGGATATGAACACACACACACAAAATGAGCCACACACTACCAAGTGATTCAACACATATACCACCCTCAGCACACATTTCACCACACATACACCAACCTCACCACATAAAAGTTGAAACACAAAAGTCGCCACTCAAAACTCGCCACGCTGTCCCAGAGCTGTTTAAAAGATGAAAAATGAGCTGTGATTAGTTGCTATCAGCAACAGTTTTCTTTGTAGACAGTTGTGGTAACTGAGGCCTATTATTCTTATCATTTCTATGGTGTTATCGTCCTCCTGTAAAGCTGGAAATAACACAATTTATTACCATGCCAACACAGACCACCCTCTGACACAGACTGCAGGGGGAACCCAGTATCACACAGGATAGGATTAGATACACGGCTCAGCAGTCAGTATCACACAGGATAGGATTAAGGCCCTTTTACATTTAGCGATGCACCAGCAATCCGACGAGCGATCCGACCCGGTCAGGATCGCTGGTGCATCGCTAAATGATCGCTAGTGAGCTTTCATACAGAAAGATCTCACAGCGATGCAGCAGCGACGCAGCGCACGACACTCACCTTTCACACACAGCGATCCAGACGTCCTCCCGCCCGCCTCCACGCGTCGCTCGTCTCACACAGCAGGAAGCCCAGCAGGAAGCAGACGACGAGAAATGGAGCCGCCCGATCTCGCGCGATCAGCGATGGACAGCGGGGGAGCCGGTTGGAGGTAAGTATCACACATAGCGATATCGCTAGCAATATCGCTATAACGTCACAAAATCAGTGACGTTTTAGCGATATTGCTAGCTATATCGCTATGTGTAAAACCCCCTTTAGATACACAGATCAGCAGTCAGTATCACACAGGATAGGATTAGATACACAGCTCAGCAGGCAGTATCACACAGGATAGGATTAGATACACAGCTCAGCAGTCAGTGTCACACAGGATAGGAATAGATACATGGCTCAGCAGACAGAATCACACAGGGTAGGATTAGATACACGGATCAGCAGTCAGTATCACACAGGATAGGATTAGATGCACGTTTTTTATGTGCAATATAATCAATATACAGTAATTAGTTATAACTAACCACAGTTGGTTACTATGCCCAGGCAACGCCGGGCTCATCATCTAGTGTAATATATATTGTGCACTGCTGTATATGTACTTCATGGAGGAGCTTTGTTGTGCTACATGGAAGATCTGTGTGTGCCTCATGTAAGAGCTGTGTGTGCTATATGGAGGAGTTACGATGGCACTACGTCTACTTGGAGGTGCTGTGTATACTGTTTGGACACCCCACTGATATGATTTTGATAACCTAGAATATGTAATCTTTTAACCAAACTGCTATTTAGCATGTAATTTTTACTGGAAGCAACCCTACTAGCTCATTGCTTTGCATTGTGCATGAAGCGTAAGTGATCATTGAGCATAGTGGAAGGTCCATACTAGTGCTGTGTGATATACATTGGAAGCAGAACTATGTTAATGTTAGAAGATGGAGCTAATGTTTGGGATTGCACTGAATATAATAGATTTCCCCACCATATTCTCTGCCTAATGATGAACTGAAAGGAAATATCCTGCACCATATTGCTTGCAGTCAAGTGTGTGAGACCTAAATCTTTATAGTCTGTCTGTTCTCTTTCCAAGGAATCCTAATTCACCATGAAGGCTGTGTGATTTATGGAATCCATTAAAGCTAATAGTTTGCCAGGCGTAATTAACCCTCAAAGTAATTATGGTTCCTAGGACATGTACTGCTGTATAGATTCTGGATTTTATGCTAGCTCCATTTATACAACACGGCACAAATATTTCATGAAGGGGTTGTTAGTTTGCCAGGGCCAGGGCATGATCATGCTCGGGCGCTCTGTAATACCTACCAATGCAACCAACTGGTGCCCATTTCACCTTGTATAACATCTAGATACACTAGCACTGGTTTCTCATGTGGCATTTGTAGTATGTCACATGATTTTTGGCTGTATGCCACACATATTGTCCTGAAAGTGCCACTGTAATACCCAGTCTAATAGGTCATATGAATAGAGGTTTGTGGAAAGGCACTACACATTTAAGCTTTGTTTTGTAAAGTGTCTCACGGCGGTAGCTGTGGGTGAGGTACTCATTCTTCATTCCATGGCACGCTACATGAAAATGAGGGTCCTGGCTGCGTGTGTGGATTTTACTATAGGGGTACTACGCCCTTATAAACCTCATGATGCCAGTGATTTTGGCTGGCCAGGACCAGATGATGTAGAGTTCAACGAGGGAGACCACCACTCAAAAATAATTGAACAATAGCGTAAGTAGAAGTATGTACAGGGGAGAGCGAGATAAAAATCTTTGTGGACTTTTCTCTTAGAACATATGACATTTTCATACTCACGCGTTTCTTCTTGATCTTGCTCTCTCTCTCTAGCTTAACCACCACCCAGCACAGCACTTTTGGAGCATCCACAGTCTCCAACCACACTGCTAATCAATAAGCAAGAGTTCTATTTTTCAACCTGTGGTTCTGTTTCCTTTTCCCCTTAACTGGAGCTACTTTTGCCGTTATGGCTGTTACTTAGAAGAGTTTTCCCACAGATAAAGTACATTTTAATCAAGAGATCTTAGAATTAAAATAAGTGTCACAACTGAATATGTTAATAAAAAATGTTCCTGTGCTGAGATTATCTTATATTATCTTATAAATGTGCCCCTGCTACTTATTTATTTTACTCATTTATATAGAACCATTAATTCCACAGCGCTTTACAGACATTATTGGCTATGTACTGTGTAATGGCTGTGTCTGACCGTGCAGGAACATGGTCTGATCACACCACAGCTCCTGGGTAGGGGAGAATGCAAGAAAGAGTATACAGACATTACAGTATGATATTGCAAATAATTCTTTTTGTGAGGCAAAACATTTCACTGCCTGTCTTTAAGCAATGTTTTACCTCACAGAAAGAATAATCTGCGATCCCATGCAGTAATGTCTTTATACTCTTCTCCTCCTCCCCTACCCAGGAGCTGTGGTATGATCAGACCATGTTTCTGCATGGTCAGACAATCCATTACACAGTACACAGTAGGGGCACATGTATAAGATTATCTCAGTGCAAGAATTTTTTAAACACACTTAATTGTGAAACTTATTTTTATTCAAAGATCTATTAATTAAAATGTTGGTTAAAATTAACATTGCTTGTGGGAAAACCCCTTACATTTCTCTGCTTGTTGACACCTTAGAACTATCTCACAGTGCACGCTCTCTTCATCCCGCTTTCCTTCTGAGCCCTGCTTTGTCATTTGATTATCAGATGACTGCGTACCATCCCACTAGACTTCCTGTCCCTGGATCCCGACATCCATTGCCTTTGCCTCCGCTCACTTTAGGGACACCCAATTCATGCGGCCCTGCTGACTAATCATATCAAAGGTCTGCTCTTGCTTTCTTTCCGTCAGGAATCTCCCTCTGTCCCTTCATTTTAACCCCTCCTATTCTTGGCTATTCCTAACTATTAACTTTACTTGACCCTATCAAATAGCTGTAGTAGGTAGATCACAAGTCTATTGCTAATAACGCACATCACTAAGCACACTACACATCCAAATACATTGTAACAATACTCATGACTTCAAGGAGGAATGCGGGCAACACCTTCACCTCCTTAATCCCTTTGTGACAATGGACGTACTATTCCATCCATGTGCCCTGGGACTTAATGCTCACGGACGGAATAGTACATCATATGCGATCAGCCGGGCTCACCGGGGGAGTGCGGCTGATCGAGGCTGATCACAGCTGGTTGTCAGCTGATTCTCACAGCTGACACCCGGCACTGAGTGCCAGGAGCAGTCACGGACCTCTCCCGGCACTTTAACCCCCGGAACACTGCGATCCAACCCCCGGCACTCTGCCATTGGATCGGAGACCCACGGCGCGAGGTCCCGATCACTCTCATGGTAACCCGATATCGTCATGATGACATCCGGGTTACCAGAAGTCAGAGACTTCATGTCATGTGCAGTGCATGTCAGGAAGTCTCTGAGGTTAGTGAGAAAGTACATGCAGCGCTGACAGCTTATATGGCATGCACATCTGCATGCCATATAAATAAACGATCAGCCTGCACAAAATGAGTGTCCCATATTGGGGCACAGTGTAAAACATAGAATTAAAAAATCTTAAAATAATTGTAAAAATATAAAAAAATAATGAAAAATACTAATAAAAAAATCAATATTTATTCTATCATTAAATCAATATTTGAATAAAAAATCTAAACAATAAAAGTGCATATTTAGTATCGCCACGTCCGTAACAACCCAACCTATAAAACTGTCCCACTAGTTTACCCATTAGTGAACACTATTAAAAAAAAAGACAAAAAAAACAATGTTTAATCATCATAATGAGGAACAAAAAGTGGAATAACATGCGATCAAAAAGACTGATATATATAAACGTGGTACCTCTGAAAACGTCATCTTGTCCCACAAAAAACAAGCTGCCATATAACTCCATTACCAGAAAAAATTAAAAAATTACATCTATCAGAAGATAGAAATGCAAAAATAATTATTTTTTCTATAAAATAGTTTTGATTGTATAAAAGCGCCAAAACATAAAAAATAATATAAATGAGGTATCGCTGTCATCGTACTGACCCGAAGAATAATACTGCTTTATCAATTTTACCACACGCTGAACTGTATAAACACCCCCCAAAGAAATTCATGAATTGCTTTTTTTTGTTCATTCTGCCTCCCAGAAATCGGAATAAAAAGCGATCAAAAAATGTAATGTGCCCGAAAATGGTACCAATAAAAACGTTAACTCGTCCCACAAAAAAACAAGACCTTACATGACTTTATGGGCCAAAATATGGAAAAATTATAGCTCTAGAAATGTGGTGATGCAAAAACTATTTTTTGCAATAAAAAGCATCTTTTAGTGTGTGACAGCTGCCAAACATAAAAACCCGCTATAAAAACACGCTATAAATATAAAATCAAACCCCCTTTATCACCCCCTTAGTTAGGGAAAAATAATAAAATGTATTTATTTCTATCTTCCTATTAGGGTTGGGGCTAAAGTTAGGGTTGTAATTAGAATTGGGGGGTTTCCCCTGTTAGGCACATCAGGGTTTTTGGCATCAAGTTCCCGCCACTGCACAGGGGGAATCTCAAGCCATATCCTCTGTGCTCTCCCATTCTTTTTCAGCCGCAGAGGTTCCTGCTCAGCAGATATGTTGGTCCGAGCATCTTGCTCAGGCTAATGCTCTGTGTCTGGTTGTTTCTGCTGCCCCAGGTTCAGCTATAGCATTCAGCATTAGTCAGCGGGGAGCAGACACTCCTGGGACTGTCTTTCTTTTTCCCATCTGAGCATGCCCATGAGATGACCACTCATTGGTGGTCGGAGGTCACATGCTCAGGTCCTCAAGCAGCTCGGATTGGGCCATCAGCAAGGTCGTGGATGGCTGTGGCTATAAAAGGATCGCACGCCGCAAAGGATGCACGTATGAATGTCTCTGGTGAATGACTCATTATGAAACCCCTACCCTTGGTACGCATGTGTTGTTCAGCTTTGCCAGTTAGTGCCTAGGCTGATAGGGCAGGTAGGAGGCAGTGTCAGGGACTAGTATCACTGCCAAGTAGTGGCTTTGCCTGTACGCCATTATGCACTTGATCTGCACTCCACAGTAGTGGTTCTAGAGAGACTCTTACCCCATGTCCTTGTGGCAGAGTCTTGTGATCGTACCGGGTACGGCCTCTGTGTTCTGTGGTTCCGTGGCTCTGTGAAGCAACAGAGCCCGTTGCTACTACACACTGGGTGGCGTTTAACCCACAGGTGTCCAGTGCGATCCCGCCATTTTGTGTCCGCCATTACCAAGCAGCAGTTAACATCTCTGCACGGTGGACCTTACTACCACCTTCTTATTATTTGGTGCATTCCACCAGCCCCTAACATTGGGGCTTTCCAAACGCGACATGCGTCTGATCTCAATTCCAGCCAATTCTGCATTGGAAAAGTCAGACGGTGCTCCTTCCTTTCCGAGCTCTGCCATGTGTCCAAACAGTGGTTTACCCCACATATTGGGTATCAGCATACTCAGGAAAAATTGCACAACAACTTTTGGGGTCCAATTTCTCCTGCTACCCTTGGGAAAATAAAAAATTGTGGGCAAAAAAAAATCATTTTTGTGAGAAAAAGCAAGAATTTTTATTTTTACAACTCTACATTATAAACTTTTGTGAAGCACTTGGGGGGTTCAAAGTGCTCACCACACATCTAGATAAGCTACTTAGGGGGTCTACTTTCCAACTGGTGTCACTTGTGGTGGGTTTCCACTGTTTAGGCACATCAGGGGCTCTCCAAACGCGACATGGCGTCCGATCTCAATTCCAGCCAATTTAGCATTGAAAATTCAAATGGTGCTCCTTCCTTTCTGAGCTTTGCCATGCGCCCAAACAGTGGTTTAACTGCATATATTGGGTATCAGTATACTCAGGAGAAATTGTACAACAACTTTTGGGGTCCAATTTCTCCTGGTACCCTTGGTAAATTAAAACAAATTGAATCTGAAGTAAAATTTTTTTTTAAACATTCTAAAAATTCCTGTGATGCACCTGAAGGGTTAATAAACTTCTTGAATGTGGTTTTGAGCACCTTCATGGGTGCAGTTTTTATAATGGTGTCACTTTTGATCATTTTCAATCGTATAGACCCCTCAAAGTGACTTCAAATGTGATGTGGTCCCTAAAAAAATGGTGTTGTAAAAATGAGAAATCGCTTGTCAAATTTTAACCCTTATAACTTCCTAACAAAAAAAATTTTGGTTCCACAATTATGCTGATGTAAAGTAGACTTGTGGGAAATGTTATTTGTTAACTATTTTGTGTGACATATTTCTCTGTTTTAAGGGCATGAAAATTAAAATTTGGAAAATTGTGAAATTTTCAAAATTTTCACCAAATTTCCATTTTTTTGCAAATAAATGCAAGTCATATCAAAGAAATTTTACCACTTTCATGAAGCACAATATGTCACAACAAAACAGTGTCAGAATCACCAGGATCCATGGAAGCGTTCCAGAGTTATTATGGAGCACCCTTGGCGCACAGCGTGCGGCGCAGGGCCGTGGGGTACTCGGTACCGGGCCCGTTGACTTCAATGGGGAACGGTGTCACGGCGGCGGTGACCCGGTCTGTGGCCCTGGGGCATCCATTAAATAATAAAATAGGGGGAAAAGTTATTTGTGATGTTGTTAGATGTGGTAAAATGAAGATAAAGTTTATAGATGATTAAATACGTGACGCCACCTGTGGTATTCTGGTCAGAGGTGACCAGCGCTGCGGTGTTGTTCCCCTGAGACTGTTAGTGTGTCGCAGCTGAGGTGAAAATAGCTTTCCATAGGTAGAGCAATAGTCCCAGGGCAAAGATGTTTGATTAATAGTTAAGATGGCTGTGAACATTGGGGTGCAGAGAAATGAGAGAAGGACACAGAGAGGTGCAGTTTCTTTACCTTTTACTGGCAATTGATTGCATTCCGGAGTACCACATACAGGTGATGGCTTGAGTCCGGCTCGCCTGGAGGCATTCAGGGGATCCACCTTTCCAGGTGGGGGTTTAGGACCTACCTTCTGCGCTTTGTGTGTGGGTCTCTGCTGTTTCTAACTAAGCCGAGACCCTCTATTGCGTAATGATTTCACTAACCTGTACGGCTGTCAGCATGAGCCTATTCCACGGGTATTGTCCTTTTCACCGTAAGCCCCGGGCTCCTTATCCGCTGCCATGCCCTCAGGTGTTCAATGTCGCACAGGAACTTACAGTCCCCTGTACTTTCAGATTCGGCGATCAGGACATACGGCTCCTGACCACCAAGGACTCTGGCGTCCCTTTCTCTCTATTAGCGCTTCGCTCTGGGGTCTGCTATTGGCAGTTTTTTAGCTTCCCCATAGCCTCTATGTCTTGAACTGACTGGATCTTCCAGAAAGATCTTTTTACCTCACGTTTAACTGTCCTGTCATTTGCTCACAGCTCTCAGCTGCTCCCATTTCCATGACAACTCCCTCAGCTCATTTGTAGCTGACTCACCAACCCCCTCTGCTGGCCAGAATTTATAAGGCAGCTCCCTTTTCTGACCTGCAGCAGGAATTGTGATTTAATCTATGTTACCTGGTATGGGGGTCCCCTTTCTGCCTCCAAGCATGACTTCACCTCTTAGAGGGAGGCAAGTCACTGTGACAACCAGACTCTGGGGTGTCACAATTACCTCTTAAAGGGACAGTAGTCAGAATTGTAAAAATTGGCCTGGTCATTTACCTGCAAACCACCCTTGGGGGTAAAGGGGTTAAAGTTTAATACAGTTTCAATGAGTATTATTATCAGCATTGTGCTACAGATATTTTATATTGTATGTGCTGCCGAATATCCCTAGCCTTGTGATGAGTAAATCCAACTTTGACCATGGATGTGAAAAAGTGATAATATTATAACAAGAAAGTCACAAAGTGATCGTTTCCCTTGTGGCTGACAAAATGTGAATCAAAAAGTTCATCTCACCTATAAACCCTGATGGCTTGGGCTTAGAACAGTGAACAAATATCATGTGTGAATTTATGATTATTCACTCTTTTACTGGTTTTTGAATACTTAAAGGAATTTTCCCATCTTATGAAGTGATGAGATATTTCTAAGATATGTTATTACGTCATGATTGTGGCACTCAGTGTAAGAATCAGACCGGCACCTGCTTTGCAAGGGCAGTAGTGGACACAGAAAGAAGAGGGCCCTTGTGCTCAAGAAAACTATATTAGACCTCAGTGGTCTAATAGCTCATCATAATGCACCATTCCACTCTGGAGGTGAAAGTGGGCCGCTGCACAGGTTGCACCAATGGTATGGCCCATTCCTCGTCTGAGGAATATGATGGTGCTATATAAGTAAAATAAGCTAAAAATGAATACATTTTGGTTGGTGCTTAATCCCATCACATCAACGTCACTTCATGATGTACAGGGTGGGCCATTTATATAGATACACCTAAATAAAATGGGAATGGTTGGTGATATCAACTTCCTGTTTGTGAACGCAGTACCCGGGTCATTGTAGCAGATTTCGATGCAAACACCCATCACAAGAAAACTGTCACCATTCCCATTTTATTTAGGTGTATCCATATAAATGGCCCACCCAAAAAAGTTTGCCTCATCACTGAACATAATGTTCTGTGTAAACTGGGGTCCTGTTCCAATTTTTGCTTTGCCCATTCTGCAAATTCAGGGTGCCGATCTGGGTCACCAACCATTCCCATTTTATTTAGGTGTATCCATATAAATGGCCCACCCTGTACATCTGAGCAAGGCTCAAACCGATCAAAATCCGTCATGGAGTGACTCCCATGTGTGACGGGATTAGGCACTGACTGAAAATACACAGTAACGTGAGTAGTGATCTGTAAGTGTTCCTGCAGTCCCTTACACAAGAACTGAAGAGTGCTGGCACAGTCTGTAATCTACTGATTATTGGGGTCTGAAATCTGGGACCCCGCATGGAGAGGCACCACAGAAATTTTCATGGATGCAGAATTTTCTCAATGCAGGAAAACCAGTGATAGCAATGCAGTGAGCCTTTTATTCCTAGGATCACTTGGGGTCCCAGAGCTGAGACCACCACTGATTATAAGGTGATAGCATATCCTAGCATCATGTAACTTTATGAGATGGTAAACTTCTTTAATATAATTCCGCTTTTTCTTACTGCTCAGAAAGAAACCCTTTCTTGCTAGAAAGGAAATCTTACGCAGTGCTTTAATTTTGGCAGTTGCGAATCTTACCAACGACATATGACAGTTTTTCACAGTGGAAGGCTACGCAGTATATTTGATCTGTGGATTCTACGTTTATTGCTGTGTATCAATGTGTGATACTACTGATTTTTTTTCTCCCAGCCAACTTCCAACCTTGGAAGCCGGGTCGTTGTTGTGAACGTGCTCCAAGTAGCACCTTGCCAGTATATCCTCCCATGTATCACTGGGAGCTATTGAGAGCCAGTTTTATTATTACTTCCTTCAACCCACCCCCATTTCTTTCAAGTAGCAGCCAATTTTTCCTGCAGCCTGCTTAGTGCATCTGTGCAAGAGAGGAGAAGAGTGTGTGTGTGTGCATGTGTTAGAGGCATATTCCTGGCTGGCTATGGGATGACTTTTCCCTCACTTGTCAATTCCCTTGCCTGTCAGCGGAGCTGCTGGTAGTGGAAAGGGATAGAAGGGAGGAGAGATGCAAGGAATAAGGGGAGGGAGAAGCAGATCTGGAGGGGGCAAGGGCTGGCATTCTGAGCATCCTGGAGTAAAGTACTAGCAAGGTCCAGCAAATGGGAGGACTAGGGACATTAGAAGCTGTGCAGATGCCTCTACTCCGCACTTCCCAGCTTGTCACAAGGTTTTTTCCTAATGATAAAGACTAGTCTTCAGCTGGTATTACTGATTGTATGTCTGGCTTATCGGTTTAAACAAAAAAAATCAGTAGTGATTTCAATCTAGAGATCAACCTAATCCCTTCCATCAGTCTCGGTATCATGGCATGCCGCCACATCTACTCCCAGTGCACACCTGGAGCCCCTGTTGACAGCACACACTTTCTCTAATAGTCTGGAAAATATCAAAAAGGCAACAACAAGAAAAAAAGAAAGAAGAAACAGAAAATGTTTGATGCTCCTCTTCAGTGTTGAAGGTGAAGTTTGTGGTGTCTGGGTGTGCATGTATTGGTATTTGTTTGCTCGGAGCAACCATCCTTCATGAGCTTCAACCAAAGTCACAAGCCTATAGCCATGGAGTCACCTACTAAGGAGATTGAAGAATTTGAGAGCAATTCACTGAAGTATCTACAGCCCGAACAGATTGAGAAAATCTGGCTGCGTCTCCGAGGACTGTAAGTACTAGGCTTTTTATATATATTTATTAGGAACCCATACAAATATGCTGCATCTCCATCGTGCCAACTTTACATATTCTTTCATCGCGTCTCTATCCCCATTCCATGAATTAGCCATTGTGTGAAAGATTCATTACATCATAAAACATGAAAATGTAAAATAAGTTTTACCAGAAGTTCCACATTATTTGCGTCATTCTTATAATAAACCTTATGTCTCTTCTGAACCTGATCACTGATATATATAGCGCAATCGCAGAGTCAATATAGTGTAATATAAATATCTATATATATTTCTACACACACAAATATTACACTATGCAAGGACTCTGCTGTTGTATTCTCAGTACGTCATGGTGGCGACAAGATTAATGCTGAAAACTATGAGAGTCACAGTGGAGCAATTCATAAAATAAATCATTAGTGTCAGATCTGATATAAATAGTTTTGATTAAACAATAAAAGCTGAATATTTGAGCGTCGCTTTATTATAAAGTGCCCAGATATAGTTTCCAAGTAATATTTCACCCATTTCTATAGCTTGGACAGCAATGCTGGTGATAATAGGTGGAGGTTTGGCAGCAGGTATATTGTGGATGTGCAGTATGTGTATAGATACGGGTATGTAGGTTCAGTGACAATATTTAGCCTACATTTATTGCTTTTTCACCATTAATTAATTTTATATGTCACGTTCCTAACTGATTTTAACGTCCGGTGATTGACTGCACACACTATGATAGGCTTTGATCACACTGGCATCATTGCTTCTGATTTTACAGGCTCAGCTTTTTTCCTGTTGACCTACAGTAAGTCCAGCAGTCTTCCATTTTTGTTCCTGGATAGTTAGCTGTATGCACTATGTCTGGCTGTAAGAAAAGGCAGCATAGAGCCCTGTTATAGCGCTTTCGTATGTTCTATATGATCAGTCTGTCAGAGCTTCTGTCTTTCCATCCTACCTGTTGCTGAAAAATTCAAACTAATGGCTAAGAATTGAGACCTGTTGATGAAGCACTACAGATCCCAGCATGTCCCATGTTGAAAAGTATGTAGGGAATAGGGAAATGTTTTGATTGCCACTGTTTTTTGTTTCTTTTTTGCTGGTATTATCTACAAATAATTTTGTGACGGATCCTGCAGGCTGATGCTATACACCTTGATATCAGTACTTTTTATTCTGTCAGTCCCTGGTCCTACACAATCAAAATGGGCAGACAGTGGAAGGACAAGCAATTAAAAAAACACATAAAGGTTACTCTACAGATGATTAAATTGAAAAATACATATAGAAGAGAAATCATCAACAAAGAAAATACTGATTTTCTAGTGTTTCATTTTGAGCATGCACTGACCATACAGAGAAGGTGCTATGACGATCAGTAATAAATGCAGGTTAACATAGTATAAAGGGATCTTCAGTGAAGATATCAGTAGTCAGAATGGGGCATTCTAATCCCTGTTAGAACTAATCCCTGTTAGAATGGAGGCAACAATGCCCATGCCCGACAGCCATGCTATTCATTCCCTATGGTGCTGCCAAACACTCTGCTCGACTTTTTCCGGCAGCCCCATAGAGAATGAATGGAGCAGCTGTCGGAGATGTGGACTGCCATTCCATTCCAATGGGGATAAAAGTACCTCGTTCTGCCAATTGGCGTGGCTCCCAGCAGTCAGGCGATCACCCTTCTATAAGTTCTTAGCTATTCTAGGGATAGGTAATAGGTTATTATCGTCAGTTGTCAAACCCTTTAAATTTCCTGTTTTCTGCTTGTATCTCTGTACAGCAGAAAAAAATAATATTATTTTCATAAGATGAACAACTATCCATGTCCTCACATATACGCGCAAGCAGTAGCACCCTGAGATATATACATGTTGGTTTCTCACCGTCTTTCATTATGTGACAGGCACCATTTGCAAACATGTGGTAGAATGACACGTCGCTTCACGCTATCAGATGACTGTTGCAGTTCAAAGGAATGCAGGGCAATGCATGTAAAAGTTCCATCTATCTTCCTATCTTTTTTTTTTTTGATCATATAGATTTTAGGGATAATAGAAGCAACAAAAGAGTGAAAAAAAGAAGATGCACTAACAATGTACATCTCATATCCCCTTGAAGACAGAAGGATCCCCACCTTTTACAATAGTCCTACGCAACGTCCAGTCAATTAAGCCATTAGAAAGTCTTGTCCATTGCAGGTGGTGTGATTCATACATAGTCGCAACCATTTTACCCTTCCTATGTCCCATTTATTCTGCAGCATGCAAAAAAGGTAAAAGAAAAATAGTTCAAACATGACACAGACATATAAAAGTACATTAACCATTCAATGTATAGCCTAACAGTTTCTTTTCTTTAGACTTTTCCAAGGATTACTGTCAAAAGCTCCTGTGTGCTCTTCACCCCATGGTTGAAATCGCTGTCCTCAACCTGTCCCCGAGGTGATTATAAATCTCTTTATCTGGGACCAGTCTTGAGATTAAACATGTACAGCTCTATTGCGTGAGGTTTTCGATTCTATCCACTTTCTTGGAAGAATCGAAAACCCTCGAGTTTATCAAATTCAGGGAAGCTAACATTATTGCAAGTGTACGAATAATGGGAGTATCCAGTAAATCCTGTTGTTAATTTGGCCTTAGACCATTTTTTCTGAAAACGAACAACAGACACACAGGAGCAGCGGCTCTGAAGTACTCCACTCTACAAGGCCTCCACCAAATTCTTTAAACCCGGAGCATGCCGTATCATTCTTGCCGAAGAGTAAGGAAGCTCAGGGATAACCCATCCTCTAAGATGTTGCAATTGGTAGGAAATAAATTACATTTAGGTTTCAGAAATAGACAGTCCCCCATCCTCCTTTTGTCTTTGTAGGGTTTTCAGTCGTATCCGTGCTTTGCCCTCCATATCTGGTCCCTAAAGATACTATTAGTTTTATAAAAAAAGACGGAAGGGAAGCTGCAGCGTGGCGTTATTTAAAAAATAAAGTGCCTGTGGCATCAGGATCATATTAATCAAATTGGCTCTCCCCATCACTGATAAAGGCAGTTTACACCATACTGTGACTTTTTGCTTAAACGTAGCTAGGAGTTGGTCACTGTTGAGAAACTCATAATCTAAATCTTTCTCACTCACAGTTATCGCTAGATATTTAAATGAGGAAACTATTCTAAACAGTCCGGCGTCCACAATACATTAGGGGGTTCCCTTCCTAACATCATTAGTAGGTATATGCTCCATTAAAAGAAAGTCCAAACAACCGTCCATAGTGCAATTTTTTCATGATGATCCCCATAGCCAAATCCTTAAATCCCTACATAAAGGTGAATCGCCACAGCCAACAGTTCTATTGTAATAGCAAATAATAATGAGAACCAGTGGCATCTTTGCAGTGGGAAGGAGTCTGATATGAGGCTGTTAATCTGAACTTTCATCTGAGGGGTAGAGTATAATAGTTTAAAATAAGAAATATGTATTTCTCCGAAACTCATGGGAGTCAATATGTTCCATAGGAAGGCCCATTCGATGCATCTAAGGATGCTATTGCCTTGTTTTGATCAGTGTCTGAAGGGAGTTGTAAGTTTAAAAAAAAATGAGGAATGTTAACTGCTGTTGACAAATTGGGCAAAAAGCCTGCTTTATCTTGGTGAATAATCCATGTGACCATTTTATTCAATCTATTTGCCTTTAATTTAGCTAGGATCTTAATATCAACTGTGAGCAATGAAATAAGACAGTAGGACTTTGGTAGTAGAGGATCATTTCCCTCTTTTGGGATTACCACAATTGTAGCCTTGTTCATTGATGACAGCAACTTACCCTTGTGTAGTGCATGGTTAAATAGGTCTAACACCTGGGGGAGAAGAACCTCTTTATACTTTTTATGTTTTTCCACCAGGTTGTCCTCTTCTTGGGATCTACTATTGGATAAGGAGCTTAAGGCATTTTCTAGTCCCTCCAGAGAAAGGGGCCCATCTAGATACTGGGATTCTTAATCTCAGAGTCTAGAGAGAGAGTTGAGACAAAGCCACCAAGCTCCTCCGCAGTAGGTTTTGTCTTTGATGCAAAAGAGTCCATAAACGTTACAAGTTCATCTGATGCAGAGCAAAGTAATCCTCCAGAGGAATCCCTCATATTGCTAATATGGCATATGGCCCGCTCTCTTCCCCTCCTCATAATAAGTTTGTCATCTGTGATTAAATATTGCTTTAACTGGTTTGAGCATCCTCAAGGTTCTTGTTTAAGGGTTCTGAAGAATTGTGTATGTAATGTGTCTTTGCCAACTGCACTGCCTCCAATAAAAGATTTTCAAGTCTTTTAAAGGATGATTTGACTCCATTAACTTCCTTGATTAACAATTGCCTCAAATAAGCTTTCATAGTCAACCCCACCCTGTTGACCATGAAAAGTTCCCTAAAAAATGTAGGAATGTAGCTGTCTTGCAGAAGAATATTCAGCCAGAAAGGGTTACATTTCTAAAAGCAACACCCAGATTCCCTATGGCAGAGGAGAGTCAATCTCCCCTTAAATGGGGAATGGTCAGAGAGACTACAGGGAAGATACTCTATTGTTGTAATTGCCCTTGCAACTACGGAGTAACCAAAACCAGATCTATTCTAGACAGTGTGCCGCAGAGTAGCATGAAAATATTCTGTCTTCAGGGTGGCGCAGTCATCAAAGGTCTAATAGAGCTGCTTCCGTTACCACGTTACCACTTTACTTCACTTGTCACTGCTAACCCAGGAGTAACTCTGTCAAGCGAATAGTGTATTATATGATTAAAGTCCCTCAAAGACTGAGGGGCAGCCAGCGGCCCTACTAAAAAGGACAAAACCTTCTGGAGGACCACTCCCGTATATGGTGGTGGGATATAGACTTCTGCTACTATTATTACTATGATATTAAACAGCCTACACAAAAGGCAAACATACCACAATTCTTTATCAATTTCTTTATCAATGCAATGAAATGGGAGTGTATAACACCATAAGGATGCTAACCCCTCGTGAATATGTGGAGAATGTGGCATGATAACTCTAATTAACTCATGAAGGAGATAAGTGTGTCCTATTTGGTGTCATTCATGAAAATACCAGTTTCCATTTAGTGAGGTCATTTATCCCCCTAACATTCCATGACAGGAGGCCGATCTCTTTAGGCATTGCAATCAACCCACTGAAAAAGACAGGCGACTACAAATATAAACAATGTACAGGAATGGCTATAGTAATATTAAGTGAAAACCTCATAGGTATAGAGCACATAAGGTAAACAGTCATGGATCATAGGTAAATCAAATCACTATGGGTCTATAATTGTAGTATGTGCTCACATGGACTTAATCATAGGACATGATCGGTGAACATACCATAAGAACAGAGAAAAAAATGATAGAAAGCCCAGCAATTAAAATGGATGGTAAACTTTATTAGAGAATAAATCAGTGTGGAAAAAGTGGGGAACACCAGAGGGAAAAACCCCATCCTCGCATCCAAGGGACCCTCTGCACAATTTTCAGGTAATGATTAATCTGGCGATATACATATTGTGATCCTGATTTGAGCACACTGTGATTACTATGTTTATAAATCTATTGCACCAGCACTTCACTTACTTATAGATTTTATCTTGAATTTTCACATCTTGATATATTTTTTGCCATCCTTAACATTACAGTTTTAGAGCAGCAAAAATAAACCTCTTTGTAACTGTGGTGTAATGACCACTGTGTCCACTAGGGGGCGCTGTGTGGATGTCCCAAGAGAACGGATGAGTGGCAGAATCCTGAAGGATAGTTACGTATCTCAAAGTGGGTGGCTTTGAGATGGAAACTTGTGTGTGTGATCAGCAATATCATTGCTGAGGTGTTGTTGCTAAGTGTAAGGGAGAAGTCTTCAGGTAACTAGAGAGATGGGCAGGTTCTGGTTACCTACAAATCCACCCAGGGGTGTGTCTGAAAACACCTATAGTAAAAGGCTTTGTAAGAGTGTGAAGGACGTGTGATGAGGTCATAGCCATGTGACCCAGTGGGCGTGGCTACGGACCATATAAGGTGGCCAGGGTAGGTCACAAGGTGAGAATTCTGAGACCTGATTGGTCCAGTTTGGAAGGTCCCAAGAGGAGAAGGATCTTCTGGCTAACAGCCTGAGGAGCGGCTGTGTGAGCATTGGCGATGTATGCCTGAGAGCTCCCTGGAGGGAACTAACGTATGCGATGGTGAAGCCGCATAAGGAACCCTGATGGGTGAGATAATGATGAGGCTGAATAGCCTATATAATAGACGCTATGCTGATATGAACTTTGTGGTGCTTCCTTTGGTTTATGCTGAATAATAAACCTCACGGACTGATATGGTTTTATGGAAAACCCGTACCGGATGTGAGTTATTTGCTGCCAAGCGAGTGTCCCCCAACCTTGAATGACAGCGCTACCTCACCATAACCCATGCACTTTATATTTGTTATTTTGCGCACTGGCACCATTATTGTCCATTGCACATAATATTTTCTGCATGGTCCATTTTTCAATTTATTTCCATCTTCTATTTTGCTGTCTTTTTGATAATTGTTAATTTATTTATTTATTCAATATTTTATTCACTCAACATCTTATCAAATTGTGCATATTTATTTTGTCCCTTGTGTTGTGCACCATTTTTTCCTCTGCTGTTCCCCACTTTTACCACACTGATTTATTCTCTAATAAAGTTTACCATTCACTTTGCTGGACTTTCTATTGTTAATTTTCTCTGTTCTTAACGAATGAGCATATGCAAGTATATTGACCCTGGCCCATCTCAGATCCGAGTTTAACAGATTTAACCATATGAGGGTTTGTTGTTGTCCTCTTAACTCCATAACATAATGCAAACATCAACATTAACCTTTTATCTTTTGCAATCTTGCCCTATCCAATACTCCAAAAGAGGGACCATGGCGGAATTTAAAGTGTCTCATGTTATGAATGGTTGTGATGGGTAGGAGGCCACAAATCTCTCTACGTTTAAGCTCTCCTAACACTATACTAAAAGTATCCATAAACAGTAATGTTATGCCTTTTAGTAATAAAAAAAGAGGTGAGAGGAAAAACATTTTTTTAAAAGGGGAGAGAGACAGGAAAATTGATCTCTACTCTCCCCTCTTATAATCCAGTTATTGCGATAAGCCATCACCAGAGATGAAGGGTCGGATCACAAGATGTACAGTAGCTACTAATCAGTTGACCCTGCAGCAAGGTCTGAGGTTACTTTTTCCCATATTTCCTTCTTATTTTGGTCCAGCCAAGAGAGTGCATCCTTGGGGGAGTTAAAGAAGAATGTTGAGTTCATTGCAGCAATACTCAGGCAAGCCAGATACATAGTATGGGACTTCCAGTAGCAGTTGATGTTTCTTGGCCTCCCAAAATGGTGCCCTTCTCTTCTGAGCTTCAGCTGAGTAATATGAGAACAGGGAAGACTTTTGAACTTTAATGCACAGGTCAGGGTTATCTCTGGAGCTTCTCTGAATGGTATCACGATTCCTGAAATGAAATATCTTGGCTAGAACAGTATGGGGAGAACTTCCAGGGGGTAATAGCCTGGTTGGTACCTGGTGTTCCATTTCTAGTGTGAAAAGGGGGTCATAGTGTCCTTTCCAAATTTTAGGAGCCATGTTTCAAAAAATTCAGGGATCCTTGCTCCCTCAGTTTTCTCAGGGACCTCGACAATCTGAAAGTTGTTCCTACACAGACTCTTCTCCATCTCATCCTGCTTAAGGCAAAGTGCATCTAGTAACTTAGTATGCTACTGCATGACCTGCATCAAAGGAATTATAGTGTCCTCCAGCTCATTATCTTTTTCTTCAAGGGCAGTAGTTCTGTCAGAAATGTTGAGGATACCCTGTCTAACCCCGCTATATCCTCATAGATACTTCCCACTTGTAGTGCCAGAGATGAGATACAGCTACTGCAGCCCCCAATAGCACTCATAATGTCTTTAAGCATGAGCTCTGTGTTCATTTCCTTGTGCACTGGCAGATTATTGCAAGTTGCTAGATGCAAAGCTCCCTCATCCTGCTCTGGCTAGGCTGTAGTATGTATTAGAGGAAACAGGTTCTGGTCCAACTGGATCATGCTCACCACCTCATCCACCACCTCCCTCTCTGCTCTATTGCAAACCATTCAAGTTTAGCCGCTACTTCCTTTTGATGGTCTCCTGCTTGGTTTGTTCTCGTCCCCATAGTGGCGCGGGCGACATCTTGTGTCTCACGTTCCATTCCTCTTCTCTCATTCAATCTCTTCATAGTGGGTGGGAAGTCTCCTACTGAGCTACCTGAAGTGTCACAGGATATCTCGGGAGGTACTGGCATCTGTTTGGCCAGTTCGGCTGGTAATTATTTTAGCAATAGAATGATAACCTGAAGACGGAGCTCATTGGATATGTGTATGTATCCTCTCAAATTGTGCTGTAACCACACCCCCATGTATCTGCCTATCTAACTGTGGGCATAAATTTGGGAGCAAAGGGATCTAAACAGATTAAGGGATGGTACTAATTGCTGCTCATGGCAGCTATCTCTATATACACACCAATACAGAGAAAGCTGTCAGTGAATAGGACCACCTATTTCACTGCTAAGCCCAGAAATGAGTAGGGACTTTAATGAATAAATAAAAGATTTACTGATTTCTATTCCTTTATCTATCTATCTATCTATCTATCTATCTATCTATCTATCTATCTATCTATCTATCTATCTATCCATCCTGTATATTTATCATGGAATTATTCCCACATTAGGGAGAAAACTGGAAGTGCTATTTATTGGACAGTAACAGTCAATGTATAGTGTTCAGCTGATAATACCACTTTCATACATATTGGTGGCGAGTACTATCCATGGATTGACGTGGTGCTGGCTTGTATTCCATCCAATAGCACTCACTAGTGGTACATTAGAAACTGGATGGAGACATTAGTAGAAGAGAAGAAAATCTACAATTATGGGCAATTATTCCCAAAAGGGCATGGCTTACTCAGTCTTAGAAATAGTTTACTACACACTTGTTTGGTAATACTGTATACAGCTAAATGGAGCCTTAATTCCTCAACAACAGCCTCTGTCAGCCCGAAGACAGAGAACTCAAAGGTATGAACTATTGCTAAAAGCTGTCAGTTTGTATTAAACTCTTGCTTCATAAAGCAGTCTTGTCCTGGTCACACTGGGATATAGCACTAAATTAGTTCTTTATCTGATGATGAAAACAGAAAATGACACATAGGGCAGGCATGTTGTATGTGCTATCAGCTTATTGCACACAGCAAGGTTGGATCAACCTTTATTCTTTTTAATGTTGCATTAATGTTATAAGAGCTGTCATGCTCAGCTACAGTGGGAAAGTATTCAGACCCCTTTACATTTTTAACTGTTTGTTTCATTGCATACATTTGATAAATTCATAAAAGTTCATTTTTTCTCATTAATGTACACTCTGCATGCACCCCATCTTGACTGAAAAAAACAGAAATGTAGAAATTTTTGCAAATTTATTGTTTTTATTATTATTTGTTTGTCGACATTTTGTGAAAGCTAGAGCCCCTTGCAATTCCATGGTTTCCTGTGCGGTGGGCTCTGGGAAAATGGCCACCGGTGGGTGGCGCATGCACAGATGGAGATCTCGGCACCAAGATCTAGAGAGATGAGATCTCATCGCAGAAATGTCGGCAGAGCCTCCCGCAGCACCGGACACACTCACAGCAGTGCCAGACACCCCCTCATTCCAGCCTGCAGCAACGGTACCGGCAAGGTATATCCGCATTATAAGACGCACCCCCATTTTCCTTCTAAATTTGTGGGAAAAAAGTGCATCTTATAATCCGAAAAACGTGGTGTGTATATATATATATATATATAGATATATACATATATATATACAGCTCTGGCAAAAATTTAGAGACCACTGCAAAATTTTCAGTTTGTCTGATTTTTTTCTTTATAGGTATATTTTTGAGTAAAATGTAAATTGCTCTTTTATTCTATAAACTACTGACATGTCTTCGAATTTCCAAGCAGTAAATTTTGTATTTATTTTCAGAAAATGAGAAATGTTCAAAATAGCAAAAAATACAGTACTTGCAGACCTCAAATAATGCTAAGAAAACAAGTTCATAATCATTTAGAAACAACAATACTAATGTTTTAACTCAGGAAGAGTTCAGAAATCAATATTTTGTGGAAAAACCATGATTTTTAATCACAGCTTTCACGCATCTTGGCATGCTTTCCACCAGTCTTTCACACTGCTTTTGGGCGAGCTTATTCCACTCCTGGTAGAAAAATTTAAGCAGTTCTTTGTTTGATGGCTTGTGACTATCCATCTTCCTCTTGATTACATTCCAGAGGTTTTCAATGGGGTTCAGGTCTGGAGATTGGGCTGGCCATGACGGATTTGATGTGGTGGTCCTTCATTCACACATTGATTAACGTAGCTGTGTTGTGGCATGGCACACTGTCCTGATGGAAAAACCAGTCCTCAGAGTTGGGGTACCTTGTATGCGGCTTGACTCATGCGTCCATCGCAAAGAATAATCTGCCCAATTCCAGCCTTGCTGAAGTGTCCCCAGATCATCACCGATCCTCCACCAAATTTCACAGTGGGTGCAAGACACTGTGGCTTGTACGCCTCTCCAGGTCTAAGTCTAGCCATTAGATGACCAGGTGTTGGGCAATGCTAAAAATTATATTCATCAGAGAAGATTACCTTACTCCAGTCCTCTATGGTCCAATCCTTATGGTATTTGACAAACTTCAGTCTTGCTCTCCTTTGCTTCTCATTGATGAAAGGCTTTTTTCTACCATCACATGACTTGAACCCTGCCTCTAGGAGCCTGTTACAAACTGTTCTTGCCGTGCACTTCACCCCAGCTGCCATTTTCCATTCCTTTTGTAGGTCACTTGATGTCATCCTGCAGTTGCTGAGTAACATTCCATTCTAATAAGATGATGGTCATCCCGGTCAGTGGAAAGTCGTTTTTTGCCCTCTGCCGGTCTGTAGCTTCGTTGTCCCCAATGTCTGCTGCTTGACCTTGTTGTAATGGACTGCCTTCTTAGAAATTTTAACGATGGAAGCAACATGACACTCACTTTGTCCCTCTGCTAGTAAAGCCAGAATTGAACCCTTCTTTTCCTCACTCAAGACTTTTCTTTTCAACTCCTTTTGTTCAGGAGATCACCTAATCAGAAGCACATTAAGTAGAATGAGAAAACAAAAGCAGAGCCTTCTTGGCTTAACGGAAAAACAAAATAAAGTGCAACAGAATCCTTGCTCTACATGCTTCCACCTGCAGACACCAAGTAATGTCCTCCACTCCTCATGGAGCCACGTGGGAGTGTTCCCTCTCCCAACACACACATTGACTGTCTCTCATATCCAGGTATTTAACCAGGACCATGTGATGATCACATGACATCTCCGCAGGTCCTGCTAGTACACATGCCGGTGTCGGTTCTTCAGGAGGGGATATGGTTAGCACCCTCCCACACTATAGGTGCTCACATAAAACCAGCCCATTGTAACTTTAAGATTAACCCTCCTAGCACTTAGCGTGCTGGAGGCAAAAATAATCTGGTTCTACATCACTAACTGTAGTATATGCAGTGAAACGTATCTCCCTTCATACACTGTGCCAGTGACCCTGTCGCAATATATTTATAGATTTTGAAATTAAGAAGAGTCTACCCCTGTTTATACCACTATTAAAATGCAAGGTTTTCATAATGTCAAAAAAAAACATACCAAGAAGAATATATTCAGAAATGTTTCCATTTTTAATGTCCCCTATAATTTGTACAATTCGATATTACAATAAACAGATCACTTTGGTTTGAAAAAGATAAAAAGATAAAATAAAATTAAAAAAAAATAAAGAACTAAAATAATACCGTTGAATAAGCATATGCAATATGCTTAAAATAATAATCCATTGTATTCTATGGTGTATCTTATGCCTTGGATTCCATGCCTTTGATTGGGATACAAATATTTTTGCACTTTTCTCTTGATTGATGATTTTCAACAAGAGATCCTTTTGCTATGTTGTAAGCTGTTTTCAGACCATGACTTTTGCTGCAAAATGTACCGTAACTAAGAAAATGTCAGGAAAACCTTACTATTTACTATTTAATATGAGTTGAAATATGATCGGCTAATTCTGAACACAATGACGTCCTCAATTATAAGAGGGTGTCTACATTTGTGCAACCACATTATTTTAGTTTTGTTATTTTTGTTTTCCCTCTCAAAATGTTTTCACTTTATTTCTCATGAATTTGTACAGATTATGGCTAACATTAAAGGTGGAAAGACAAATTTCATCAACCAAGGTATCATTTTAATCAGTATAGTGTTGCCGACCTGACAATGTCTGTAGTTTACTGAGCAAAATCTTGCTGAGAGGTTCCCTGCAAGTAGCAATTCAGATCAACTCCTAATTGGAAGAAATTCTTTCTACATTCAGCTGTCTGTTGTGGTGAATTAGTGCAATGCAAAAAAAAACAGTATATATGTACTAAATGATCAAAATGTCACACTAGGAAAATTAATAACCTGCACAACATACTTTATGGTGGTGTTCACTTCCGTCATTGATTCAATCCCTGCAGGACTATTTTTCTCATTAATTGTAAGCCAATGCTGTCTGCCAGGTATGGCTGTTATCACAGATTTGGTATAGCATTGTTCAATTTAAAGAAAAGGTCAAATATGTGAATAAAGTCTTAAAAATATTGTCTGGTCTAAATTAAAATTTTACCAGATGCTTAGTATATTAAAAAATAACAAATGGGGCCACACTCACCTATCGGCAATTACCAGGATCCAGTGCAGGTTGCTCTTTCGTCTACCTTTATATTGGAAGGAAAATGTCCTCATTCAAAGTGGCAGCCAGACCAGCGGTGATTGGCTGCCGTGGTCAGGTGTGTTCAGCAGCATGTCATCACTGACATCATCAATGAAGCGTTGCTAAAGTCAACTGACCACGGCAGCCAATCACAGGTCTCAGAGGTCCTGATGCTGCTTTGAACAGTGACGACTTTCTTCTGGTTTAAATGCAGACAACAGCAGCCTGCACTGGATCCCGGTAAGTGCCGGTAGGTGAGTATAGCTACATTTATTTTTTAATATACTGAGGCACTGGTAAAATTTTAATTTTGCCCCAACAATCCCTGTAAATCCTTTATAAAGCTCCATAAAAAAGAAAGTAAAAAACTAGAATTGATGGTATTCCGCCTGTGTGAGACAACAGTAAGGATATTTGTGGCGCACCACACTATTCATTGCTTGTGCTGCGGAGATGATTAAGCATGCAATAGATTACAGTTACTAAGTCGCCAAGTCACTCAGTCTACAACTATCATACATAATCCCATAGAATGAACTTTCCTTGACTTGGGGAAATACGCACAAGATAAGATGTGGAAACATGCATGAGAACTTGATAAAGCTCTACTTATTTTCCCTAAGGACTTCGAGGTGCAGGATTTAGGAGGAAGTGGATTAAAAACCCACAAAACATGAATGTGACATTTTTTTACAAAGTAATGAAGTGAAAAACGCTCTGTATTACTAATGAAGATTCCAGATAGAAACATTAGAACTCTTTTTCATATCACCAGAAATATAAACGCAAAATGCCATTCTCTGTTTTCCTGCCAATGTATAGCTTGTAAGGGTATGTTCACATGAAGTAATTTGATGTGGATTTTGAAACAGATACGCTTCAAAATCCACATCAATGACAATTCAAAGCGTATTCTAAGCATTTTTTGTGGATTTTGAAGCGGATGCACTTCATTATTCACGTAAAATACTTCATGAGAACTTAACCTAAGGATGATGGCTGCAGTCTCCCCTGTGCATTTTAAAGTTTTAGGCTGCGTTCAAATGTCGTGTTTTTTCGCGGCGGTTTTTAATGTGTGCTTTTGCTATGAAAACGCAAAAAAAACAACATCCCATGCATTCCTATGGGATTCCGCAATGCTGTGCTAATGCTGCGGACTTTCCCGAATCGCATCGTGGAAAAATCCCCAGCATGCTCATTAATTTTGCGGAATCACGGGGATTCTGCCCACATAGGAATGCATTGTTCTGCTTACTTTCCGCATGTGGCTGTGCCCACCATGCGAAAAGTAAGCAGAACATTTGCGGATGGTACTCAGGGGGTAGAGGAGAGGAGACTCTCCTCCAGGCTGTTGGTACCATATCCCTGTTAAAAATAGAATAAAAAATAAAAGATCGGGTTATATTTACCTTCTGGCGTCCCGTGCAGCCTTCCCGGGCCTCAGCGATGCTCCCGTTCCCAGTAATGCCTTGCGAGACCTTTGATGATGTTGTGGTCTCGCGATACTGTAGCGATCCCTATTTCTCAAGAGATCGCTACAGTATCGCGAGACCGAGACATCATCAAAGGTCTTGCAAGGCATTACTGGGAACGGGAGCATCGCTAAGGCCCGGGAAGGCTTCGCGGGATGTCGGAAGGTGAATATAACCCGATTTTTTAATTTTTTTAATTATTTTTAACAGATCTTTTTACTAGTGATGCTGCATAGGGAGCCTCAATAGTAAAAAGTTGGTCAGTTCTCCAAGCGATGCTATAGATCGCTTGGAAAAGGCTAGCATTCTGCAAGCTAATAATGCTTGCAAATCGCTAGTTTTTCCACGGGAATTTAAAATGCGATTTTCCCACAGAATGGAATTCCGGAATTCCTGCGGAAGTTACTGCTGGAATTCCGCAACGTGTGCACATAGCCTTAACTTTGATGGCAAATGGATGTGCAATAAATATATGACTGGGGGACAGATCAGAAGAAAGACACTTTACAGTAGTCCCTGACATAGTAACATCCATAGATTTACAGCATCCATATCCTGTCATTGTCCCAAGCACAAAGATGGTGCAATGACACAGACTAATGTGACTGGGGCAAAAAACTTGGCACTTAACATGACAATATACGACATAGGCTTGGCAAAATGCTGGTACATTGCAGGCTCATAAAAGTCTCAGTCTGTGGTTACACATTCAGTCTCTGGATGATTCTCTATGAAAGTGCTCTGAAACCCTTCAGTTGAGGGTGCACTCTCCGTAGTTTACTGCTCCTATTGCCTGATGTATGCTTTCTGTCTTCATGTGACATGTCTTTTTGGCAGCTAAGGACTATGTCCTCTTCCTCTGTGAAAAGGCTATTTGCACAGCTTCCTGGTGAGGCTGGGACTACACAGCGGCTTTGGCTGTGACACATGTTGCGCGGCCAAAGTTTACTAGATGTCACTGCTACATCACAGCCCAATGCAAGTGAAATGGATCACATGGCGACCTCAAGGGTGCTATAATCATGACAAGCAAGTGACAAAAAATTATACCGGATTGGTTTTTTTACAACTTGCTTGTCTCAGCTATGAGACTCTATTAACTTGCATTGTGCTGCGATGTAGCAGGGACTACTAGCAAAATTTGCCATGCCAACATGTGTCGCACTAAGTATGCATTGTTGTGATCTGAATTCACAGCCAGGAACAGCATAGCTGGAAACGTAAGCCTCAAGCTGAACTCTCCAGCACACACAGGTGGTCCAAGGAATCTCCTGAGGTAGCCGGACTACACCGCCACATAGTAAACTCGCTCTACACTATGTATAAATCCTCACAACAGGCAGGAAAGTTGCAATTACCTGCCTGTTAGCTCGTAGGTAATTGTTTTGTTTTTTCATAAAGTTCCGGATACACCCTTTAAGGAAACACTGCAGCCAGCACACATTTCAAAGCATTCTCTCCAAACATAAGCCCTTCACCACCTCTTCCATACAGTCTGTTTCTCAGCTGTACATTGTGTGGACGCAGGTTCCCACACATCAGTGTCCATAAACATTCCTAAGCAGCTTCCATTACCTTAGGATCTCACTACACTTACCCGCGCACCTGCAGATTTGTCATGTGAGCAGAGGTCCTAAATACCTGCATCAATAATGCCACACAGCTCACGCTATCACTGACCAGTGACCTCACTAACCTTTACCAGCCTTCATTAAGACTGAGGATTTAAAAAAAAAAAAAAAAAAAGATAGTAGACTTAACTTTGCATAGAAAACAAAATAGTCTGAGTAGCATCTAGTTATCTTCAGTAAGTCTAAAGTAGTAACAGTTAATTAAGCCGCACTAGTGTGCCATCGATATCCTCCTTACAAACTCAGACAAGTGAATAATACTGTGGACGGGTGTGCCAGTACCAGGTACAGCGACATTTGTACAGATGTTCGGTTTCTGCAAAGAAGGGGCAACTACAGTGAAGGAGACTTTGCGGACCCTTGTTGTTGATTGTGGAGTATATATCCTGGAAAAAGATAATTATGTCTATTTTAGAAATGTCATGTTGAGAGGTGTGTTAAGCAGACATCTTTTATTATCGTAATTGTAATCTTTCAATATTAATTTCTCTATAGGTAGGGTTTTTGATAATTTCTCTTGAGCATGATGTAAAATGACAATGAGCACAACTTTATGCAATTCCATGCAGTCAATATACATTTCAACCACAGTGTTATGACTGCACAAGCACATGGGTAGCAAACAAACGAGGGGGATAAATACATGAACTCAACAGATGCCTGTTCAGACTAGAAAAAGCCCTACTCTGACTCTGGTCTGTCCCTACAAGACCATGGAGTTTGACAACCTAAGATAACGTAATGGTGCTACACTCGATAGTAGCTCACCCTGAATTCCTCTAACAGATCCTAGAATAGTTATGCCTATACAGAAACTCAGAAGAGAGAAGATTGGTTGACTCTGCAGGTTCCTGTACAGACTAGATTTCCTGACTCTGCACCTGTGGGTTCAGATATTCCCCCTACTTATAGACTAGGAAATGGGAAATCTGGCTTAAACTGCCTAAAAGGCCCACAAGTTGGTTCACGTTCCTACTAAAGAAACAGAGGGCAGAGCTGAATGTGAATTACCTACAAGGGATAAACGGTGCTGAACAAAGGAAAGATCCCAGGGTAAGTAAAATAAATAATGAAATACCAAACAAAAAATAATGCAAGTATGTTAGCAAATATATTGCCTACTTTCTAATGATAAACAGAAGATAGGTGCAAAGTATAGCAAAGTAACAGCAAATCAAAAATCCTTCGCTGGAATCTCACAGACTGGCTCGAAACATCAATGGAATCACAAAACATCCAAATGAATCTATTGCCAGCAGGAGACAGAATGTAAAGCTGCACCCAAAAGGTGATAGGATGAGAAATGAAACCACCTGCTATAAACTAAGCAAACTGCTGCCAGAAAAGCAGAACCCAAACACGAAAAGAAAAGGGTGGCTCGGCTGAAAGAGAAGCATATCACAGAGCACAAAATCAAGGGATCAAATCCAGGGGCATGACACATTGTATTAAGTCAACAATATTAGCGGATGCACCCTATAAATTAGTATAGTTGGGAAATGCACCTGACTTTTCAATTACATCAAACATTTGGTGCCTAGAAGTGAAAGCTCAGGTTCCCCAAATAATTTGAAGACCTCCCACATTTCAAAATGGCGCTTCAGTTTTTATGTACCATAAGTAACTATATTAATATACTGTAGTATTCCACAATGGCACATATATGTCTATATGTTTTTAAGGCTTTTGTGGACTGAATAGATATTCAATTTATAGTATTTGCAATTATCATTCATATCATTGAATGAATAACACAAGGAGAGTAAAAAAGAGCTCTACATAAAAAAAAAACCCTACACATAATTCCTGAGAACTCCCAACCATATGGCAGTATTTAAAATTGAAGTATAGCAACTCCATTTGCTGCTTGAATGTTTAATTGACAATAAGTGCCGTGTTATTTCTTTCCCAGAATCAGAATAAAAAAGCCTCTCATTTGCTCAATTGTATGGAACCTGCGTTGAGTGCCTGCATGAAATTACATAAGACTTCACCACTGTGCAAACCCTCAAGCCTTTCACTGTTTACTGTTGTTTAGCAGCTGTAGCTGACAGACTTGTCCTGCGCTCGCTGTGTGACTACGGCTCTACACATTATCTTTGTTTCCTGTGCAGAGAGCTAATTCTAGATTGATGCTCTCTTAATGTATTGTAATCAATTACTTGATACATGCATTAAAGTAAAATTCCCATTGGGAACATATTGACAGAAATGGTAATCCCTTTGCACAGTTAATGGCTTTAACCTCACAAGCCTTAGGTCTCATTTAGCTTAGAGCTTGGGAACTGGTGAGAAGGCAATTGCATATGTTGGCTTGCTGATTAAATACGGTGTAAGCTTATTGCTTGCTGCACTGTGCAAATACAATAATCTATTCCGAAGACCAAACAGTTGCTGTAAAGTTCCTCTAATGTCTACTGGCCGTACCTGGAGCAATATGTCTCATATTCGTTGTGTCATAATAGCACGACTCTGGTTTTGGCCCTTCGGATGTGCCTATAAACTTTTAGAGAAATCATCTGGAGCTAATCTACCTTTACCTTGGGAGATGTAAAATTGGTGATGGGCTCCCATCTCTGCAGACACTGAAATGTAGGCAAGCAATTTAGTGGAAACTGCTCTATTGGGCACTCATATTTTTGGATGGGTATGTATTAAACTCCCTAATACAGAAATGTACTGAATTGCTCTGTATTACTTTCTATAGGAGATTTGGATAAATTACACTCAATTAAAATTCCTATAGACTATAATGTAAAATGAATGTAACTCTCCCTCGATAACATACAGCTCTGGCAAAAATTAAAAGACCACCACATCAAAACCCTGTCACGGGCAGCCCATTCTCCAGACCTGAACCCCATTGAAAACCTCTGGAATGTAATCAAGAGGATGATGGGTAGTCACAAGTCATCAAACAAAGAGCTGCTTACATTTTTGCACCAGAAGCAGTGTGAAAGACTGGTGGCAAGCATGCCAAGACGCGTGAAAGCTGTGATTAAAAATCATGGTTATTCCACAAAATAGATTTTCTTTTGTGATAACCTCCCTCTTTGGCTCATCTCTAGGTGTCTATTTTCCTCCTGAGGATGAGGATACTGCCTCAAATGTCCGTCTATTTATCTAGCACTGGGTAGCCACTTGGGCTATGTTTGCAGCTCATTCTCAGTTCTTCTCATCCATGTACCTGACTAGGCCTTACCTCCACTGAGATATGAACACAAGTGACCATAAAGGTACAAATGAGTGTGCATATTCAAATAATATGAATGAGGGTATCTAATATATAAAGCTCAATGTGGGTGTGTATGTATGTATGTGTGTATGTCCGGGATTGGCACCACACCGTCGCAGCTACAGCCACAAAATTTGGCACAGTCACACGTCTGGACCTCGAGAGCGTCATAGGCTATGTTGTGAGGCAAAGTTTGAACCCCGCACGTTCCAATTCACCAAACAATTTTGCCCCTATCTACATAATGGGGAAAAAGTGTATGTATTGGCATCTGCACCATCGTAGCTACAGCCACAAAATTTTGCACAGTCACATGTCTGGACCCCGAGAGTGTCGTAGGCTATGTTGTGAGGCGAAATTTTAACCCCGCGCGTTCCAATTCACCAAACAATTTTGCCCCTATCTACATAATGGGGAAAAAGCAAAAGGAAAAGTGTTGGAGGCAAATTGACAGCTGCCAGATGTGAACAAGAGGGACTTAAAGATTGAGAGCGATGGCGCCAAAGAGTATATATCGTACAGTTGCTAAGGTGGGGCCCTGACATGGGATACTCACCACACACGGGGATATGAACACACACACAAAATGCACCACAAACTAACACGTGCTACAACACATATACCACCCTCAGCACACATTTCACCACACATACACCAACCTCGCCACATAAAAGTCGAAACACAAAAGTCACCACTAGAGTTGCGCGAAACAGGTCAGTCAAATTCAAAAATAGCCGACTTTAGCTAAAGTCGGGTTTCGCCGATCGAAACCCGACCACAGCGTGAGGTCGGCCATGAGGTCACCGATCAGAGCGCTAAAGTCGCATTTCAAATAATGCTTCCAGCGCCTTTTCTCAGCCAATGATGGAGGACACACACTGTGGGCAACGCGATGACATGCGCAGCGGCCACCACCATCTTAGAGAAGGGCATTGAAGTGATTTGCTGGCTTTGTGTGGCGTCACAGTGGGTATAAAAGGCCGGGACCGCCGACGGCCATCTTACTTCTGCCGATCTTACAATAGGGAGAGGTGCTGCTGCTGATTCTGAATAGGGAGAGCGTTAGGCAGGGAAGAAGAAAAAAAAATTGCTTCTGCTGCTAGCGCTTTTCACTGTACAGTTAGTGTGCAGTGAAAGGGGACGATTTTTGTTCTGTGCAGCAGCGCTGGTGGTTATTAGGCTGCCTTTTAAGGCTACTTGCTAGCTGCATTGCTGTGTGCACACTGCTGTTCAAACTGCTTTTTTCAAAGCACTCCAACTTTTAATATTTTGTTCTGTGAGATACTGAGCATTCATATTTTCACACCGTATAGCGGTGTATGCTCCTCACAAACTACCGTGTACTGGCTGGTATCACGGACAAATAGAAGCTATCTGGGTGTGACTCTGGAAAAACAAGCCGAGGGATTTTCCATTTTTCCAGACCTACACCTTATAGAGCTGTCTGCTTTTCAAACAGTTTTGTATATCTGCTGTTTGATGACGGTCAAAACTAGACAGAGACAGCGTGTGTCAGTCCGTATAAAAATAGACGGAGATTGACAATTTTCCATACATACACCGTATAGTGGTGTACGCTCCTCACACACTACCGTGTACCGGCTGGTATCACGGACAAATAGAAGCTATCTGGGTGTGACTCTGGAAAAACAAACAGAGGAGTTTTTCCATTTTTCCATTCCTACACCTTAGAGAGCTGTCTGCTTTTCAAACAGTTTCATATATCTGCTGTTTGATGATGGTGAAAACTAGACAGAGACAGCATGTGTCAGTCCATATACAAATGGAGATTGACAATTTTCCATACAGACACCGTATAGCGGTGTACGCTCCTCACGCACTACCGTGTACAGCCTTGTATCATGGACAAATAGAAGCTATCTGTGTGTGACTCTGGAAAAACAAGCCGAGGAGATTTTCCATTTTTCCAGACCTACACCTTAGACAGCTGTCCGCTTTTCAAACAGTTTTGTATATCTGCTGTTTGATAACGGTCAAAACTAGACAGAGACAGCATGTGTCTGTCCGTATACAAATAGACTGAGATTGACAATTTTCCATACACACCATATAGAGCTGTCCGATTCTCAAGCAAAGGAAAAAAGAGGGGGTCTCCAGCACCAAAATTAGTGAAAAAAAGATAAAACTCACATTTATAAGGAAGGTTTTAAAATCATATTAATAAGCCAACATGACAGGCAAGGCTACTTACGCGTTTCAGACAGATATTACATGTCCTTAGTCATAGTCATGTAATATCTGTCTGAAACGCGTAAGGTTTCCTTTCCCTTTTTCTACTTTTTAAATTCTGGTGTAATACATAGTGAGCCTGTGAGTGTCTGTGTCTGACGCTGGAAGTATAGACGGAAATTTACAATTACCCCTAGACTGGATATACCTGCTATGTGCTGATACAGTACTGCTACGGACGGCAGAACGCACTAATAAATAAATAATAAGTGTGTTCGCCACCCGCGGTCCACCGTGCAGTAGGTGTTACACCGCTGCTAGATAATGGCAGACACACAATAAGGCGGAATATCGCACACGGGTTGAACATCACCCCGGTGTGCACAGAGCGTACTCTGTTATCTCCACAGAGACGCTTGGAACATATACATAAGTACTGAGCCTGTTGAACTCACAGGTCTCAGAGAACTGCACGCACGGTATATGGTCACAGGAGCTGAACCCAAAGCAGAGGGTCAGCGTCCGTCTAGACCTACCGTGTGTGCGGCGTTGCTACCGTGGACGCCCAAAGATGCTGCTGATTGCAGCGCGGCAACTGACTCAGCCGCTATATGACAGTGCCCAGAGGAGGCGCACTGTCGGACGCTAGTTAGGTGAAGATATGCACTGTGGCCTGTATCATGCCACTGACTGACGCTGACTCTAATACTAAGTCCCTAGCCACACACATAATATCAGAGGGAGGGGAGTCTTAATGAGTCATTCGCAGGCACATGCATCCGTTATCATTCACACAGGTAGCAAGTAGAGTCTATACTAGCTCATGGCCGAGCGGCCATGCGGGCCTTTTCTAGCCGACCTTCCAGATCTCTGAGATGGACCAATCAGATCAGGAAAAGGACCTGAGCACGTGACTCCTGATCTCCTCTGGGAGATCATCTCGTGAGCATGCCCAGTAGCGCGGCGAGAGGACTTAGTCTCTGGAGTGGCTTGCTGCAAAGCAGGCTGCGCTACTATTGCTGGTCCAGAGGTGGCAGCAACAACCAGACCCAGAGAACTGATCTGAGCAGGGCATCTGGATCGCCGAGATTGCTGTGCAGGTCCCTGACAGGTAGGAGGGGAATGGGAGACTGCTGGCTGCATGGCTTTGGATTCCAGCTGTGCAGCTGCAGGAACCTGACGCCTAACATTACCTCCCCTCCTAGGGCCCCCCTCTGAGCCTTGGTACGCTCAAAGGCTGCGATCAGGAGTGGAGCGTGGATGTTCTCCACTGACTCCCAAGTCCGGGCCTCTGGACCATGACCCTTCCAGTCCACCAAATTAAATTTTTTGCCACGCACAATCCTGCGTCCCACAATGGCGTTAACCTCAAACTCATCTGAAGACAAGTCTGATGAGCCGGCAGATGACTCAGGGAACCGGGCCATGTGAACAGGTTTGAGAAGGGACACGTGGAAGACGTTAGAGATGGCCAAATGTGGTGGAAGAGCCAGGCGGTAGACCACCGAGCTGATTCGCTCGAGAACCTTAAAAGGTCCTATGCATCGCGGCGCGAATTTGGTAGACTCGGCCAGCAGCTTGATATTTCGAGCAGAGAGCCACACCAAGTCGCCGGGGGAAAAGGTTGGAGCGGGACGCCGATGTGTGTCGGCGGACGCCCTCATTCTTTCTTTAGAGGCTCGAATAGCATCCTGGGTGCAATCCCAAATGTCGTGAGCCTCCACTGCCCAGTCTGCCACACTGGAATCAGTGGAGGACACTTATTGGGACAGGGACACGTGGATGCTGGCCGTAATTAAGAAGGAATGGCGTCTGACCAGTGGAATCAGCCACTGCATTATTCAGGGCAAATTCAGCCCATGGTAGCAAGGAAGCCCAGTCATCCTGCCTGGCTGAGACTAAATGCTGCAGGTACATGACCAAGGTTTGGTTGGCTCTCTCAACCAACCCGTTCGTCTCGGGGTGATAAGCGGAGGACAGGTTTAGCTCAATGCTGAGTAGGCTGCAGAGCTCCCTCCAAAACCGGGACGCGAATTGGGGACCTCGGTCACTGACAATTTTGACCGGCATGCCATGCAAGCGGAATACATGTTTTATGAACAGTGTGGCAAGACCATGGGCGGAAGGCAACCGCACAAGGCGAGTGGCACCAGATGCACCATTTTAGAAAAATGGTCGGTGACTACCCAGATGACCGTACTGCCACCAGACTTGGGCAGGCCAACCACAAAATCCATGCCAACCATCTCCCAAGGTCTGTCTGCCACCGACAGAGGATACAATAACCCAGCCGGCCTCTGTCTAGAGGACCTGTTCCGCGAACACGAGATGCATGCCTGTATGTGTTATGAATGGGTCACCGAGGAGGAAAAAACAAAACAAGCTAAGTCACAGAAAACCAGAGAGGTTGGTAACTATGCAGACTGCAGACCCCTGATCCTAACCACACAACTAGCAGCAGCCGTGGAGCGTTCCTACGATGAACCTAGACGGTTTGTCACAGCCGGAGGACTAAATAAGCCTAAAGTAAGAAAAGGGGAAAACTAACTGCCCCAGAGCAGACCCCAAAGGAAAGACAGCCCCCACACATGTATTGACGGTGAAACAAGATGAAAACACAAACACAGGCAGGAAAATAGGCTGAGAAAACCATGGGGCCCAAACTAACTAGAAAGGATAGGAAAGGAAAGACACTGTCTGCAATCTGCCAAAAACCCTACAAAAATAATATCCAACACTTCTGATAACAAAATTAACCCTGAAGTCACTACACTTCTCCCACTTTATCAGCACTCTGAAATATTTTGAGACAGGGCAAAAAGAGGCCAATTTTAATAAGGGACAAAAAGCAAACCGGCAAATACAGATAAATAAGAGTGGAAATTCAGCACATCCCCAGCCGGGGCTGGCTGACCACACAAAAAACTGAATAGACCAAAAAAATCAAGTGTGAACATTAGCAGAAAAACTTAGCTTGAGCTGACTGGAACAGAGCTGAGAACCAAGACCTGACAAGCCAGAAGGAATCACCAGCACCAGAATAGCGTGTCAGCTGTCTTAAATCCAGTCTGAGATTCCTGAGGTCCAATCGTCATCCTCCTTATCAGGTGACAGATCTCCACTGATTAAATCAGCCTCACTACCTCCTGTTACCACCAGAAGGAGCCTGGAAGGAGAACTCACAACTGGTAGACCAGAAAATGAACTCACAACAGTACCCCCCCTTGAGGAACGAACCCTCATCCACGCCACCAGGCCGATCAGGATGGGCCCGGTGAAAATCACGAACCAATCTATTGGCAAGAATATCAGAGGCAGAGACCCAAGAATTATCCTCCTGGCCATAACCCTTCCATTTGACCAAATATTGGAGTCTCCGTCTAACCAAACGAGAATCCAATATTTTCTCTACCTCATATTCCACATTGCCTTCAACCAACACAGGGTCAGGAGGTGCTGTCATAGGAACCACTGGCTCAACAAACCTCTTCAACAGAGATTTGTGAAATACGTTATGGATCTTGAACGAACTGGAAGAGCCAATCGAAAAGAAACAGGATTAAGAATCTCCAAAATCTTATAAGGTCCAATAAATCTTGGCTTATATTTTGGAGAAGCTACCTTCATAGGAATATTCTTAGATGACAACCAAACCATATCACCCACTTTAAACCAGGGACCAATGGTCCTATGCCGGTTGGAAAATCGCTGGGCCTTTTCCTGAGAAAGTGACAACTTATCCACCACTTGGTCCCATATCTGCTGCATTCTCTCAACCACAGTGTCCACACCTGGGCAGGACGAAGATTCCACTTGCCCTGAAGCGAATCGAGGATGAAACCCAAAATTACAGAAAAACGGTGACATCAAAGTGGCAGAACTAGCTGTATTGTTCAGTGCGAATTCGGCCAAGGGAAAAAATGAGACCCAATCATCCTGATCAGCAGATATAAAACATCTTAAATGAGACTCCAAGGTCTCGTTTGTTCTCTCAGTCTGTCCATTGGTCTGGGGATGAAAAGCGGAGGAGAAGGATAACTGAATTCCCAGATTGGAACAAAAGGCTTTCCAGAATCTGGAAACAAACGGGACTCCTCTGTCGGACACAATGTTCTCAGGAATCCCATGTAACCGAACCACCTGTTGTAAAAAAACAAGGGTACCAACTCAGCAGAACATGGCAACTTTGGGATTGGTACAAGATGGACCATCTTCGAAAATCTATCACAAATCACCCAGATAACAGTCATTCTCTGAAAGACAGGAAGATCAGAAATAAAATCCATTGAGATATGGGTCCATGGCCTCTTGGGCACCGGAAGGGGCATCAGCAACCCACTAGAATGAGAACTGGGTTTAGACCTGGAACAAGTCCCACAGGACTGTACAAAATTCCTGACATCACGAGATAAGGCAGGCCACCAAAAAGACCGACTCACCAAATCTCTGGTACCAAAAATACCTGGATGACCAGCCAATGCGGAGCAATGAATTTCAGACATCACTCTCTTTCTCCACTGGTCAGGAACATACAATTTTCCCATAGGGCAACGCTCAGGTTTATCCTCCTGAAATTCCTCCAGGGCGTTTCTCAAATCGGGCGAAATGGCAGAAAGAATTATCCCTTCTCCTAGGATGGTAGTAGGCTCGGTCACATTAAGAGAATCGGCAAAGAAACTCCTAGAAAGGGCGTCTGCCTTAACATTCTTAGTGCCCAGAAAAAAGAGACCACAAAATTAAAACGCGTGAAAAACAAGGCCCATCTAGCCTGTCTAGGATTCAAGCGTTTTGCCGACTCCAGATAAATCAAATTCTTGTGATCGGTGAGGACCATAACTTGATGTCTAGCTCCCTCCAACCAATGTCTCCACTCCTCAAATGCCCATTTCATGGTCAACAATTCCCGATTCCCCACGTCATAGTTGCGTTCAGATGGGGAGAACTTTCGAGAAAAGAAGGCACAGGGATTCATCTTAGAAGTGACAGTGTCTTTTTGGGACAAAACAGCTCCTGCACCAATCTCAGAAGCATCTACCTCCACCTGAAATGGAAGTGAGACATCAGGTTGCCGTAAAACTGGAGCTGAAGTAAATCTCCGCTTAAGGTCCTGAAATGCTGAGACAGCCTCAGGAGACCAATTCAGCACATCAGCGCCCTTCTTGGTCAGATCAGTCAGTGGTTTGACAATACCAGAAAAATTACCCATAAATTTACGATAGAAAGTAGCAAAACCCAAAAACTTCTGGAGGGCCTTCAAAGAAGTAGGCTGAACCCAATCATAAATGGCCTGTACCTTGGCTGGGTCCATTTCAATAGTCGATGGAGACAAGATAAATCCCAAAAATGAAATCCTCTGTACACCAAAGAGGCATTTCGATCCCTTAACAAACAGGGAATTCTCCCTCAAAATCCATAACACAGTCCGGACGTGTTCCACATGACAATCCCAATCACTAGAAAAGATCAAAATATCATCCAGATATATGATCAAAAACTTATCCACAAAGTCACGGGAAATATCATTCATAAAGGACTGGAAGACAGAAGGGGCATTAGTGAGCCCAAAAGGCATCACCAGGTACTGAAAATGTCCCTCCGGAGTATTAAACGCCTTCTTCCATTCATCCCCGTGCTTGATGCGAATAAGATTATACGCCCCCCTGAGGTCAAGCTTAGTAAACCAGCAGGCACTCTTAACTCTGGAGAATAAATCAGACATCAGAGGTAACGGGTACTGATATTTAACCGTCATCTTGTTAAGGGAACGATAATCAATACACGGTCTTAATGAACCATCTTTCTTGGCCACAAAAAAACCCAGCACCTAAAGGTGACGAGGATGGTTTAATATGACCTTTCTCCAGCCACTCCTTAATATAGGATTGCATAGCATCATGTTTGGGTACCGATAAGTTGAAAAGCCGACCCTTGGGAAATTAACACCCAGGCATCAACTCAATTGCACAGTCATAACTCCTATGAGGAGGCAAAGACGCAGACTTATTCTCACTAAATACATCAGAAAAATCATCCAGAAAATCAGGAATATCATGAGACTGAGGAGAGGTGGAGAAAACAGGAGCGTCCCTAAGAACACACTGACAACCCCAACTCACCACAGTCCAAGATTTCCAATCCAAAACTGGATTATGAGTTTGCAACCAGGGAAAACCCAGAACAATAGTATCATGCAAATTATGCAGCACCAAAAATTTACAATTTTCTTGGTGGTCTGGGGCAACTCGCATTATCACCTGGGTCCAAAACTGAGGTTTATTCTCCGCCAAAGGAGTGGCATCAATACCCCTCAAAGGAATAGGCGTCCGCAGAGGCGTCATAGAAAAACCACAACGTTTAGCAAAGTCCAAATCCATCAGATTCAACGCTGCTCCTGAATCCACAAAAGCCTTAGTGGAAAACGTGGATAAGGAGCAGATCAGCGTAATTGCCAAAAGGAACTTAGTTTGTACACTGCCCACAGCAAATGTGTGTGCAAAATGTTTCTCTCGTTTAGGGCAGACAGAAATAATATGAGAGGCGTCTCCACAGAAAAAACACAGCTTATTACGCCTTCTAAACTCCTGACGTTGCGCCCTAGACAAAACCCCATCACATTGCATACGTTCAGACGTTTGTTCAAAAGGTGGCAGCGCCTCCCGTGTAGTTTACGTTCACGTAAACGCCGATCAACTTGAATGGCTAATGACATAGAATCATCCAGACCAGAGGGAACAGGAAATCCCACCATAACATCTTTTACGGTCTCTGATAAACCCCTCCGAAAGAGAGCTGCCAAAGCACTATCATTCCATGTAGTAAGGACTGCCCACTTTCGGAATTTTTGATAGTATAACTCTGCAGAATCCTGACCCTGGTTTAATGCCAACAGGGTTCTCTCAGCTTGATCAACAGCATTAGATTTATCATACAACAACCCCAAGGCTTGAAAAAATGCATCCACATTATTCAGAATAGGATTTTCAGGTGTCAGAGAAAAAGCCCAATCCTGGGGATCGCCGTGCAGCAAGGAGATGACAATTTTAACCTGCTGCACAGAGCTCCCCGATGAGTTAGGCTTCAAGGCAAGAAATAATTTACAATTATTCTTAAAATTCAGAAATTTAGACCGATCCCCAGAAAACACATCAGGAGTAGGGATCTTAGGTTCAGCAGCATGTGACTGAATGCAGTAGGTGGAAATTCCCTGCACTTCAGCAGCAAGTTGCTCCACACGATCAAACAATTGCTTAATCTCCATTAGGGGAAAAAAAAATCCTCCTACGGCCCCAGAAAAAAAAAGAGGAAAAAATACATAAAAAAAAAAAAATTTGACACTTTTTTTCTTCTTTTTCAACAACCTTTTCCTGCTTTTGAGTACCCTAGAATCTGTGGTAGGGCTGGTGATTCTGTTATGAATGGGTCACCGAGGAGGAAAAAACAAAACAAGCTAAGTCACAGAAAACCAGAGAGGTTGGTAACTATGCAGACTGCAGACCCCTGATCCTATGATCCTAACCACACAACTAGCAGCAGCCGTGGAGCGTTCCTACGATGAACCTAGACTCTTCGTTACAGCTGGAGGACTAAATAAGCCCAAAGCAAGAAAAGGGGAAAATTAACTGCCCCAGAGCAGACCCCAAAGGAAAGACAGCCCTCACACATGTATTGACGGTGAAACAAGATGAAAACACAAACACAGGCAGGAAAATAGGCTGAGCAAACCATGGGGCCCAAACTAACTAGAAACGATAGGAAAGGAAAGACACTGTCTGCAATCTGCCAAAAACCCTACAAAAATAATGTCCAACACTTCTGATAACAAAATTAACCCTGAAGTCACTAGACTTCTCCCACTATATCAGCACTCTGAAATATTCTGAGACAGAGCAAAAAAAGAGGCCAATCTAATAAGGGACAAAAAGCAAACTGGCAAATACAGATAAATAAGAGTGAAAATTCAGCACAGCCCCAGCCGGGGCTGGCTGACCACACAAAAAACTGAATAGACCAACAAAATCAAGTGTGAACATTAGCAGAAAAACTTAGCTTGAACTGACTGGAACAGAGCTGAGAACCAAGACCTTGCAAGCCAGAAGGAATCACCAGCACCAGAATAGGGCGTCGGCTGTCTTAAATCCAGTCTGAGATTCCTGAGGTCCAATCGTCATCCTCCTTATCAGGTGGCAGATCTCCACTGATTAAATCAGCCTCACTACCTCCTGTTACCACCAGAGGGAGCCTGGAAGGAGAACTCACAACTGGTAGACCAGAAAATGAACCCACAACATGTATGTATTTCTTCGTGTCTCGAGACATGTGGGGTCACCAATAAGACCATGCCAGGAGTTCTGTGGTCCGCTTATAGTCAAAGCGACCACCCACTCTGGACATGTGTTCCCACGTGAGAACCTCCGGCTGTAGCTGAGGAGGGACAAAGGTCTTGCCCGGCAGTACTGACTCGAGAGCAACTGGAGCCACGGTCCTAAAACTATCAGTAGGGAGAATTAACCGAGGCTCAGCCTCCTCTTCCTCCGCTGAAACCACTGAGCGCGAGAGATAGTGCAAGGTGAAGCGGAAGAAGAAGAACGACCACCTAGCTTGATGAGAGTTCAAGCGCTGGGCCATTTGTAAATAGACCAGATTTTTATGGCCCGTATACACCTGGAAGGGAAACCGGGCTCCCTCCCGGAGATGTCTCCACTCGGAAAAGGCCAACTTCATTGCCAGCAGCTCACTGTCCCCAATGGAGTAGTTCTCCGCCGGTGAGAAGGTCTTAGAGAAGAAGAAGCAGGGATACTTCCGACCTTGAGCATCCTTCTGGAAAAGGACTGCTCCTGCACCGACGGAAGTAGCATCTACCTCCAGGATAAAAGGTTTATCCACATCGGGACGGTGTAAGATGGGAGCGCCAGCAAAATGGGATTTTAGAGATAAGAAGGCCTTGGAGACTTGTTCAGACCAAGCCTTAGGATTAGCTTCTTTCTTTGTGAGAGCATCCAGAGGAGGTACCAGTGTGGAAAAGTGGGGGATGAACTGGCGATAATAGTTGACAAACCACAAAAAAGCGCTGCACCACTTTGAGTGAAAGTGGTTCCTGCCAGTCCATTACCGCTTGCAGTTTGGCCGGATCCAGAGCCAAACCCTGGGCTGAGATGATGTAGCCCAGGAATGGCAAGGACTCCTGCTCAAACTGGCACTTCTCCAGCTTGGCAAAAAGAGAGTTCGCCCGCAGACGGTCGAAGACCCTGCAAACGATGAGGATGTCATCCAGATAGACCATCACCGAGGTAGTGAACATATCGCGGAAGACGTCATTAACAAAATCCTGGAAGACAGCAGGCGCATTACAGAGGCCGAAGGGCATGACCAGATATTCATAATGGCCGTCCCTGGTGTTAAATGCTGTCTTCCACTCGTCTCCTTCGCGAATGCGGATCAGGTTGTACGCCCCCGTAGATCTAATTTTGTAAAGATCCGGGCCCCTCACAACCTGTCAAATAACTCAGAGATCAACAGAAAAGGGTACTTATTTTTAACCGCTATGGCGTTGAGACCTCTGCAATCAATGCAGGGATGTAACTCTCCACTCTTCTACTGCACGAAAAAGAACCCTGCACCAGCCGGCGACACCGACTTTCTGATAAAACCTCTTGCCAGGTTCTCCCGGATATATTGACACATAGCCTCCGACTCGGGGAGTGATAGCAGATACACGCAGCCTCTAGGAGGTTCTGTGCCTTGCAATAGATCTATCGGACAATCGTAAGGACGGTGCGGCAGAAGCGTCTCCGCAGATTTTTTAGAGAAGACGTCCGCGTACTGATGGTATGGTTTGGGAAGCGCGGAGAGATCCGCGGGTACTTCAGTGGAAGCTACCAGAACACTGCCCCTCAGGCACCTTCCCTCACAGTCCTTACTCCAACCCAGTATATTCCCTGAAGCCCAATCAATATGAGGGAAATGGCAACGGAGCCAGGGAACTCCGAGAAGCACCTGGTCGATGTCATCAGGCAAAATGAACAAGGACAAAATCTCAAGGTGGGATGGTGAGATTGAGAGACTGAGTGGTGCTCTCTGGTGGGTCACCTGAGATGGTAAAGGTGCACCATTAACCACCCTGATGGTCAGGGGTTGGGGCAGTAACACCAGAGGAATAGCGTGCTTTAGGGCGAAGGTCAAGGACATAAAGTTCCCTTTTGCCCCAGAATCCACCGTGACCTCTACCTCCCAGGTGGAAGCCCCACTATCTAAGGTCCCTCGGAATACTGGTGTTATGATTGGGTCACCGAGGAGGAAACAAAACCAAGCTAAGTCACAGAAAACCAGAGTGGTTGTTAACTACGCAGATTGCAGACCCCTGATCCCAACCACACAACTAACAGCAGCCGTGGAGCGTACCTACGATGATTCTAGACGCCTTGTCACAGCCGGCGGACTAAATAAGCCTAAAGCAAGAAAAGGGAAAATCTAAACTGCCCCAGAGCAGACCCCAAAGGAATAGACAGCCCTCACACATGTATTGACGGTGAAACAAGATGAAAGCACAAACACAGGTAGGAAAATAGGCTGAGCAAACGATGGGGCCCACACTAACTAGAAAGGACAGGAAAGGAAAGATACTGACTGTAATCACACCAAAAAACCCTGCAAAAAATGTCCAACACTTCTGATAGCAAAAAAACCCTGAAGTCACTAGACTTCACCCACTATATCACCACTCTGGCAGAGCAAAAAGAGGCCAATCTTATAAGGGACAAAAGCAAACTGGCACATACAGTAACATAAGAGTGGAAATTCAGCACAGCCCCAAAGGGGGCTGGCTGACCACACAAAAACTGAATAGACAAAACCAAATCAAATGTGAACATTAGCAGAGAAAACTTAGCTTGAGAAGACAGGAACTGAGCTGGAAACCAAGACTTCGGGAGGCAGGAAAAAATCACCAGCATGGGAATAGGGAATCGGCTGTCTTAAATCCAGTCTGAGACTCCAGATGTCCAATCGTCATCCTCATTATCATGTGGCAGGTCTCTGTTAATTAGATCAGCTTCATTACCTCCTGCCACCACCAGAGGGAGCCCGGAAAGAGAACGCATAACTCCTCTGTCAGCACAAAGAGTTCCCTCACCAGAAACCAGAGGCAGACAAGAAAATGAGTTAACAACAACTGGTTTGGGAGAAAAGGGTTTCATATTAGTTAGACATCCACCTATGACCACTGGACATCATCGTTTTTTTCGACCGCAGAGGACACGTGCTAGCCGAGTGACCAAACTGCCGGCACTGGTAACAACGTGTGAAGCTTCACACCGGATGTGGCTTGGGGCCGGCGCGAGACACCTCCATAGGTTCAGAAGGTGTAAGCTCCTGAGCGGGAAATCTTAGTGGCTCGGAGAAGGTGGGAGCCAAGTTAACCCTTCGTCTGGATTGCGCACATTCCAGCCCGCGCTCCATAAACCGGAGATCAATGTGGGTGGAGATGGCAATCAATTCCTCCAGACTTGTGGGGACCTCTCTGGTTGCTAGATCATCTTTGACATGCTCCGCTAACCCTCTCCAAAACACAGGGACAAGTGCTTTATCAGGCCACTCCAGTTCGGAAGCCAACGTCCGGAATCGGACAGCATAATGGCTGACAGAGAGACCCCTGTGTTAGGGCAAATAAATGGTGTCGTGCGTGATCTGTGGTCCCAAAAAGACCTGCTTCAGGGCCGTGAGGAACTGAGCAGCGCCCTGAACCACGACACGCTCCCACAATGGCATATCCCACTCTAACGCCCTGCCTGATAGGAGATAAACAATAAACCCCACCTTAGCCCGCTCTGTAGGAAATCACGTGGCCAGTAACTCAAGCTGGATAGAGCACTGACTCACGAAACCCCTGCAGGCGGTGCTGTCACCGGAAAACTTGTCGGGCAACGGGGGGCGGGTTATTGTCGGCATAGGCGTGGGTGTGGACACGCGTGAGACAGCCTCTGCGACTGCCTGAGCAGCAGCCACTGTAGCATTCGCAGCTGAGGTGGAGCTCTCAATAGCCGCCAACCTGCTCTCCAGCCGCCGAATGTACAGCTGTAGCTGCTGCAGGTCCGCCATTACTAGCCAGACCCTGGTGCTAGTATAATGTTAGGGATGGCGGAACGCACTAATAAATAAATAATATTAAGTGTGTTCGCTGCCCGGGGTCCACCGTGCAGTAGGTGTTACACTGCTGCTAGATAATGGCAGACGCACAATATGGCAGAATATCGCACACGGTTTGAACGTCACCCGGTGTGCACAGAGCGTACTCTGTTATCTCCACAGAGACACTTGGAACATAAATGTAAGTACTGAGCCTGTTGAACTCACAGGTCTCGGAGAACTGCACGCACGGTATATAGTCACAGGAGCTGAACCCATAGCAGAGGGTCAGGGTCCGACTAGACCTACCGTGTGTGCGGCGTCGCTACCGCGGATGCCCACAGATGCTGCTGATTGCAGCGCGGCGACTGACTCACCCGCTATACGACAGTGCCCAGAGGAGGCGCACTGTCGGACGCTAGTTAGATGAAGATATGCACTTTGGCCTGTATCATGCCACTGACTGGCGCTGACTCTAATACTAAGTCTCCATCCACACACGTAATATCAGAGGGAGGGGAGTCTTAATGAGTCATTCGCAGGCACATGCATCCGTTATCATTCACACAGGTAGCAAGTAGAGTCTATAATAGTGCATGGCCCAGCGGCCATGCGGGCCTTTTATAGCCGTGCGCTTCCGGGACCTTCCAGATCTCTGAGATGGACCAATCAGATCTGGAGAAGGACCTGAGCACGTGACTCCCGATCTCCACTGGGAGATCGTCTCGTGAGCATGCCCAGTAGCGCGGCGAGAGGACTTAGTCTCTGGAGTGGCTTGCTGCAAAGCAGGCTGCGCTACTATTGCTGGTCCAGAGGTGGCAGCAACAACCAGACCCAGAGAAATGGTCTCAGCAGGGTGTCTGGATCGCCGAGATTGCTGTGCAGGTCCCTGAGAGGTCGGAGGGGAATGGGAGACCGCTAGCCGCATGGCTCTCGATTCCTGCTGTGCAGCTGCAAGAGCCCGACGCCTAACACAGTACCTTTGTTCCAAATTTTGTATTACGGTATCATCCATAGTGAGTGAGCGTGTGTTGTTTACGCCTTCTATATATACGGTGAATCAGAGATACCAATTTTTACCCTGTATTCGATACAGCTTGTATCTTGTTATACAGTACCTTTGTTCAACATTTAGTATTACGGTCAAATTCTTACTGAGTAAGCGTCTGAGAGTGACTAAGGGACTATGTACATTATACGGAGATTTCAATTGTACCCTATAATATATATACTTGCTATCTTGTTATCCAGTACCTTTTTTACAACATTTTTTATTATGGTGAGCGTCTATGGGTGACTCCAGAAATATATACCGAGATTTCAAATTTGGCCAACACTGTATACAGCTGTACGCTTCTGATACAGTAACCTTTTTAGCTATTTAGATTCTGGTGTAATCCATAATGAGCCTGTGAACGTCTGTCTGTTACTCCGGCAATAGATTAGGAGATTTAAGATTACCCCAACACTGTATATAGCTGTACGCTTGTGTTACATTACCCATTTATAGCTTTTCATATTCTTGTGTAATCCATACTGGGCCTGAGAGCGTTTGTGTCTGCCTCCTGAAATGTATACGGAGATTCAGAATGTTTACAGTATACTATATATACCTTGTATCTGGTGATACTGTACCCTTTTTCAACTTTTTATTTTATTGGGTAATCCATACTGAGCCTGTGAGTGTCTGTGTATGAATCATGAAATATATACAGAGATTTACTGTTATCCCTAGACTGTATAGAGCTGTATGCTTCTGATACAGTAACATATATCTGCTGGCATTTTGGGTCCATTTTCCAAAACATGAGGAAGTATGGTGGAAGAGGATGCGAACGTGGGTGTGGGGGGCCACCTGGTACTGATGGTGGTGGTGGGGCATCTGCTGGTAGTGCCAAAAGCACAATAGCAGCTAAGGCAGGAGATGTTGAGCCTGCGTCATGGTGTAGCTCTGGAAGGCCTGTAAGGCTCCGTTTTCTGGGAGTAAGGTAGACTGCTTTTAAAGCCGGAGCATCAGGAACTGTTTTTGGCTTACATTGCTGAAACAGCCTCCAGCTCTATCGCCTCCTCTTCTGAAGTTTAACAAAATGCAAGCACTGAGTCATAACTGCAGGCTTCTGGTCAGGAGCAACCCCTTTCCTTGTGTCCTTCACCCACACCAAAAGTGAAGGATGCGGCAGCACATACTTCAGATTACTCCATGGAGCTCTTTTCACATACCTTGCCTGGGTTAATTAAAAATGGGGCCCATCATATACTGGAGCATTCCAAATGGTGGACATCAGACACTGGAGCAGCATTTACGGGGCCCATTATACACTGGAGCATTAGAAATGGGGCCTATTATATAAGGAGCATTATTAGGGCCCATCATACAATGGAGTATCATCCATGAGGCCCATCATATACTGGAGCATTCCAGATTGGGGACATCAGACACTGGAGCAGCATTTACGGGGCCCATTATACACTGGAGCATGAGAAATGGGGCCCATTATATATGGAGCATTATTAGGGCCAATCATACACTGGAGCATCATCCATGAGGCGCATCATAAACTGGAGCATTATAAATGGGGCAGATCAGACACTGGAGCAGCATCTATGGGGCACATGATACACTGGAGCATTAGAAATGGGGCCCATTATATATGGAGAATTATTAGGGGCCCATCATACACTGGAGCATCATCCATGAGGCCCATCATATACTGGAGCATTATAAATGGGGCAGATCAGACACTGGAGCAGCATCTATGGGGCATATGATACACTGGAGCATTAGAAATGGGGTCCATTATATATGGAGCTTTATTAGGGCCCATCATACACTGGAGCATCATCCATGAGGCCCATCATATACTGGAGCATTATGTGGAGCTCATCAAATACTGTATGGAACATTATATGTGACCTGTTATTCTGTATGGAGAAATATATGGGGCTCATTATTCTGTATGGCGCACAATGCGGTGGCCATAATACTGTATGGAGTAATATACTGTCCTTTTTTTGAGCTATTGTACAATTTAAAATAGAGCAGTCATGTCATGTAAGCAGTGAAGTATTTGTCATTCTACTATACCTATATTTCTGTGCTGTATCGGAGCATCATGAGTTGTGGTATGTGTTAAAGGGGCGCATTGACTCTCTTTGGCCCAGGGCACACGAAAACCTGGAGCCAGCCCTACCCCCACACAACTTTAGCCAAATAAGCCCCAGTTTTCTATGCGTATCTATTATTATGACGTAAATTAAGGTTGACAAGCTTCAGTAATAAGAATTGATATTTTTGGCATTGAAATGGGCACTGTAGGTTTACTCCACTCCCTGCCGACTTTGCTTCCCCATTGACTTGCATTGGGTTTCGTGTTTCAGTCGGCCTCCGACTTTTCCCTATAGTTGGCCGATTTCGTTCGACTCGACTTTTGCGAAAGTCGGGTTTCATTAAACCCGACTTGACCCTAAAAAAGGCAAAGTCGCTCATCTCTAGTCGCCACTCAAAACTCGCCATGCTGTCCCAGAGCTGTTTAAAAGATGAGAAATGAGCTGTGATTGGTTGCTATCAGCAACAGTTTTCTTTGTAGACAGTTGTGGTAACTGAGGCCTTTTATTCTTATCATTTCTATGGTTTTATCGTCCTTCTGAAAAGCTGTAAATAACACAATTTATTATCGTGCCAACGCAGACCACCCTCTGACACAGACTGCAGGGGGAGCCCAGTATCACACAGGATAGGATTAGATACACGGCTCAGCAGTCAGTATCACACAGGATAGGATTAGACACATGGCTCAGCAGGCAGTATCACACAGGATAGGATTACATACACTGCTCAGCAGTCAGTATCACACAGGATAGGATAAGATACACGGCTCAGCAGTCAGTATCACACAGGATAGGAATAGATACACGGCTCAGCAGACTGTATCACACAGGATAGGATTAGATACGCAGCTCAGCACACAGTATCACACAGAATAGTATTAGATACACGGCTCAGCAGACAGTATCACACAGAATAGGACTAGATACACGGCTCAGCAGTCAGTATCACACAGGATAGTATTAGATACACGGCTCAGCAGACAGTATCACACAGAATAGAATTAGATACACGGCTCAGCAGTCAGTATCACACACAGGATAGGATTAGATGCACGGTTTTTATGTGCAATATAATCATTATAATTTGTTATAACTAACCACAATTGGTTACTATGCCCAGGCAACGCCGGGCTCTTCAGCTAGTTATTAATAAACCCTCCCAATAACACTCCAGCAAGATATACACTATAATGTATGCGCTACATTGTCTTTACCAGCCTCTTCACAGCTCTTTCAGTCCCCCTTCTTTTTTGTTTATACAACTGATATAATATTTTATACCTAGCATACATCATTGTATATGTAGGGAAAGTATGGTCTTTACCTTTATTTAGTCGTTTTCACGTATTAGGTAGCAGGAACAAAAGCACTATCCCCACCGCACTATTGTGTGCTATAGTATAAAACAGGAATACATGTCCTTTGTAATACATGCATGGTGACTTGTAGAGCTACTCCTTGATGACGCGCAATGTATCAGAGAGCTGTGACGTGCACTGTGACTTATTGATTAAGTACACACCTCCTGATGATGCACGGATCAAAGACATTCCCACTGAAGATGCATATCGCGTCATCTAGCGATGATGTGCATCGCGTCATGTAGCAAAATGACACAACCGCTGAGGACACTTTGCATTGTATCCATCTAGGATCCATCCTTGGATGTCTTGTGACGTATCGCTTAATCTATGGTCGGCTGATAGGCTGGTAAGCGACGAACGGGAGTACCTTTTATTTAGACAAGCTCCTCATGACATCCAGCAGTAGGAGATGATTTTGCCAATGTTGTACAGCCCCCCTGCCTGCAAACAGGTACTGACATCAGGTGCCAGGCCTTTTTAAAGGGGCCTAAACATTTGAGGCAAGACACATGGCCTTGAAGATGTCAGGCACATTTTAGGCAATATGCCCTTACTTTAGTACAAAAATCATATAAAATCCCTAAAAAATGTACTTTATTGGTTAAAAAACCACAAGCAGTTCCAATCACTAAGACAAACAGAAAACAAAAATCAAATTCACCTTCACCCAAAAAAACCTGAACAGGTGTTGATCTAGGAGTCCCTGGTATAAGGCCTAAGCTCACACCTTCCTGGCTGCGGAGGTTGGCACACTAGGGGGGATGTTGTGGCGCCACCGCTCAACGTAGACTATCTCTAGGGGCACTGATGTACCCAGCAGCCACTAGGGAATCCCTCTACTCAGATGCTAAGGGGATCCCTGCCAATAGACATAGACCACTCCTGTGTCTAAAGGGACCCTATATCCCCAGAAAAGACTAAAAACATAGTGAAGAAACACATATGGCAGAAAATGGCATTCAAATGATGAAAGAGATATAGTCTTCCCATGCACCAGGTCTGTTATAGAAAAATCCTATATTCGAGGAGTTGCTCCTCCTAAATTCCACTTTTCAACAGAGCTGGGACAGTTCAATACGCACGCATAAGGTCAATTATTAAACTTAGACCCACAGATAAGAGTAGTGATACAGAGCATGCAAAAAGAAAGACATTCAGATGGTAACAAGGTCTCAATTGCTAGATAAAAATAACCCGTAATCCGGTAATGCTGTTGTTTGTCAAAAGTGCACCCGGCACCAAATGCTCAAAAACATAAATGCCACCATGCACATTAGCAGGCAACACCAAACAGCCCTTCTTAATTGTTCCAAAACTGGGTAACTTTCAAAAATGACCGAAAGGTAATCCATCAACTGGTGTTTCATTGATACTCATCTGCCAACTGCCCTCCATAATCACCACCTCAACGTGTTTCGCCTCTCTTGGCTCATCAAGAGACCCGATATAATATCATCATGTGTCCTGGTATAAAAGGATATGAACGCCGATGCATTATCCCTCCACTTAAATAGACCACCAGAATACCTCCCTCCTGCATCCCGGACTGGAAGTATTCAACCGCACGTTCACATCAGGACATTCAAGCATGCATGCCCGCTTTGGAATGCATACTCTCCATATCCGGTATCCCCCTCCTCTGTCCAAGTTAGGGAGTTGCAACTGCGCAGTAGCGACAATTAGACTACATAGTGCGCAGGCCCAGATTGGAATGCAATCATTTTACATCCGGGGTGCCGCTCACGTTACCAATACTACTTCCAGGGAACCATTGTATAATGGAAAGTACCCAATTTGCATGTCCCGGCTTAAGCGCACATATATTGTATACGGTGCGCCACTTAGATGAAACTTCCGGCTAGCGCTTGTATGATGTAAACTCTGCCATAATACGCAGACTCCACAGGTTGTTACAGTAGAAATACAACCACACAGCTCAACATTGGAAGCGGAGTAAAGAGCATACAAAGCCCACCAATGCGGTGGCACACACAATGTCCAACTTGATTAGAGATGGTTTAAATCAGAGATCTGCAATCTATAATCCAGCGCATATCCAATCCAATCCAATCTTATGTCCAAGCAATAGATAAGTCATAGGCAACACATATTCAAAAATTTGAATATCATCTCAGCATGATGTTAATAAGATAAGCATTCCATTGTAAGTGAACAATCATATATAAAATGGAGAGATCTTGACAACATACTAATTCATTACACCAATCTGTGAAAACCCCCATATACATATTTAAGGGGCAAACAAGCAAAGCTTGAAAGTGCTAGCTTTCCATTAAGTGGTTCAAATCACTATCCAGAACTGACTGTACAAATCAGAAAAGTGTACAAAAAACAAACGAATGATATTTGTTCATTAATACCTTTTGGTTCTAACTAGAGTTGAGCGACTCTATGTGTCCATCCTGAAAGTCCATTCACATTCCCTCCTAAGGATGGCCTTATCCACACTACCCCCTCCCCCCGGGGTTTATCCCAACCACCTCAATGACCATAAATTTGATATCATTAAGATCCCCATTGTGGTGGGTCTGTATATGTCCTGCCAGCAGAGTATTCCTTTTATTCCATATGTCTCCCTGATGCTCACCCACCCTTCTTCTAGACTCCCTCCTAGTTTTTCCAATATAATCTTTCGGGCAAGAGCAAGTGGCCATATAGACTACTCCAGTTGTTTTGCAATTAGAAAAATCTCAATGCTAAAAAAAATTTCCCGTTGAGAAATGAGATGAGAAAACAAATTCAGAATATCACCTTGTCTGATTTGGCAATATTTATTTTTCAAATTATGGTGGACAATAAGTATTTGATCATTAACAGAACTTCATCTCAATATTTTGCTATACAGCTCTGGCAAAAATTAAGAGACCACTTCCAAATGTTTGTCTGATTTTTCTCTTTATAGGTCTATTTTTGAGTAAAATGTAAATTGTTCTTTTAGTCTACAAACTTCTGACAACATGTCTCCGAATTTCGAAGCAATATTTTTTTTTCTGAAAAGGAGAAATGGTAAAAATAACAAAAAAACAGTGCTTTCAGACCTCAAATAATGCAAAGAAAACAAGTTCATAATCATTTAGAAACAACAATACTAAGGTGATTTTCTGGATTTTTTTTCTCATTTTGACTCTCATAGTTGTGGTCTACCTATGACCTCTCTCATCTTTTTAAGTGGGAGAACTTTCACAGTTGGTGGTTGACTAAATACTTTTTCTCCTCACTGTAAGTATTCAGATCCTTTGCTCAGACATTTATTTAAGTCACATGCTGTCCATTTCCTTGTGATCCTCCTTGAGATGGTTCAAAGCCTTCATTGGAGTCCAGCTGTGATTAATTAAACTGATAGCACTTGATTTGTAAAGGCAAACACCTGTCTGTATAAGGCCTCTTTCACACTTCAGTTTTTTGCATCAGTTATAATCCGCCAAAAAGGCGGACAAGCGGATCCGTTCTCAACTGATGTGAACGGATGGCACAGGATCCGTTTTCAGACGGATCCTGAAAATGAAGAAATCGCTGGCCGGGGGGGGGGGGGGAGAGAGAGAGAGAGAGAGATTTTTTTGTCCGGCACCCAGAAAGAATTTCGGGTTAAATGAGTGTCTGGAGGATCCGCCAGAAAAATGGAAACGTTACAAGCTACGTTTTGAAATCTTTGAGGATGGTGACGGACAGCAACTTTTGGCGGATCCTCACAAAAAACGGATGCAACGGACAGCAATCCGTCACAATCCGCCATTAATGCAAGTCAATGGGAAAAAAACGGATCCTCAAAAAAAATTGAGGATCCGTTTTTTTTCAAAACCTGGCGGATTGTGACTGATTGTAAAAAACGGAAGTGTGAAAGAGGCCTAAGACCTCACAGCTCACAGTGCATGTCAGACCAAATGAGAATCATGACGTGTTGCAGCAGGTCCCAGTGATCTGGGCTGCTGGCATGAGAAAGACCAGAGAAAGAGACTGATAAGATTGATAATCTAACCTTCCATAAGAGAAAAACATCTGGCTGCAAGCGTGCAGGCAGTGTTTGATTCATACTGCGGCATGAATCTAATCACAGGTTCCCATTAACCCCTTACCAACCGCTGGCGGGGAAATGACGTCAGCGGTCGTATGCCCTGCTTTGAGGTGGGCTTTGGCAGTGAATCGCGATCCGCCCATGCCTATTAACTACTTAAATCCCACTGTGAAACGCTGACAGCGAGCATTTAACTAGTACTTCTGGCGCCCGTCCGGAAATGAGCTCATTGCTGACCCCCGTCACGTGATCGGGGGTCAGCGACACGTTGTCTTGACAACTAGAGGTCTCATAGAGACCTCTATGGTTGTTGCCGGCAGATTGCTATGAGCGCCACCCTGTGGTCAGCGCTCATAACAATGCTGTATTTCTGCTACATATGGGCGATCTGAGCATCGCCGGCTATATGTAGCAGAACCGATCAAGTATGGCATGCTTCTAGCCTCCTATGGAGGCTATTGAAGCATGTCAAAAGTAAAAAAAAAGAAGAGCTTAAAATTAAAAAAAAAAACAGTTGAAATCACCCCCCTTTTGCCCCAATCAAAATAAAACGATAAAAAAAAATCAAACCTACAGATATTTGGTATCGCCGCATTCAGAATTGCCTGATCTATCATTAAAAAAAAGGATTATTCCGATCGCTAAATGGCGTAGCGAGAAAAAAGTCAAAACGCCAGAATTAATTTTTTTTTGGTCACCGCGACATTGCATTACAAGGCAATAATGGGCGATTAAAATAATATATCTGCACAAAAGTGGTATCATTAAAAACGTCAGCCCGACACACAAAAAATAAGTCCTCACCCAACTCCAGATGACGAAAAATTGAGACGCTACGGGTCTCGGAATATTGCGCTTTTTTTTTTAGCAAACTTTGGAATTTTTTTCACCACTTAGATAAAAGAGAACCTAGAAATGTTTGGTGTCTATGAACTCGTAATGACCTGGAGAATCATAATCACAGCTCAGTTTTAGTATTTAGTGAACCTAGCAAAAAAGCCAAAGAAAAAACAAGTGTGGGATTGCACATTTTTTGCAATTTCTCTGCACTTGAAATATTTTTCCCATTTTCGAGTATATGACATGGTGAAACCAATGGTGTTGTTCAAAAGTACAACTCGTTCCGCAAAAAATAAGCCCTCACTGGGCCATATTGACGGAAAAATAAACAAGTTACGGCTCCGGAAAGAAGGGGAGCGAAAAACAAAAGCAGAAAATGGAAAAAAGCTCTGGTCATTATGGGTTAAAGGGGGCAAATTGTATTATTTTTCAAAGTCCGGCTTTGAAATTTCTTTGTACATTCACTTGTACCTGTACATTGTGGAACAGACGATTCTTCAGTAAATCGACTCAATGACAATGACACAATATCGGGAATGAGAACACATTTTTAACCTTTGCTTCCGGCACCAGGAGAAATTATTCATCCCCTGATTGTTTAATGAGCACAAACATGTTTACAAATGGATTAATCGCTGATGATTTTGGCAAGATGATCTTACTCCTAATTATTGCTGCTTGACATAGACCTAAGTATACCAGGTTGGGGTTTATTTTCAGGCAGCCCTTATCTACACAGAAGTAAGGATTTCTATACTTCTAGTGTTTACTGTGAAGTTCAGAGGAGGCACTGCTGAAACAGGCAGGTGAAATTTCATATGCTAAAAACTAATCGGGTTGTCATGGTGGGGTAATTCTCAACATTTTCTGATGTGATAATTAAGTGAAAACAAGCCTCTACACTGGTACACACTACATAATACATCGTCTTCAGGTTTAATGGAACAGATGTCTTAACTGCAGGCAAGATTCTCAACCCTCTGATATCTTACTGACACCTAAAATGTTCTGTAATTACAAAGTTATATAGATTTATGTACAATTATCTATTTCCTTCAATATCTACGTACTCTATCCAATTTATATTCTAATCTATCTCTAATTCAGAAAATTTCAAATACAAATAGCATTTCCATTGTTCAATTTTGGAGGGAGGGAGAGCAGTAGGATGAAAAGGAAGACAAAGGGGTAGGTAGTAAAGTTAGCAAGTAAAAAAAACAACTGAATCAAAACAATTATTTCAAATAGTATATTATTTTAATTGGATGCTATTAAGTGTCAAATTATATAATAAAAAGTCATGTTAAAAGGTCTTAAATTTAGGTAAATAAATTCTCACATAAGGCAAATTACATAATGTTATTATGTATAAAACTAAAGCTAAACCAAAATGCAGAACCAGTGTGCAAAATATTCAGCACACCCTTACTGCTTCCATAAGAATTCAGAAAGTAAGTAGTAGCTAGGGATGAGCGAGTACTGAAGTATTCAGACTTGCTATGCTCGTACCGATTATAAAAAAACAGAACCCAATACCGATGAGTGTGGTGGAAGATGATGCTGACAGAGTGCCAAATGAAAACAATATATACAGCAACACGTGACAAATAGATGAAAACACCTTTATTGAAATATAAATGGGTGTACACTTAAAATAAATAAAAAGGCATCCCAAATAAATGCATGATGTTGAATTATAATAGACTTCAACATAGGGTTAAATATATACCCTTAAAAATAGGCTCAATGCTATGAAAGAGAATGCACTTATTAAAGCCCCCCAAGAAAATGTGCATGCAATACACAATATAATAGTAAATAACCAAAAAATATACAGTGGGGCAAAAAAGTATTTAGTCAGTCAGCAATAGTGCAAGTTCCACCACTTAAAAAGATGAGAGGCGTCTGTAATTTACATCATAGGTAGACCTCAACTATGGGAGACAAACTGAGAAAAAAAAATCCAGAAAATCACATTGTCTGTTTTTTTTTCATTTTATTTGCATATTATGGTGGAAAATAAGTATTTGGTCAGAAACAAAATTTCATCTCAATACTTTGTGATATATCCTTTGTTGGCAATGACAGAGGTCAAACGTTTTCTGTAAGTATTCACAAGGTTGCCACACACTGTTGTTGGTATGTTGGCCCATTCCTCCATGCAGATCTCCTCTAGAGCAGTGATGTTTTTTGCTTTTCGCATGGCAACACGGACTTTCAACTCCCTCCAAAGGTTTTCTATAGGGTTGAGATCTGGAGACTGGCTAGGCCACTCCAGGACCTTGAAATGCTTCTTACGAAGCCACTCCGTCGTTGCCCTGGCGGTGTGCTTTGGATCATTGTCATGTTGAAAGACCCAGCCACGTTTCATCTGCAATGCCCTTGCTGATGGAAGGAGGTTTGCACTCAAAATCTCACGATACATGGCCCCATTCATTCTTTCATGTACCCGGATCAGTCGTCCTGGCCCCTTTGCAGAGAAACAGCCCCAAAGCATGATGTTTCCACCACCATGCTTTACAGTAGGTATGGTGTTTGATGGATGCAACTCAGTATTCTCTTTCCTCCAAACACGACAAGTTGTGTTTCTACCAAACAGTTCCAGTTTGGTTTCATCAGACCATAGGACATTCTCCCAAAACTCCTCTGGATCATCCAAATGCTCTCTAGCAAACTTCAGACGGGCCCGGACATGTACAGGCTTAAGCAGTGGGACACGTCTGGCACTGCAGGATCTGAGTCCATGGTGGCGTAGTGTGTTACTTATGGTAGGCCTTGTTACATTGGTCCCAGCTCTCTGCAGTTCATTCACTAGATCCCCCCGCGTGGTTCTGGGATTTTTGCTCACCATTCTTGTGATCATTCTGACCCCACGGGGTGGGATTTTGCGTGGAGCACCAGATCGAGGGAGATTATCAGTGGTCTTGTATGTCTTCCATTTTCTAATTATTGCTCCCACAGTTGATTTCTTCACTCCAAGCTGGTTGGCTATTGCAGATTCAGTCTTCCCAGCCTGGTGCAGGGCTACAATTTTGTTTCAGGTGTCCTTTGACAGCTCTTTGGTCTTCACCATAGTGGAGTTTGGAGTCAGACTGTTTGATGGTGTGCACAGGTGTCTTTTTATACTGATAACAAGTTTAAACAGGTGCCATTACTACAGGTAATGAGTGGAGGAAAGAGGAGACTCTTAAAGAAGAAGTTACAGGTCTGTGAGAGCCAGAAATCTTGATTGCTTGTTTCTGACCAAATACTTATTTTCCACCATAATATGCAAATAAAATGAAAAAAAAACAGACAATGTGATTTTCTGGATTTTTTTTTCTCAGTTTGTCTCCCATAGTTGAGGTCTACCTATGATGTAAATTACAGACGCCTCTCATCTTTTTAAGTGGTGGAACTTGCACGATTGCTGACTGACTAAATACTTTTTTGCCCCACTGTATATATACAGTGTACAAAGAAACAAACTGCAGTGCATACAAAGTGCAATGAAATAAAAAGTGCAACGAAAAAATGGATGAATAATAAGCAGTACACAAAAACGCGCCCCGATGCGCGTTTCGGAATAAAACTTCCTTCGTCAGGGGGCGTCGGGGCGCGTTCACAGGCATCCCCAGGCACTATCCATTTGGCTCATTAGGTATTTTTTCGTCTATTCCCAGCTCCCACTTTTTTTTTTCTCCTATTTCACATTGTGTGGCACCTTAGCAGTGTCACTCCTTTTTGTGTACTGCTTATTATTCATCCATTTTTTCGTTGCACTTTTTATTTCATTGCACTTTGTATGCACTGCGGTTTGTTTCTTTGTACACTGTATATATATATTTTTTGGTTATTTACTATTATATTGTGTATTGCATGCACATTTTCTTGGGGGGCTTTAATAAGTGCATTCTCTTTCATAGCATTGAGCCTATTTTTAAGGGTATATATTTAACCCTATGTTGAAGTCTATTATAAGTCAACATCATGCATTTATTTGGGATGCCTTTTTATTTATTTTAAGTGTACACCCATTTATATTTCAATAAAGGTGTTTTCATCTATTTGTCACGTGTTGCTGTATATATTGTTTTCATTTGGCACTCTGTCAGCATCATCTTCCACCACACTCATCGGTATTGGGTTCTTCTACCGGATGGTCTGCCATCCACATCTCTAGAGGGGTTGCGGATTTTTATTATTATTTTATTATTAATATTAGTATATTACCCTCTTTGTACTAAAAGTCGTACCGATTATACCCTAATACTCGGGTATTTTGTACGAATGATAGTCAATGGAAAATGCGAGTAATTGTCTGCTGGACCCTTCAAAGCGGTCTGGGGGCTGAGGAAAACGCTAAAAAAATGTGTAAATGTTAAAAAATGTATGCTGTAAACAAATGTATATAACATGGGGGCACCTGGTCAGAGGCCGCACGATTGTTTTTACCCCACTGCTTCACTTGAATGTACAAACACTATTTTAAGTCCTTTGTTTTTTTGCCGGAAGAGCGGGACTCGTGCGCCACTTACGCAGTCCCAGTGATATATCAGAAGAAGTACCGCAAGAGCGAGTGATGATGGAGGCAATCTACTGACAGCTAAGTGTGTAAGTGGTGTAAGGAGAGAAATCTGCCCTAGGGGTAGGGGCTGTGTTATGGTTAATGCAGGAAGAAGCCACCCATCATCATCATCATCTTCATCACAAGGGATTCACAATTATAAAGCTTGGACTACTGTCCTTGTTGTGCCACTGCCCAATGTGTAGGCATAGATTTAGTGTCTTCCCTTCCAATCACTAGCCCTAGGGGCTGTATCATGGTTGATGAAGGATGCAAGGCAGGTCTGAAGGGCCTAACAATTATGATGAAGCTAGGAGTCGGACTACTAGCATAGAGGTGGCCGTGCCCAGTGACCAGGCATAGCCATAGTGTCTCAAAAAATCAGCCCAAGGGGCTGTATCATGGTTGATGAAGGAAGCAAGACAGGTCTGAAGGGCCAAACAATTATGATGAAGCTAGGAGTCGGACTACTAGCATAGAGGTGGCCGTGCCCAGTATCCAGGCATAGCAATAGTGTCTCCAAAAATTAGCCTAAGGGGCATGGTAGCATGGTTGATGAAGGAAGAAGGGTCTCACTCTCATCACAAGTGCCTCCGATGGGAAATATTAATTAACGTAACATTGTTTTTAGCTTATTGACCATGAGGTACATGTGTCTGAAGCAGGTTTTGAAAACATGTGTAAGAAGAAGAAAAGGGGCTTGTTTGGAAAGTGAATGGGATGGATGTGATCACCAATTTAAAAAAAAAATGTGTTGGGTGACTTTAGGTTGGGATACTGTCATCTGGAGGGGTTAAATACTGTTGCGAAATCCGGTCCTTGTTAAATTTTATCAGAGTCAGCCTGTCTGCATTCTCGGTAGTCAATCGTGTGTGTGTATCTGTGATGATTGCCCCAGCAGCACTGAAAACACGCTCTGACATCACACTAGCAGCAGGGCAGGCCAGCACCTCTAAGGCATAGAAGGAGAGGTCGAGCCAACTATGCAGCTTGGATGCCCAGTAATTAAACGGTACAGAAGCATCAGGAAGGATGCAAGTATGGTCACTTAGATAGTCGTTGACCATCTTGTTCAACTTTTCCCTCCTTAACATTGCTACTGTTGCAGCTAGTCCTTGGTGATGAGCCGGTTTATTGAAGATGGCCCAGTTTGTGGACATTTTACCACCACCTCTTTTGGACCTGCTTGGCGTATCTCTCCCCATTAATGCATGCTGTTGCACAGAGCTGGTATCTCTGCTAGCAGTGGTGTGTGAGGGTGCTGTTGCCATCAAATTATCGACAACGGCCTTCTTGAAGGATTCCATTGTGAAACTCCTTGGTGACTGCAACAGTAGCGAAGGAAATTTGTCATTGTACCATGAGTCTAGAAAGGTAGCAAACCAGTATAGGTTGCTATTGAAAATGTGGATTAAGTGAGGGTCTTGGCACAGACAGTCAGATATGAAGTGTTCCATGTGTGCCACGCTGCATAGAGGCAAATTTTCTGTGACACCTGAAGGAGGAACAATACCCATCCTCTCCTCACACTGACTCTCCTCCTCCATCTCCTCCTCTTCAGCCCACCCATGCTGGACAGACATGAAGCTGGGGTTTGGATTCCCCTCTATTGCATGACGTGTCCCCTCGGTACCACTGAAAAAGAAGTCCTCTCCCTCCTCATTTTCATCATCCTCTTCATCCCCTAATGTTACCTGATGATATTGGCTGGGCTGGGTAGTATCACCCATTGTGAAATCTTGCTCCATATCCAGCTGCTGGGCATGCAAAGATTCCAATTTTTGATTCTGCAGTGATTTTTTCAGCAGACATAGCATAGGGATGGTTATGCTGATAATAGCCTGATCACCGCTCACAAGCTTGGTGCAGTACTCAAAGTTATCACGCACCTCACTAATATCAGCGATCCACACCCACTCGACAGTTGTTATGTGTCTTGGCTGAGTCTCAGTGTGATGGGCATGTTTAAGCTGGTATTCAGAAAGTGCCCTCTGCTGCTCACTTCCCTTGCCAACATATGATATGTTGTTTGGCAAATTAAATTGCTTTTGAAGCGCTGCAAGATTGGCAACAGCACTTGAGGAGTGGCTGAAATGGGCGCAAATACGGCGCACCTTCTCAAGTAGGTACGGCAAGTCAGGGTATGTTTTTATACATTTTTGCACCACCAGGTTCAGCACGTGAGCCATGCATGGCACGTGTACCAGCTTCCCGAGTTTTAAAGCCGCCACCAGGTTACACCCATTGTCGCAGACAACCAGACCAGATTGGAGTTGCAGTGGAGAGAACCACTGATCGGTCTGTTGTTTTATTCCTTGACAAAGCTCTGCTGCAGTGTGTGGTGTGTCATCTAAGCAGATCAGCTTCAGCAGAGCATTTTGCCCCTTTGCCGATGCGCTGCTGCACAGCTCCCAACTTGGGAGTGATGTGGAGGGTAATTCAGCAAAGGATAACAAGGCAGAGGAGGAGGAAGAGGGGAGACTGGACGTGTATGATGAGGCGGAAACCCTGATTGAGGTTGGGCCTGCTATTCGTGGTGTGGGTAGGATATGTGTTGATGGTCCAGTTTGAGACTTTGTCCCACCCTCCACCAGATTAAGCCAGTGTGCCGTGACAGAGGTGTATCATCCCTGGCCACAAGTACTTGTCCACGTGTCTGTTGTAAGATGGACCTTCCCGGTTGCGGCGTTAGTGAGAGCACGCTTTAGATTGTTTAGGATGTGCTGGGGTAACGCGGGGACAGCACAGCGGGAAAAATAGTGCCGGCTGGGAACCGAGTATCGTGAAGCAGCCACAGCCAAAAGATCACAGAAAGACTGTGTCCCCGCAAGCCTAAACAGCAACATCTCCATGGCTAGCAACTTGGCAATGTGCACGTTCAGTATTTGTGCTTGTGGGTGCGTGGCTTGGTATTTATGCCTCCTTTCATACATCTGGGGCACGGACAATTGGATGCTTTCCTGGGACAAAAAATTGGATGAGCTTGTTGTGGCTTGTGTCTGTGCAACCGCAGCTTGTGAGCAAGAGGTATGATGATCACCTGCTTCCTGCCCAGCAGATTGGTGAGGCCGTATCACAGGCGACATGGCAGTGGTTTGACCTGCAGTCGCAGACACTGATTTGGTACCTTGTTGTTCAGCCCACCGACTAGGGTGCTTGGCTGCCATGTGTTTCTGCATACTGGTGCTGCTTTGGTTGCCTTTGCCCTGGCCTCTGCTCAGCTTCCTATGGCAGATGCTACAGAAGACAACATTTGGTTCAGAAGGACAATCGGAAAAAAATTTCCAGACAGCAGCTGAACGCACCCTTGGCTTGACTTGGGGCACAGAGGGATTGCTCTTGGCAACAGTTGACACACTTCGCACTCTGCTCAAACCAGTAGCCCTTGGTGCTTTTGTTGGTACTATGTATCGACCTTCATCCTCTGTGCTGCTGTGCTGGCTATGCGTGCCAACGGCCCAGGTCGGATCGGTGGTCTCATCATCGACTACCTTGTTGCCCATGTCATCCTCCTTCCGTGTTGATATTGGCGACTGGACAGATGGCAACTGTGTGTCATCACCATCAGCCTCCACCTCTTCACCTGGTATATCACGTGGATGAAAGTGGCTTTCTTTTGGATGTGGGGTTTCAAATATTTGGCCATCTTCAACAGACGATACCCCCTCACGTTCCTCTTCAATGTCGCGCGGTGAGAGGCCAGAGGCAACGAAAGAAAATGGACCGAACAGATCCTGAGATTGACCAAGGTTGGGGTCAAATGTTTCCTGTGACTCCTGACCGGGTGATGAACTAGGAACAGGTTGAGAATAGGATGACCCAGCGTTATCTGTATGGACAGTAGATTGTTTTGTCATGGATGATTGGGTGCTGCTTGAACATTTCGTGGAGGCCTTGTCAGCCATCCAAGACAGTATCTGCTCTTGTTCTTCTGGCTTCCAGGCCCGTTTATTTTCCAGACCGGGAAATTTTGCCAGGAAACTAGATGCATCAACCTTCTTCAATCTCCCAGACTCTGTGCCTTGTTGGGTACCAACGAGACCATGTCAACGTCCCTGTCCCTTCACAACAGCCTTTTTAGGAATTTTGGATTTTTCTGCCACAGTTGCAGATGTTCAGATGCAGATATTGGGGAACAAGGAGCAGTTAGTGCTTTGTGGAAGGTAGCACTACAGCCAAGTACTGCTTTGTGTTTTACAAACAGCACCGCAGTAGCAGAAAAAAATTGCCCTGAGGTCTAAGGTGAGATTACATACCCCAGGAACCACACAAGACAGCGGTGCTGCCACTAAAAAATTGCCCTGAGGTTTAAGGCAAGAATACGCATCCCAGACACCACACAAGTCAGTGGTGCTGCCTGCGTGTCAGTTATGCAGTACCGTGTGTGCATACTATTTGCTGTTATTATGTGAACGCAGCATGGCAGCAGCACAAAAAAATGCCCTGAGTTTTAAGGCAAGAATACGCACCCCAGACACCACACAAGACAGCGGTGCTGGCTGCGTGTCAGTTGTGCAGTACCGTGTGTGCTATTCGCTGTGAATGCAGCACGGCAGCAGCACAAAAAAAAACTGCCCTGAGGTTTAAGACAAGAATACGCAGCCCAGACACCACACAAGACAGTGGTGCTGCCTGCGTGTTAGTTGTGCAGTACCGTGCGTGCGTACTATTTGCTGTTATTATGTGAACGCAGCACAGCAGCAGTACAAAAAACTGCCCTGAGGCTTAATGCAAGAATACGCAGCCCAGACACCACACAAGACAGTGGTGCTGGCTGCGTGTCAGTTGTGCAGTATCGTGCGTGCATACTATTTGCTGTTATTATGGGAACGCAGCACGGTAGCAGCACAAAAAACTGCCCTGAGGGTTAAGGCAAGAATACGCACCCCAGACACCACACAAGACAGCGGTGCTGGTTGCGTGTCAGTTGTGCAGTACCGTGCGTGCTATTCGCTGTGAATGCAGCACGGCAGCAGCACAAAAAACCTGCCCTGCAGGGGTAAATGTGACCTAAAAAAAAGCTGGGAAAACGGTCACTACTCGGTCCCTGACCTTATACTTTCAGCTCTGAAAAGATATTTGGGTTTCATAGAGGATTTCTGGCTGATTTGAACCAAAAAACACAACTCTCCCTAGCAGCTGCTCACACTCTCCCTAAACTAGCTGTGTTCTGCATGCAATGTGCAGAAAATGGCGACGGCAGGCAGGGCTTAGTGCCAGGCTATGATTGATAACTCATAGGATGCTGGGCGGCCAGCCAATCATAGTAATGCCGCCCACAACAAAGAAGGGTGCGGCATTACTGTGATTGGCAACTGCTGGGTGGGAGAACCAAATAGCGAGGCGAGTAGTGAAATACTCACTTTGGTTCGAGTACAGCGATTACCGCATTACTCGCCGAGTACCGAATACAAACGAATATGCTCGCTCATCCCTAGTAGTAGCAAAGTGCTTTTAATCAACTGCCCTTGATTAGTTATTCATCAGCAAGTATGACTATCTATATAAAAGCAGAAGTTTTGGCAGTTTCCTGGTCCAGATCATTCTGGCACATGTTAACACAATGCAAAGAAGGAAAGGCCTCAGCAGTCATCTTATAGAAGCAAACGTTGCTACTCATCAAGCTGGGCAATGTCTAAACAATTTAGAGTCCAACTGTCTACAATGAGAAAGATTATTCACAAGTGGAAAGCATTCAACACAGTTGACATTTTTCCCAGGATTGGACAGCAAATTTAACCCAAGGTCAGACAAAACTTAAAAAAATTAAAAAGAAAGACATAGCCAATGTGCACATGTTGCATTTTTGTCAATTTTTTCTGTGCAGTTTTGTCAAAAAACCTAAAGGGTTTTCTGTTGCTAACAAAGTGAACGAGATTCCGGAAATCACATTCAACACATTGCTTATTTTGTCCTTGCAAATTTGAAGCAGATTTAAATCTGAATCACAGTAGCCAAAAGATTTTTTTTTTTTATCTTATCAATTCTTAAGCTTTTTTGCTGCAGATTTCACCCATTCTAAAAAGAGGGGAAAAACCTACAACAAAAACGCATGTAAAAACGTGGCAAAAACCATTAATAGCGTGCATTCACACAATTAAAATGTCATCTTTGTACCTTCAATGGGTAATAGATCCATGCTCAGATATATATCTATAATACCTCTTTTGTGCCTCTACATATACTCCCTTTGTGTGTATATATTAGTAATGCAAAACTTGTACATCCTCCATGTATTAATAATCCCCCCTTAGCCTCTCTGTATGGTAACAATGCCCCTTTTGTGCCTCTACATTTTAATAATGACCACTTAGAGCCCGTATACATTAATAATACCCACCTTCTGCTTCCATGTATTAGTAATACCCCTTTTGTGTCTTCATGTATTGATAATGCCATGTTTGTGCTGTTATTAAATAGCAATATTATTTTCATACTCTTTGTACTGTTAAAAAAATTAATTGAAACTCCCCCGATGCCACTCTCACTATGCATGTCTTGGCTCTGCCCCTTCTCCCTGCAGTCTGTCCGGCACTGATAACAAGATAAAGTTGTATCATTACACCACCATCTCCCTGTGCTTCCCACATCTGGCAAGACACAGGCCTAAAGCTGCCAGTGTAGAGGGCTCCTGGCTCTGGTTTCTTTTTCATCATCTACATGAGGACACAAATACCCATAAAAGCAAGATCTGTATGGGTATCTGTCGGGTCTTCTTCCCCTCCAGACCCGGTGATGGTAACAACCGCTGTGACCACAATCATTACACACTGTCTATTGCAGTAATAGTAAATGTAGCCTAAATCCAGCTACAAACATCTACATTTCATGGTCCGTTTACAGAATTAAATATCTGTACCTGCCGTAGCTCTCCTGACCTGAACTAACAGCCTAATATGTGCCTATGAGTCTATTAGTTCAGGTCAGGAGATGCCAGCTGGTCAATTGCAGTCTTGCACAAACATAAAATGAGGACATCTAGATTCCTCCTCTGCCTGAAAAAATATTCCATCCCACAATAACATATAGGGAAAGCTGGATAATATACATGTATTATCGCACGGTGGCTCAGTGGTTAGTACTGCAGTCTTGCAGTGCTGGGGTCCTGGGTTCAAATCCCACCAAGGACAACATCTGCAAGGAGTTTGTATGTTCTCCCCATGATTGCGTGGGTTTCCTCCGGGTTCTCCGGTAACTCCTACATTCCAGACATACTGATAGGGAATTTAGTTTGTGAGCCCCATCGGTGACAGTGCCATTAACGTCTGTAAAGCGCTGTGGAATTAATGGCGCTATATAAATGAGTAAAATGAAAAAAGTGGTTTGGTACCGGGCTAGCCAGTAGAAAAAAATATATAAAGTGCTCTCAGTGAGAGAAACAAAATAGGAATCTTTTGGGTATGATACCTTTTAATGGCTAACAAATAATAGTGAATTATGTAACATCATTCACTGTTATTTGTTAGCCATTAAAAGGTATCATACCCACAACATTCCTATTTTGTTTCTCTCACTGAGAGCAATATATATATATATATATATATATATATATATGTAAAATAAATAAATAAAAATATTAGCTGAAGGGTTGTATCTTGAAGCTTCTGCACATGTTAAAAATGCTGAACTTTCACTTAAAACTAAAGTAATTACCAAGAGTAACATGTAGCACTTTCCAAGATGGGCTCATATAGTTAACTTTGTCTTATAAATACTGTACTTGCTAAGTCCAGGTTCACATAGCAGTAACACCGCCCATTCAACGCATAGCGTTGACGGGCTGCGTTAACGCTATAGCATAACACGCTAGCAGTGATGGAGCCTCAGACGCTGCAGCACGCGTCCGAGGCTCCGTCAGTGTTCAACGGCACATCGCGAACGCGTGCCGCTTTACGGCATACATCGCAATGCGCCACATAATGGGGGTCTATGGCAGCGCTAACGGGCTGCATTACACCGCATTATACCGGTCTTTTGTACACCTTGATTTTAATTTTATGTATAATCAGATGATCAGTTTTTACTAAAGAATATATATTTTGATTTGAATAAATGTTAATTGGATTTTGTAATTTAGGCGATATATACAGTGGCATGTAGAAGTTTGGGCACCTCCAGTCAAAATTACTGTTATTGTGAACAGTTAAGCAAACTGAAGATGATATGATCTCTAAAAGGCCTAAAGTTAAAGATGACACATTTCTTTTAGATTTTAGGCAAATATATATATTTTCATTTGTTTTTTTTCATTTTAAAGATGACTAACTTTGACAAAGGTTTCAGAACTTAATTATCCTGTCAGGGTTATAACTTGCTCACTATCATTGTTAGGAATGACCAGATGATGCAAATTTTGTAGCTTCATAAAAACTCAACCCTCTCTAACCTTGTGCCAAAAAAGCCATGGGTTCTTCTAAGCATCTGCCTAGCAATCTGAAAATGGTGGAGGCTCACAAAGCAGAAGAAGGCTATAAGAAGACAGCGAAGATTTTTTAAAGTTGCCCTTTCCTCAGATCGAAATGTAAATAAGAAAAGTCAGTTAACAGAAACATTGGAAGCCAAGAGAAGGTCTGGAAGACCAAGCCAAATATCAGTGAGAGCTTGTAGGAGCTCTGTTGGTAATCATATTTTGCGAGGATTACAATTATACCAAGTGGATAGCACTGTAAATGTGTGAACCTTGCCTAAATTGTGTCAGGGATTGCAGCTCAGCTCCATTGAAATTAGTGTTAAATACAGTATATAGTTCGAAATATGAACTACAGATAAAAACCCAGGCTCCAGTGCTTAATAAAATAGAAAAATAAAATGCATTGTCTAAAAATATTATGCATTTCAGTAAGAAAAAAAAATCATTAGATAACAATAGTCTATTGGATATCAATTATCTGATCAAAAAGTTGTTAATCTCCCGAAATGTGTATTACTTAAGATGTTAATTGTTTTTCTATTTTATTAAGAGATCGATCCCAATTTTTAACATTTGTTCTTCTTTTAACTTATATTTTATGTTTTGAAGATCTGCATTTAATTTATCCCAGACATCTAGCCTGACTGACCTGTAGCTGAATCAGACATTTCATTTACCCAAACTGAATATAGCAGTTGTGACTTCTCACCGCTAGTGACGTGAGAATCTGTATTTCTGACTAAAAAAGTTAATGCTATTAATCCTTGTGGTGCTCTGTTTTTTTGGGTTTAAGCTTTCTTTTTAAAAATTATTATGACTGATTGGTAATACCACACAAGTTCGATTATATTGCACTGTTTTCTTTAAAGGGAATCTGTCATTAGCATCAACCCTCCCAAGCTGTCTATATGGGCAATTAGGTCATAGGACGATGAATTAAATGGTACCTTGATATCTGTAATCTGATGTCTTATTCCAGAGATATCCATGTTTTTCTTATATGTAAATTAGCTGCTCAGGACGCTGGGCCGGACACTGATCTGCATGAGAATCTGCCTCCAGAGCTTATTTTAAATAAAAGGGGACATTACCAGTGTGATGTGGGATGGCCACTCTCTGCTCTCCTGATCTTACTGCAAAGCTGTGTGTGATTATACCTAACACATCTGCAAGTGCCTCTCAGCTTCCATCTCACAGGCAGACAGGGTTGCAATAGTGTTACAATACAGCAGAGCTGTAGAGCAGCAGCAAATGTGTTTCTAATTAGACAAAGTTCAGTTCTACTGTTCTGCGTTAGTTACATTTCTCACACCTTTTATTAAAAATAAGCTCTGGAGACAGATTCTCATGCAAATCAGTATTCAACCCATAGTTTTTAATAGCTCATTTACATATTAAGAAAATGTGAATTTCTTTGGCATAAACATTGAATTACAGATATCAAAGTAACATTTTATTCAACTCTCTATGACCTGCATGCCCAAGTAGATGGCTTATTAGGGTGGATCTAGTTGACAAATTCCCTTTAAGAATGTGATCATGTTTTCCTAAGGGTAAGTGCACACGTAGTTTTTTGGTTGTGCAAATTTTGATGAATAATCCACAAGTAAATCCGCAGGACAAAAGTCCTGCGGTTTATCTGCGGATTAGCCTGCGGTTTTGCCCTGCGGTTTCACATCTCATAATGATAAGGTGTGAAACCGCAGCAGAAACCGCACAAAGAATTGACATGCTGTGGATTGTAACCCGCAGCAAATCCGCGCGGAAAAATCTGCAGCATGTGCACAGCGTTTTTTTGATAGGAAATAAAGGTACTGTACAACGCAGCAGAATCTGCTGCAGACCTACAGAACCAAAACCGCTGTGGATTCGCAGCAGAATCTGTAGCGTGTGCACTAGGGTGACCGCAAAAAAATCGATGTCGGAATTTTGTCTGTCTGGACCCCACAAAACGATTCCCCTTTCCAGATATTGAGATAGCCAAAATTTGAGCTCGATCAAACGACGTTAACCCGTGCCGCTCGTCGCTCAAAGTTTGAAAAAATCCAAATTGAGGTATTTTAAGATTTAGGTATTTTGCATAGTCTGTTAGACTATAAAGAATGTGACAACAACATTGCAGAAATAGCCCTGACCAAATTTTCGAACCATTTGTGGTATTTGAATGCAGAGTTGGTGGGATTATCGCTTTTTGATCCCACCATTACAGACAATGAAAAGTTGTTAATGGCTAATAAATTGCTCAGTAGCACAGATGAACCATCAGAGCACGCTAGGGTTGTAAATCCAAAAGTTAGGAAAGAAAAATTAAAAGAGGTAGGAAGTAACCGACTTTAACGACCTTCTGACAAAAGATGAAGAACAAAGGCAATATGTCCTGCAAGTTGTAAGCAAATGCCGAGCATTATATTCTGACGTTTCAAAAACTACTTTAACAAAAGCTCTAGAATAGATTAGATAACTATGTAAAATTATCAACTCATGTAGGTTAGCTTGCTCTGATGGTTCATCTGTGCTACTGAGCAATTTATTAGCCATTAACAACTTTTCATTGTCTGTAATGGTGGGATCAAAAAACGATAATCCCACCAACTCTGCATTCAAATACCACAAATGGTTCGAAAATTTGGTCAGGGCTATTTCTGCAATGTTGTTGTCACACTCTTTATAGTCTAACAGACTATGCAAAATACCTAAATCTTAAAATACCTCAATTTGGATTTTTTCAAACTTTGAGCGACGAGCGGCACGGGTTAACGTCGTTTGATCGAGCTCAAATTTTGGCTATCTCAATATCTGGAAAGGGGAATCGTTTTGTGGGGTCCAGACGAACAAGATTCTGACATTTTTTCCCCCCCATATGAGATCCGGTCACCCTAGTGTGCACATACCCTAATTCTAAACAATCCTCATTGAATGGATTAGCGCAGATTAGAATAAATGGTCTCAGGTTTTGCACAAACAGCACAATGACTATATGTCATCCTCATTCAAGTAAACAAAGTCCAATATATCACAATATAAAATAGTTCATGGACAATGTTCCTTTTTTGGATAAAAAGTAGAAACCATTGGGCAACTGGCATGTATTTTAGCACAGCTTATAGACATTAGTGTTCTAGTATAGATGTCACACCAGGAATAAAGCAGGCCATATTTTACTTAGATCTAATTTTCTTGTGTTTTCTTTCATAAAACAGAAATGATGACCAACATTGTAGAACGTAAGACAGAGGAATGAAAAGAATTCCATAAATTGATATGACAAATGAAAGGACATAGAAGAATTCTGTCATTTGAGGCAGTAGTAATCTCACAAATACGCTTCATGCAATGGCCTCTACATGTCAGAAAAAGGCACAGGTATTTTTCAGAGCCCACTGATTTAGAATGTCACTTACTGAAGAGAATGCACTCACACCTCTTCATAGGTCACCTTTTAGTTATTTCCACATAGTGAAGGATGAAACTTCTCTTTTCTTTAGGTGGCCTTTAAACAAAAGCTTTGATGTATCTTTTTGTATTATAAGCTATTCTTGCACTTTTAAAAAGCAACATCTTGGTGCAAAAAGTGTTAATTAGATTTCAGTTGAAAAATATGAATATACAAATTCCCTTTAACCTCTTTCTGTCATGTGACGTACTATCCCGTCCATGTGCCCTGGGACTTAATTCCCAGGGACGGGATAGTACGTCACAGCGATCAGCGGCGCCCAAGTGGTGAGCGCCATTGATCGCGGCCGGGTGTTAACTGATTATCACAGCTGACACCCGGCACAATGTTTCAGGGGCGGTCACGGACTGACCCCGACACGTTAACCCCTTGCACACCGTGATCAAACACGATCGTGGTGTACCGGGGGTTAAAGGGAAGCATCGGCAGGGAGGGGGCTCCCTCCGTGCTTCCCTGAGCCCCCCACAGCATAGCAATGTGCAGCGTTGCTGCGGGGGGTTCCATCCCTGCAGGTCCCCGAATCCAAGATGGCGACGGGGACCTTCGGGGCCCTGCAGGGAGCTGGTTTCCTCAGTGCCTGCAAAGCGCAGGCATGAGGAAAGCCTGTGCAGTGCCTGTGACAGATCGCTGATCTGTCACACTGATCTGTGATGTAACAGATCAGCAATCTGTCACATGACAGGTATGTCCCCCCTGGGACAATGTAATAAAGTTAAAAAAAAAAGAGTAAAAATTATTTTTAAAAAATCGCTAAATAAATTTAAAAAAAAAAATATTCCCTAATAAACTCATTTTTTGGAAATAAAAAAAACAATAAAAGTATACATATTTGATATTGCCGCATCTGTAACAACCCGCCCTATAAAACTGTCCCACTAGTTAACCCCTTTAGCGAACCCCTTAAAAAATGAAAAGCTAAGCAAAAAATATTGATTTATTATCATACCGCCAAACAAAAAGTGCAATAACGCGCAATCAAAAAGACGCATATAAATATCCATGGTACCGCTGAAAATGTCATCTTGTCCCGCAAAAAACGAGCTGCCATACAGCATCTGCACCCCAAAAATCGGAATAAAAAGCGATCAAAAGATGTCACGTGCCCGAAAATGATACCAATAAAAACGTCAACTCGTCCCGCCAAAAATAAGACCTCACATGACTCGGTGGGTTAAAATATGGAAAAATTATAGCTCTCAATATGTGGTGATGCAGAAACTATTTTTACAATAAAAAGCATCTTTAAGCGTCTGACAGCTGCCAAAAATAAAAACTCGCTATAAATAGTAAATCAAACCCCCCGTTATCACCCCCTCAGTTAGGGAAAAATAATAAAATGAAAAGAAAATGTATTTATTTCCATTTTCCCATTAGGGTTAGGGCTAGGGTTAGGGCTAGGGCTAGAGTTAGGGCTGAGAATAGGGTTAGGGGTGTGTTGGGGTTAGGGTTGGAGTTATAATTGGGGAGTTTCCACTGTTTGGGCACATCAGGTGCTCTTCAAATGCAACATGGCGTCTGATTTCAATTCCAGCCAATTCTTCATTGAAAAAGTCAAATGGTGCTCCTTCCCTTCCAAGCTCTGCCATGCACCCAAATAGTGTTTTACCCCCACATATGGGGTATCAGCCTACTCAGGACAAATTGCAAAACAACTTTTCGGGTCCAATTTCTCCTGTTACCCTTAGGAAAATAAAAAATTGGGGGTAAAAATATCATTTTTGTGGAAAAAAATGTTTTTTTTATTTTCACGCCCGGGCGTTATAAACTGCTGTGAAGCACTTGGGGGTTCAAAGTGCTCACCACACATCTAGATAAGTTCTGTGGGGGGTCTATTTACCAAAATGGGGTCACTTGTGGGGAGTTTCAATAGTTTAGGTACATCAGGGGCTCTCCAAATGCACATGACACCCGCAGACCATTCCATCAAAGTCTGCATTCCAAAACATCACTACTTCCCTTCCGTGCCCTGACGTGTGCCCATACAGTAGTTTTCTCCCACATATGAGGTATCAGCGTACTTAGAACAAATTGGACAACAACTTTTGGGGTCCAATTTCTCCTGTTACCCTTGGGAAAATAAAAAAATGGAGACTAAAAGATCATGTTTGTTGAAAAAATACGATTTTATTTTCACGCCCTGTCATTATAGACTTCTGTGAAGCACTGGGGGGTTCAAATTGATCACCACACATCTAGATAAGTTCCTCAGAGGGTCTAGTTTCCAAAATGGGGTCACTTTTAGGGGGTTTCCACTGTTTAGGTACATCAGGGGCTCTTCAAAAGCAACATGACACCCGCAGACCATTCCATCAAAGTCTGCATTCCAAAATGTCACTACTTCCCTTCCGAGCCCTGACGTGTGACCATACAGTTGTTTTCTCCCACATATGGGGTATCAGCGCACTCAGAACAAATTGGACAACAACTTTTGGGGACAAATTTCTCCTGGTACCGTTGGGAAAATAAAAAATTGGGGGCAAAAAGATCATGTTTGTGGAAAAAATGTGATTATTTTATTTTCACGCCCAGGCGTTATAAACTTCTGTGAAGCATGGGGGGTTCAAAGAGCTCAGCACTCATCTAGATAAGTTCCTTGGGGGGTCTAGTTTCCAAAATGGTGTCATTTGTTGGGGTTTCTCACTGTTTTGGTACATCAGGGGCTTTCCAAACGCGACATGGTGTCCGATCTCAATTCCAGCCAAAAACGTCAAATGGCGCTGCTTCCCTTCCGAGCTCTGCCATGCGCCCAAATAGTGGTTTACCCCCACATGTGGGGTATCAGCGTACTCAGGACAAATTGCACAATAACTTTTAGGGTCCTGTTACCCTTGGAAAAATAAAAATTGGGGGTGAAAAGATCATTTTTGTGGAAAAAATATGATTTTTTAATTGTACCGCTTTACGTTATAAACCTCTGTGAAGCCCTTGTGGGTTCAAAGTTCTCACCGCATATCTAGATAAGTTCCTTGGGGGGTCTAGTTTCCAAAATTTGTGTCATTTGTGGGGGGTTTCCACTGTTTTGGTACATCAGGGGTTTTGCAATCGCGACATGGTGTCCGATCTCAATTCCAGCCAAAAAAGTCAAATGGCGCTGCTTCCCTTCTGAACTCTGCTATGCGCCCAAATAATTGTTTACACCCACATATGGGGTATCAGCATACTCAGGACAAATTGCACAATAACTTTTAGGGTCCTGTTACCCTTGGAAAAATAAAAATTGTGGGTGAAAAGATCATTTTTGTGGAAAAAATATGATTTTTTAATTGTACCACTGTACGTTATAAACTTCTGTGAAGCCCTTGTGGGTTCAAAGTTCTCACCACATATCTAGATAAGTTCCTTGGGAGATCTAGTTTCCAAAATGGGGTCACTGGTGGGGGGTTTCCACTGTTTAGGCACATCAGGGGCTCTCCAAATGTGACATGTCGTCCTATCTGAATTCCAGCCAATTTTGCATTGAAAAAGTCAAACGGCGCTCCTTCCCTTCAGAGCTCTGCCATGCGCCGAAACAGTGGTTCCCCCCCACATATCAGGTATCAGCGTACTCAAGACAAACTGCACAATAACGTTTGCAGTCCAATTTCTTCAGTTACCCTTGGTAAAATAAAAAAAATTGAACCTGAAGTATTTTTTTTGTGAAAAAAAGGTAAATGTTCTTTCTTTTTAAATAGTCAAAAATTCCTGTGACGCACCTGAAGGGTTAATAAACCCTCTTGAATGTGGTTTTGAGCACCTCAAGGGGTGCAGTTTTTAGAATGGTGTCACTTTTGGGTATTTTCTATCATATAGACCCCTCAAAGTGGCTTCAAATGTGATGTGGTCTGTAAAAATAAAATGGTGTTGCAAAAATGAGAAATTGCTGGTCAACTTTTAACCCTTATAACTTCCTAACAAAAAAAGTTTTGGTTCCAAAATTGTGCTGATGTAAAGTAAACATGTGGTAAATGTTACTTATTAAGTTTTTTGAGTGCCGTATCTCTGTGATTTAAGGGCATAAAAATTCAAAGCTGGAAAATTGCGAAATTTTAAAAATTTTCGCAAAATTTCCATTTTTTTCACAAATAAACGCAAGTTATTTGAGTGAAATTTTACCACTAACATGAAGTACAATATGTTATGAGAAAACATTGTCAGAATCACCAGGATCCATGGAAGCGTTTCAGAGTTATTTCCTCATAAAGGGACAGTGGTCAGAATTGTAAAAATTGGCAAACCACCCTTGGGGGTTAAGGGGTTAAAGAAAACATGTCAGCCGGATTTTTCTAAGTAAACTACAGGCATTGTCATGTTGGCAGTGTTACACTGATTAAAGTGATACCTGACATGAAAAAATCCATCTTGTGGTTCTTGTGCAATCAGTGTTAGAAGTTTTCAATTAATGATATGTTCTGTAGGTAGAGTCTTATCTTCCTGCTCTAAGCCAGAGAAACCAAGGAAAGACCTGCCCACAAGTAGCCCCAAAGCAAACACATGTTCATAGAGACAGACAGCCAGAGAGACAACCAGCCAGAGAGAGAGAGACAGCCAGAGAAATACAGCCAGAGAGACAGCCAGAGAGAGAGAAAAACAGCCAGTGAGAGAGACAGTAAGCCAAAGAGAGAGAGACAGCTAAAAAGAGACAGCCAGCGAGAGAGACACCCAGAGAGAAAGACAACCAGCCAGAGAGAGAGACAGTCAGAGAAAGAGAGAGCCAGAGAGACAGAGAGCCAGAGAGATACAGCCAGAGAGAGAGACAGACAGAAAGATAGACAGAGAGAGGCTCTCTGGCTGTGTTGTCTGTCTCTCTCTCTTGCTGTCTGTCTCTCTCTGTGACTTTCTCTCTCTTTTTGTCTCTCTCATTGCCTGGCTGTCTCTTGAAATTCAAATAGGCTTTATTGGCAAGACCAAAATACAATTAGTTTTGAAAAAATAAGTGTGACAAGAGAGGGGACACAATTTGGGCAGTAACAGTCCATTCAGGGGTCTTGCATTCTTATCAGTTTATGACATGACATATTGGGTGGAGATCTCTACTGTTTTTTCCTTTCCACCCAGTAGGATGCACAGTTTAGTCTCCTAGTCCATGGAGGGGAAGTCAGGGATGTCAGTGTCAATCCTAACATTATACAACACCAGGGTCTGGCTAGCAATGGCGGACAATCAGCGTCTTCAGCGGTTCATCCAGCAGCTTGAGAGCAGGTTCACCACTCTTCAGCTGGCTACCTCTGTTGTGGACCTCGGCATGATGGTAGCACAAGCAGCCACTGAAGCCACTACTAAGGTTGCTGCTGCGACTCCTGTTTCCTCAGTGCCGCGTTATTCGCTGCCTGAAAAATTTTCCAGATACAGCAAGACTTGTAGAGGGTTTGTGAATCAGTGCTCAATCCACCTGGATTACTGTCTTCACAATATCGAACAGAGTGTACTAAGGTGGGGTTTACTATTTCCCTATTATTTGGCAGGGCATTGGAGTGGGCTACGCAATTGTGAGAACAAGATGACCATCTGATCCTTAGCGTCTCTCATTTTTTGGCTGCCCTGAATGAGGTTTTTTGGGGGCCACAGGTAACTCACGATACTGCACTCCAACTCTTGGCTTTAACTCAGGGTTCATCCTTGGTTAGCCAGTTTACCATCTATTTCCGTACTCTGGCTACCGAGTTGGAGTAGCCTGGTAAGGTATTGATACCTATCTTCTGGAAAGGATTAGCAGATCATGTCAGAGATGCTTTGGCCACTAGGGAGATTCCAACTTCCCTGGAGAAGCTATCTGTGGCCACCTGCATAGATCTGCAACATGATGAGCATGGTTTGGAGCGAGGTCATACTAAATCTAGGGTTCTGTTGGCTCTGAACTTTGCCAATCCCATGTGTTCCCAACTCTGGTTGATGACCCTGTAGAGCCCATGGACGTCTCTCGAGCGGAGCCAGTTTCCCACTCTGTGCATCCGCAGCCGACTTGTTTTGCCTGCGCTCAAGTCGGACACTTCACCAATAAGTGCACCATGCATCAGAAAGAGTCACAGCCTCAGGTGGCCTTGGTGAGAGGTTCACTAGTTCCTGTTGAAGTGTCACCCAAGTTGGCTTTTGGAGTTACTCTGACTTGTGGGTTGGCTGCTATCACTGCGCAGGCTTGCGTGGAATCCGGGGCAGAGGGCAATTTCCTGTCTGCTACCTTTGCCCAACGGCATGCTATCCCATTGGTAATGCTACCTAAGCCAATGACTTTTCGGGTAGCTAACGGGGCTGTTTTGTCAACCCCAATTTCCCATCGGACAGTACCCCTTACCCTCACTGTTTCTCCAAACCATCAGGATATAATCTCTTTTCTGGTTATTTAAGAGGGTATAGATGAGTTACTTTTGGGGATACCATGGCTGCGCCTTCATTCTTCCCAAATTGATTGGGCAATGGGGAGCATGCAAAAATGGGGTAGCTTTTGTGATAGCTGGTGTTGTAAAGCCTAGGTACCCTGGGTAAGCTCTTTACACCACCAGGAGCTTCAGCCCACCAACAAAAGCACATCCATGCCTCCCAGCATATGGCGGTTTTCAAGCATGGCTAATGTCGCTGGGGAGGGAGTGTTAGTGGGAGGGTAATGTTAAGTGCCTGGATTTTTCTGCTTCACGGGATAGATCACAGGCCTTGTGTTATGAATGAGTCACCGAGAAGGAAAAACAAAAACAAGCTAAGCCCCAGAAAACCAGAGAGGTTGGTAACTAAGTGGATTGCAGACCCCTGATCCTATCCACACAACTAGCAGTAGCCGTGGAGCGTACCTACGATGATCCTAGATGCCTCGTCACAGCGGGAGAGCTAAATAAGCCTAAAGCAAGAAAAGGGGAAATCTAAACTGCCCCACAGCAGACCCCAAAGCAATAGACAGCCCCCAAACATGTATTGACGGTGAGACAAGATGAAAACACAAACACAGATAGAAAAATAGGCTGAGCAAACGATGGGGCCCACTCTAACTAGAAAGGACAGGAAAGATGCTGTCTGCAATCACGCACAAAACCCTGCCAAAAAATGTCCAACACTTTCTGATAACAAAAACCCTGAAGTCGCTAGACTTCTATTCCCTATATCAGCACTCTGGAATATTCTGAAGACAGAGCAAAAAGAGACCAATCTGATCAGGGACAAAAAGCAAACTGGCATAAACAGAGACATAAGAATGGAAATTCAGCACAGCCCCAGCAGGGGCTGGCTGACCACAAAAACTGAGTAAACCAGACCAAATCTAATGTGAAAAATAGCAGAGCACACTAAGCTTGAGAAGGCAGGAACAGAAATGGAAACCAGAACCTCAGGGCAGGAGAAAATCACCAGCACAAAATTAGGGAGTCGGCTGTCTTAAATCCAGTCAGAGACTCCTGATGTCCACTCACAGTCCTCCTCCTCAGGTGGCTGGTCTCTGCAATTTAGATCAGCTTCATTACCTGCTGTCACCACCAGAGGGAGCCCGGATGGAGAACTCACGACTCCCCTGTCAACACAGCCATCTCCACCACGCTCACCAGAAGCCAGATGTAAACCAGAAAATGAGTTCACAACACCTTGTCTTGTGCTGTGGTCTTCCATTCAGGGTCAGCCACTGGGGTGACTGCTCAGCACAAGCTCTGTCCCCAGTGCCTTGCCCAGGCTCATGCTGCATGTGTAGTTGCTGCTGGCTCTCCAGTTAAGCCTATGGTGACTACTGGTTTACACATGCAGCGTTGAACTCTGGAGTCTAAGTCCAGATTTCATCCTACTGAGCATGTCCGGGATGTGGCACCTTCTCATTGGTGCTTGGACATCACCTGCTCTGGTTATGTGGCAGCTTCTGATAGGTCCACAGGCAAGGTCCTGTCTGTCTGGACTTGAGCTGTATGTATAAAAGGTCCTGTCCTGTGTGCTAGTATCATGTGTATTTTGTGTGTTGTTTGTTACTTTACCACCCTGTGTGCACATTTGCTGCTAATAGCACTGCGAGTGTTGGTCTAGACAGGCAGTGTAGGGTGGGATCTCCCACTTGAACTTAGCATCTGCATTGGGTGTCTTCAGGCGCGCATGCTAAAGCACTCCATGTGTCAGAGCAGGGTCAACCACCAGCTTAGTCTTCCCTGGGGGGTTAAGTTATAGGGACCCCAGGTAGTATTTTGCTATATGCCTGTGAAGTCTAACAGGATATAGTCCTTTTTACTTTGCTTCATAGTACCTCTGTGGTGTAACAGAGCTTGCAACTTTGTGCTCTGTGCACACTGAGTGACATTTAACTCAGTGTGCTTTAAGTGTTTTCTCACGGCCTTGCTTCGCCATTGTGCTAGCACCGGTTTCTTCATCACCGCACGGTGGACCCCGGGTTGCGAATGCACCTTATTATAATTTCTTATTTGGTGTGTTCCGCCAATCCTAACACAACCTAAGTCTTGCTCATGATCTAGTAGTAGTAGTACTTAGTAGCTCATGAGTAAGACTTAGGGTAAAATGTGTCGATCTTCCTCACTGGTGTGCCTGGTGCTATACATTTGTTTTTTTGCATTTTTTAAGATTGTTTAATATAGAGCATACATTTTTTTAGCCACCTCTGCCTTCAGCTAGATAATAACTTTCTTCTGTTTGCTCATTGTGGTGGCTCACCACGGTCCGTGCTGGGAGTTGGTCGGCTTGGGAAATCAGGTAAACTGGTAAGCTGACTGTTACTTGTTTATACCCTGTAGATAATCCTGCATTATTCACCCCCTGTGTTTCTGTATGTGGTGCATTGTTGCCCATCTTTGTCACCATCTTGTCATGATAGGTCTCTTATTAATAGATGGTATGGCATCGGCTAGTAGCTGAGTGGGGGGAAAGCGTTTAGCTCCTGTGCTGTGGTACATTTTTGTTGTCATTGCAGAAGTACATGAGCATTTAGCTTGTGCCATGATATGACTCCAACAGTGAAGACACTGGTAGCCTCCGCCTGATGTAGGATATTGCACTGCCACTGGAATGATGAAAGAAGGGGCACCAAACAGAGGAATGGAGAATATGTCAGCGAGGTAGAAGGACATATTGTGTCATGCGCAATAAAGTGTTCTAGAATAGAAGATCCTGCTGCTAGTGACTCCTAGAAGACTAGTTCCCCAACAGACCAAGTGTAGCCAAGAGACTTGCTTGTAGACCTCTTTCAATACATAGCCTGAGATAGAGTATGAAGAAAGTTAAAGCAGTTGCTGCCGCCATTGAGAGCTTCAGTGTGTAAATTATAGGCCGCTGCCAAGCCTGACATTGCATGCCGTGTGCCATGCATCTAGCCATTCAATAAGGGCAGCACATAGTTTCTACTGTGACTTTTGCAAAATATGCAAAGTTATATATTGACCTGTAACGTGAGTGGAAAGATGAATTTTCCAGACTTTATTTCTGTGCTTAATATATTCAAACTTTTGTATTTATATTACTATCATTGACCAGATAGTAATATAAATATTCCCATAGTACCAGTTTCAACACTTTATAACAGTTAAGAAGGAGAAAGTTTTACTTCTTAATTCAATTTGCTTTACAATACGATATATTGACTATAAAAAGTAACAATGATATACGTGCACTAAGGAAGCACTTCTAATGTCTTCACTTATGTATCAGCTAGTATCTTGTCTAAGTAAAAAAAACCCATAAAAGTGGAATGTTGAAATAGTCATGGAGGAAAGATAGCTCCACTTAACTAATAGGCAGAAGTCTCTAATTAGCTACAGATGAGATATTGGTAAGTGGCCTCTTACAACTATCACTATTGCTACTAATGAAATTGAAAAGTAATGTATGATGTGAGTCATTTCTATTTGATCTGACTGAGCAAAAGATAAATTAAGCAAATTATGTTCATGTGGTCGTATGCATATTTTTAAATCGCTTTTGACATAATCAATGTGATAGGGAAAACTGCCTGAATAATTCTAATATAAATTTGAGTAACCTGGAAATATTAATTGTGATGCCCAGTTGGATTGTCCTTCCGATTTGCATGGGGCCTCACAATTTTCCCTCTACAGATGATGTCAGGGGATAGATGGATTGGGCAATTTGAACTCCTGATCCTTTAGTTTTCAGGAGACAAAAGCCACTGTCATAGGTGCCTGGCAGCAGCTTTATCCATTGAAAACACATGAGCGCTCAGGCGAGAACTATCACATGTGTATGACCTACTTTAGATGTACCTTCTGATGAAAAGTTGATTATAAAGTGTGTGGACATTGTCCCTATCTGCATATTGCAATTTTCTTCTAATATGTGCTGGTCTAATGGAGTGTAATTTGAGGACATGATTGAGTTTGGTATAAATGAGAAATAAGCACACATCTATAATATGATATAACATCATTTATTGGCACAACTACTATATTTTAATGTATATTTCTCATCTGATCATTATTGAGTATTCTAATTACTATAGTGATTAGTGAACATGCTTGAAACTACTCAGTACTCGCCCGAGTATCGCTATACTCGCAGTACTCGGTGAGCAACGAGCGTTTCCAGGATTATTCAGCGGGAGCTTGGGCCTCCACCCTGTAATTGTGGTGCTCTTTAGAGCACCAATCAACATGCAGGGATTGTCTGCCATGCACTGTAATGCCACAACCATCTTTGTTGTGGTATTACAGTGATTGGCTGGCAGCACAGCATCATCAGGTCTTTAAGAGACCTGCCACCGCCCTGCTCATCACAGTCACATCCGGAATCAGACAGTGTAGGGACAGCTGCTGCTAAGATAGGGACAGATTTGTGCTTTTATTAGTTAGTGTGGGTATATCATCGTTGAATCCACATATCCAGCTAATCTAACAGTCCTTCTAAGGACTAATTATGGGGTATATAGATTGCAGTGCTAGGTAGGCAGGGAGTGTATGTGCGTATATACACATCAGTGCAAGGTCTGAAGGTACTGTATGTGGGTATATAAATATCATTGTATACATCAAAAGGGTGCATTACAATCTGCTGCCGCTGTCTATCACATACATCTCTGGCAAAAATTAAGGGACCACCACATCAAATCCCTGTCTGGCCAGCCCATTCTCCAGACCCGAACCCCACTGAAAACCTCTGGAATGTAATCAAGAGGATGATGGATAAATACAGAACAATTTGTAGTGCTTTGTATATGCTTTAGGTTAAAACTAAAACACACCTTTCTTATTGGCAATACTCCTGGCAATGTGCTATGGGGTAACGTATGCAAGTGAGCTCTTCTTAACAAAGGAGAAATCTCGTTCTAATGCCATTATAGGTAATTACTCTGTAAGTCTGTGCTAAATGTGTCTTAAACATGACTAAGCATATAACATAAACCTGACACATATTCTCTTCTTCTTGCCCTTATACAGTAGGGCAGTGGTGGGTTGGATGAGATACCTTTCGTGCAGCTTTGGTTGCAGGTAGTTCTCACTGAGGACAACCAGCTGGTCTATCAGCTCTTACTGGCTGAGGTTTTTTTAATGAATTTTATATTGGCCTAGGCTAGTTTCACACTAGCATTTTTTAGCGCTGTGCTTCGTGCGCAATAGAATCGCATGCAAAATATGTATCATGCGTTTTGTATGCATTTGCTTTTTTAGGCGCATGCGTTTTAACCTGTTTCTAGCCATGTTAACTCTTTAAACGCTTGCGATTTTAAACGCAGGAGTGCGCATGGATATGCACACGCCTGCGTTCCCATAGACTGTAATGTGATTTTCTTTTGCGCATTCCGTGCGCAAGCGTGCGCATGCGGTTTTTTGAGACAGGTCGGACGGACCAATAATGCAACAGGTTGCGTCCGGCGCGACTAGGTGCACACTACAAAAAAAGCATGTGCACGAAAATGCATACGAATGCGTGCATACGCTTGACCATGCACCCCCATGTTAAAGATAGGGGCACAGGACGCATGTGCGTGGACACGCACAAAGCACAGTGCTAAAAAACGCTAGTGTGAAACCAGCCTTAGAAGGTTGCAACAAGCTGAAGTTTGCCTCCTTCTTGGGGAGAGCCAAGAGCTGTTATTATATACTAAGTACTTATCCAAATCAATAATCTGTCGTCCTTGCTGCAGTTCATTAAAAAACAACAATCCTCTCTGTAATGACCTTCCCCGCATTCACTGACGAGTCTATTTCGCTAGTCCTGGTATCTGGGATTGGTCGAAAAGCAGATGTCACGTCAATAGCATGACAGCCAATCTGTGATACTCTATGTAAAATAAACGCACCAAAGGCTCACTTCCCATACTAGTGCCATTGTAGCCTTTATGGCAATGTGTCGTGACCTTCATATGTTACATGAGTGCTGCAGCTAATCATTGATTGCTGATGGACAGCAGTGTTCACACTTCTCTCAGGTCAAATCTTCATTGCTGGTAGGCTGCGGCAAACTGCAGTGCTCACGTGATATAGCAATGCCACGCAGACGCCTGCAGACACAATGCCAGCTATCAGATGCAATGCTGAGTTGGAATGGCGCTGGTCCTAGAAGACAGTAAATCCTTTTTTTTATGAGGCAATCTTTTTTTTAATAGCGCTACTCCAGCAATTTTTAGTTTTTTATTTCAGGGTGGGAATGGTACCACTAATCTAAGTTCCCTAACACTAGTAATTGTTATACCCTCCAACCACCGTCATCAGCTGTTCCTGGAGCCGCCCCGATCCCACGGCACCGGTGACCACAGCTTCTGACTGACTGGAAGTCAGGGGTAACAGTCAGAAGCTCTCATTGTAAGTCATGGCCTCGCTCTGGCTCTCATAGACTTATATTAAGTAGTGACTTCCGACTCTCCCAGCAAACACACAGCAGCGATCTGCAGGTCACAAACTGCTGGAGGCCGATCAGAGTGGCGCCTATTACAAAAGAAGATGGCGGCTGTTAAGTATAATAGGGAACTTAGATTAGTGACACAGTAAAATATTAAACAGCACTGGAGTGGTGCTTTAATAAGAGGATGTCCAAATAGTTTACAGCGCCTTTAATGTTTTAAATACCGTATATACTCATGTATAAGCTGACCCGTGTATAAGCCGACCACCCTAATTTTGCCGCAAAAAACTGGGAAAACTTATTGACTCACGTATAAGCCTAGGGTGGAAAATGCAGCAGCTACTGGTAAATTTCAAAAATAAAAATAGATACCAATAAAAGTAAAATTAATTGAGACATCAATAGGTTAAATGTTTTTGCATATCCATATTGAATGAGGAGCCCCATATAATGCTTCATACAGTTCATGATGACCTCATAAGATGCTCCATACAAAATACACCCCATATAATGCTGCACAAAGGTTAATAATGGCCCCATAGATGCTCCATACAAAATACACCCTACATAATGCTGCACAAAGGTTAATAATGGCCCCATAAGATGTTTCATAGAATAATATGCCCCATATAATTCTGCACATAGGTAATGGTCCCATAAGATGCTCCATTCATTATGCCCCCATAAGATGCTCCACAGATTATGCCCCCATAAGATGCTCCATAGATTATGCCCTCATATGCTGCCCCATAATATGCTCCATAGATTATGCCCCCATAAAATGCTCCTTAGATTATGCCCCAATAAGGCTAGCTTCACACTAGCGCTTTTGAGCTCAGCGACGGCCTGCACACGGCTGCCGCTAAGCCCCACCTCCTGCCACGCCTCCGCCTGTAGCTCAGCCTACCGGCGCATGACGCTGCATGCGTCCTGCGTCCCCTATCTTTATCACTGGGGGCGCAGGCCGTGCGCTGTATGTATTTGGCGGCGCATGCGTCCTTTTGACGGTGCGCCGACCTGCGCCAAACGCAACCTGCTGCAGTTTGGTTGCGCTGGCCCACCGTCAAAAAGGCGCATGCGCCGCCAAACGCATACTGCGCATGGCCTGCGCCCCCAGTGATAAAGATAGGGGATGCAGGACGCATGCAGCGTCATGCGCCGGTAGGCAGAGCTACAGGCGGAGGCATGGCAGGGGCGGGGCTTAGCAGTGGCCGTGTGCAGGCCATCGCTGCGCTCAAAAACGCTAGTGTGAAACTAGCCTAAGATGCTCCATAGATTATGCCCCCATATGCTGCCCCATAAGATGCACCAAAGAATAGGCCCCATATGCTGACGCTGCTGCAAATAAAAAAATGACACACTCACCTCTTGTCGCTGGGGCCAGGTGCTGGGTCCTGAGTAGGCGGAGACACTGGTGCGCTATGGGAGAAAGGTGCCAGTGTAGCCGCTGACTAAGGACCCGGCACCTGCGATATTCACCTGTCACTAGTCCATCGCTGCTCACCGCTGTCTGCCAGGTCTCTCTGCAGTAAGGTTCAGCAGAGGGCGCACACTGACTACGTCATCACACCCTCTGCTGTCTGAACGTCACTGACAGAGGACCTGGCAGACAGCGGCGAGCAGCAATGGACCTGGGACAGGGGAATATTGCATATTCTTACCCCCTCCTGGCACGGTCTCTGCAGCCCCGCTTCTCCACGGTCTCCGGCAGCTATTCCTTCCTTCAGTGGTCACGTGGTACCGCTCATTAAAGCCATGAATATGCGCATATTCATGGCTTTAATGAGCAGTACCACATGACCGCTGAAGGAAGGAGCCTGAGACCGTGGGACAAGCAAGGGGCTGCAGAGACGCGTCAGGGGGCGTCAGTATGATCTGACACCCCCGCTTCCCCCTCCCCCGCCGACCCCTCACATATATGACTCGCGTATAAGCCGAGAGGTGGACTTTCAGCCCCCAAAAATGGGCTGAAAATCTTGGCTTATACGCGAGTATATATGGTAATTATGTAGTGTCAGTGGTGTGTCTGATAATACTTGATGGCTGTTACAATGATGACCAGCAGAATGAAGTGAATGCAGCCCTGGTCTACAGTATGGACTATAATATAAACTTTTTATGTTCTTTAAATACATACACTAAGTATGCTGCCACCTGTGCAAAAAAATAAAGGTAACCAGTTCACCTGCTTTCTTGGCTAGTAGTGGTGCGTGGAAGCTCGGATATTTCGTGAAGCCACACGTGAAGTAAATCAATAATAAAAAAGTTTCCAGTTTCCAAATATACAAAAATTTATTCAAGGCATAAGAACAAAGATAAACGGACATGCCCCATCATAGCGGAAAGACACAGCACAAGGGACCAAGAAGTAACTTTTTGCTCTCTTGTGCTGTGTCTTTCCGCTATATTTGGAAGCTGGAAACTTTTTTATTATGCTGCCACCTGTTTCTCATAAAATTCCATAAATTAAGGACATTAAAATTGAAAAAAAAGTAGAATTTAGAAAAAGATTAGAAAGAATACAAAAGAAAGTAGCTTTCTCTTATAATAAAACTTATTTTTCTATGCTACTCTATGTATCCATACTTGAATTTCCTTAGAGCCAAAATGCACAATTGAAGCTCTGATCAAGTGAAAAGCTTTTTTCCTGTATTCAAAATGAAGAACATTAGTAATGCTTTCACTATAGTTAATTTGCGCATTTATCTATTTTGAGTTATTGCAAAAAGAAAAGTAAAAAAAGCAAAAATACAAAATAGCTATTTCATAGTTTTACTCTTTCTTGTCCTTTGGACCAATACGTAAGCAATTTAACACCCACCTCTTAGCCTGGGTAGTTGCCAGTGATAGCTTGCAATATCTTGGAATTGGTTTGGAGCTGTGAGCGATGGAAAGAGAAGTATTTTAGGAGTCGTCTCTGGAGATTGCTGTTTGGAAGTTTGTTTGGTGTCTTCTTTTTCCTATCTTCCTTTTGTTTTGTCTCTCCCTTCCTTTCCCTTTATATATCACTCCGTAGTCTGGGTGCGCTTGGAGGGATTGCTGATTTCTTTTACCCCAGTCTGTTTCCCTTTGTGCCTGTATTATAGAGCAGGACTAGCCTTCCTGCTGCCCCATGCAATAGCCAGGGCTGTGCTTAGGGCAAGACAGGGATTAAGATCGTGATCGCTGCACAGGTTGAAAGAACCTGTTGAGGGACGTCAGAGAGTACCTACGGGGTATCTACAGTCATATGTTAAAGTTTGGGCACCCCTATTAATGTTAACCTTTTTTCTTTATGACAATTTTGGTTTTTGCAACAGCTATTTCAGTTTCATATATCTAATAACTGATGGACTCAGTTACATTTCTGGATTCAAATGAGGTTTATTGTACTAACAGAAAATGTGCAATCTGCATTTAAACAAAATTTGACCGGTGCAAATGTATGGGCACCTCAACATAAAAGTGACATTAATATTTTGTAGATCCTCCTTTTGCAAAAATAACAGCCTCTAGTCGCTTCCTGAAGCTATTAATGAGTTCCTGGATCCTGGATGAAGGTATTTGTGACCATTCCTGTTTAAAAAACAATTCCAGTTCAGTTAAGTTTGATGGACGCCGAGCATGGACAGCCCGCTTCAAATCATCCCACAGATGTTCAATGATATTCAGGTCTGGGGACTGGGATGGCCATTCCAGAACATTGTAATTGTTCCCCTGCATGAATGCCTGAGTAGATTTGGATCGGTGTTTTGAATCATTGTCTTGCTGAAATATCCATCACCTGCGTAACTTCAACTTCGTCACTGATTCTTGCACATTATTGTCAAGAATCTGCTGATACTGAGTTGAATCCATGCGACCCTCAACTTTAACAAGATTCCCGGTGCCGGCATTGGCCACACAGACCCAAAGCATGATGGAACCTCCACCAAATTTTACTGTGGGTAGCAAGTGTTTTTCTTGGAATGCTGTGTTTTTTAGCCTCCATGCATAACGCCTTTTTGTATGACCAAACAACTCAATCTTTGTTTCATCAGTCCACAGGACCTTCTTCCAAAATGTAACTGGCTTGTCCAAATGTGCTTTTGCATACCTCAGGCGACTCTGTTTGTGGCGTGCTTGCAGAAACGGCTTCTTTCGCATCACTCTCCCATACAGCTTCTCCTTGTGCAAAGTGCGCTGTATTTTTGACCGATGCACAGTGACACCATCTGCAGCAAGATGATGCTGCAGGTCTTTGGAGGTGGTCTGTGGATTGTCCTTGACTGTTCTCACCATTCTTCTTCTCTGCCTTTCTGATATTTTTCTTGGCCTGCCACTTCTGGGCTTAACAAGAACTGTACCTGTGTTCTTCCATTTCCTTACTATGTTCCTTACAGTGGAAACTGACAGGTTAAATCTCTGAGACAACTTTTTGTATCCTTCCCCTGAAAAGCTATGTTGAATAATCTTTCAGATCATTTGAGAGTTGTTTTGAGGAGCCCATGATGCCACTCTTCATAGGAGAATCAAATAGGAGAACTACTTGCAAGTGGCCACCTTAAATACCTTTTCTCAGTATTTGATACACCTGGCTATGAAGTTCAAAGCTCAATGAGGTTACAAACCCAATTTAGTGCTTCAGGAAGGCAGTAAAAAGTAGTTAGGAGTGTTCAAATCAAGAAAATAAGGGTGCCCATACTTTTGCACGGGTCAAATTCTCCTCCTGTCAGCCCTGAACCCATGGGCAATGGCAGATCACAGAGCAGTTAGAGGATTAGCTAATGTTATCTGTATATGGGAGACAGCAGGAAGCCTAGAGAAGTATCAGGGTGTTGTGCGAAATGTAGTTTACAGAGGTCACATGGGCAGCACTGAAGGACCGTCCATTTCACACAACTTTGAGGAGCAAAAACAGATGTAAGAAATGTACCATTGAGGGTCTGAATGATTGGCTGGGAAACTTTAGAAAGTTTATTAGACTACATTAGCTATATTGAAAATAAAGTAGATTCTGGGATAACCCCTTTAAAGAATCCTAACTGTACACTAAAAAGAAAAATATGCATTTGCAACCTCTCATTTGCAGAATATAACATTCATTGTGTAATAAAATGTGCCACAGCTGAACATGTGTGTAGTATTGATATGGAGAAGGGGACAAACCACTCCTCTGGCTGCTGTCCATTTATCTTAAAGCATTGAACTTATTGAAATCTAATGTGGAGACATGGAAGAGTCGGCAGGCGCTGCAGTCTGCAAGCCAAAACCGCATGGACCAGGGATTGTCCTGCCAAACGCTCGCTCTCCCTTTAATGCGGGCATAAGGCTACTCAGACAGCACAGGGTAAGGGTAAAATAGTGTGGCAATGCTTTATTGAACCACAACACAGTCAGATAACACGTAGAACAGTCCCAGCAAAATACCCCAAGATGGTGCATATTACGGAGTCTCACCCTTCCGCTGACTCACTGGGATAATAGCAGCTGCGACTTCAGAGCTTCCAGGGTCAACTACCCCACCTGTGGCACGAACACAGAGAGGAGGTAATGACAAGCTTAGGAAGATGACAGTCCATTGAAGTACAAGGCCAGTTGACCTGACGGTCACAACGTGGCTTCTCCGAACATCTCCATGGAGTCAGGCGACCGGCGGGTCCCTATCCTGGCTTTCTCCAAACTTATCCATGGTTCATCGATGGTCAATGGAGCAGATCTGTATCCTTCAAACTGGTGCTGAGGTCCCCTGTTTCCTGTAAAATGATAACCCTATGTCCCTCGTGATGGAGCCATTATGTATTGGCCGCAGTCCTGTGGAGTCCCCTGGATGTTTGGATGTCTTGGCAGAATCTCTGGCTGTCTCTCCCTCTCTGTATTCCTGAACACAGACAGATCCTCCTTTTTATAGGTCGCAACATTTCATTTAGGCATTCCACCACAGTGGAGGACAGTGGTAGGGGGCCATCCCTCACTGCTGGAGTGTTCAAACAACATGCATAGATTGTCCTTCATATTACAGAGCACAAAAGGGTCATCACTCATCCACATATTAAGAAACATTCAAACATTGTGCCTTTATTTCCCAAAGATAGTAGAACAATACTAGGAATGCAATGCAAGGACAGATACAATAGCTATTCAGCAGCCAGTCAACAAATGGCAGCCACTGAACATTAAAACAATGACAGTAAGGGTCAACAGTCATTCTCACATGAACTCTAGATCATGTCCCTGGGCCTACTGAAATAATAAGCATCTGAGTAATTAAGATACAATGCTGTCTTCACATCTAGCATGTCCAGTCCTTTCCTCTGACATCTGTCATTGGGGCGAAGTCAGGATTCTGACGTACACAGTAGATGGTAGATGATTATTTCTTCTCAAATTCCATGTGTTTGTCTAATGTTCATCATATAGGTAAGACCACTTTTAAACCACGGTCACACGTCCAGGATTTGGTCAGTATTTTATATCAGTATTTGTAAGCCAAAATCCGGAGTAAAGCAATCAAAGGAAAAGTATTATTGAAACATGTCAGACTGACCACTTCTGTATTATCACCCACTCCTGATTTTGGCTTACAAATACTGAGGTAAAATACTGACCAAACACTGAATGTATGAACGTGGCCTTACAGTACAGTTATCTTGAAACATGTTGTGATCTGGTCTAATCTTTAAATGAACATGCCTTATTTTCAATTTCTGTAAATAATGGTGGATTCCATTTAGTGAAAGAAAAGAGAATTCATAAAACCTATGAACAATTCAAATACAAAATACATTTTAAATGTAATATGTATAAGCTGTCCTGACTCTGAGCTAAAATAGCGATTTAACCCTTAAATGGCACCGTCCCCTGTATATAAAAAGGGACTGTTGATCAACATCAATAGTATGGGCACACAAAGCTACTGTCGAATTATGACCCAGAAGTGAGCTTGGTGCCTGCTCCATCAGTAATACCAAGCACTGTAGATGTATGACATTGTTCCAAGGGGTTAATACAGAGGCATCATAGCTGGACAGACATTTATGTTCCAAATCCAAATCGTTTGCCTCCATTAGTAAAAATCATTGCCATTAACTTCCCGACCTTTCCAACATCCACAGCAACTTTTTCTTAGAGCTATGATGATGGGTTTAAGCCTTTTGCAGAAAGCTGTATAAAGGCAAAAAGCTTTTTTGGAGCATCCACTGTTCTGCTCCGGTGCACATCTCACTCAGGAAGCATGGCTGTGCTGTACCCACGTCACTGTATGTCCTTAATTTGAGCCGCACAGGAGACAGGATGCATTATATAAGTATGTCAGACCCCAAGGACACATAACTCATTTTCTTTTATGAAAGAAGTTAAACCTTTAAAAGGATATGATGATATTACATTGGAACAAAGACATGCATGGGCTCTCAGAACTGGGTTGGTGATAAATATAGTGACAAGCACGATACATAAGTAACTTACAGCTGCTTTTCATTTCATTGTTTGTTGCCAAGAAATAAACTGGAAAGCATGTCTCAAGCCTGACCAAAATGCTTAAATACCTTACAGATTAAGGCAGCAGTGTATAAAGAGGACTCAAGGACAACTGCTTTTATGTTTATTATGGGAGGAAAAAGGCACTATTTTATTGTATTGCTTAAGTGCATACTGTACCTACTAAAGGCAGAGGTCAAAGACCAGAGACAAGGATAAGGCGAGACTACATGTTGACTTTGGCAGTGACATCTGTCGTGCAATGTTTGCTAGGCGTCACAGCTACATCCTAGTGCAACACAAGTGAAGGGGTCGCAATGCAATCCTGGGGGTACTGCGACAAAATCAAGCAAGTTGTCACAGGGCCAGCCACATCAGATTTTTTGCAACTTGCTTTTAGCAGTTGCAGTCCCCTCAGGGCGCAATTTGGCCCTATTCACTTGCATTGCTCTAAGATGTAACAGTAACAGCTAACGAACTTTGGCCACACACAGGTTGTCACAGCTAAAGTCGCCGTATGGCCCCAGCCAAGAGATTCACAAAGTTTCTGGTTGATCTGTTTTTTATAGGTAGTTATATAGCTGTAGCATTCTGACAAGAAAATAAATGTACAACAGCCTAGAGATGATGTAAGTAGTAGGGTTTGGACTGTTGTGTGAAAATTATTTGCAATGTAATGTTATGGTTTTGTTCTATTAATTTCTACTGTATTTCGTGATCAGATATTGTGTCTGTAAAATGACTTCTTACCTTTCATTGCACTTTAGTGAAACAATGGACTGACCGTATAGCGTGTCACACGACCGCACTTTCTCTCATTGAATCAAGCCTATTATGCTAATCACACTCTGATTAGAGTTTGGTTAGAAAGTTTTCATAGTGCAATCCGATTTTCTTGTATGAGAATTTTTTTTACCATCTTCTCTGTTCTGTCAGTCTGTGAAAATTATACCTCACTTGGATGTCATCCTTGTGCAGTCCAATTTTTTTCCATGTGCTCAATGACTTGCATGGCTGACAGAGATCCAAATATTGGATGCAAATCATGCATGCTGCAATATTTTTCCTCAGTCAGACCAAAAATATGGTCATCTGCATGAGCCCTACAAGTGTAAGCCAAATGATCTGAATAGGTTCTAGACTTGCAGCTGAAATAGAAAGAAGGAACTGGTCTTGACTGACAATTGTCATTGCACTTCTGAGAGAAACAGTCTTTAATATTGGCTTTTGCCCTATCCCCCAGCCAATTTCAAACTATTTTTTATTATGTATTTTGCTGATCCAGCTTTGGAAACTGCAGTGAATTGATATACCTCTCTGTGAGAAGCCACAAGATCTGAATGACATTATGGTGACGGTTTGATGTCTCAATCAGTAGCCAACAAATTGATCCCAAAAAGGGCTGAGAGTCACCCTTCAGTTGCTCAGGCCCCATTTTCCATTGAACACAAAAATGTCTCTAACAATTCTATTTAATCCACTGATTAATTGAGTCTGTGGACAGGAGTCTTTTATAAAGGTGACTATGCAAGACAGCTGTCTTTAATGCAGGTAACGAGTTGATTAGGAGCGTCTAACTGGTCTGTAGGAGCCTGAACACTTAATGGTTGGTAGGGGATCAAATACTTATTTCTCACTGCAAAATGCAAATAAATTTATATAATTTATACAATGTAATTTTTTGGATTTTATTTTTGATATTTTATCTCTCAATGTTAAAATTAACCTACCCTTAAAATTATAGACTGTTCATGTCTTTGTCAAAAATATCAAAAATATAATCTAGAAAATCACATTGTATAAATTATAAAAATTTATTTGCATTTTGCAGTGAGAAATAAGTATTTGATCCCTCTGGCAAACAAGACTTAACACTTGGTGGCAAAACTCTTGTTGGCAAGCACAGCAGTCAGACATTTTTTGTAGTTGATGAGGTTTGCGCACATGTCAGGAGAAATTTTGGTCCACACCTCTTTGCAGATCATCTCTAAATCATTAAGATTTTGAGGCTGTTGCTTGGCAACTCAGAGCTTCTCAACTCTCTCCATAAATTTTCTATGGGATTAATGTGTGGAGACTGGCTAGGCCGCTCCATGACCTTAATGTGCTTCTTTTTGAACTACTCCTCTGTTGCCCTGGCTGTATGTTTTGGGTCATTGTCTTGCTGGAAGACCCAGCCATGACCCATTTTTAATGTCCTGGTGGAGGGAAGGAGGTTGTCACTCAAAATTTTGCAGTACATTGCTCCATCCATTCTCCCATTGATGCAGTGAAGTAGTCCTGTGACCTTAGCAGAGAAACACCCCCAAAACATAATGATTCCACCTCCATGCTTGACAGTGGGGACGGTGTTCTTTGGGTCATAGGCAGCATTTTTCTTCCTCCAAACATGGCGAGTTGATTTAATGCCAAAGACTTCAATTTTTGTCTCATCTGACCACGGCACATTCACCCAATCACTCACAGAATCATCCAGCTGTTCGCCGACAAACTTCAGATAGGCCTGCACATTTGCCTTCTTGATCAGGGGGACCTTGCAGGATTTTAAACCTTTACGGTGTAATGTGTTATCAATGGTTTTCTTAGTGACTGTGGTCCCAGCTGCACAAGTTCCCTACGTGTAGTTTTTGGTTGATCTCTCACCTTCCTCATGATCAAGAATACCTCACGAGATGAGATTTTGCATTGCTCCAGATATCGATGTTGATTGACAGTCATTTTGTATTTCTTCCATTTTCTTTCTATTGCACCAACAGTTGTCTTCTTCTCACCCAGCATCTTACATATGGTTTTGTAGCCCATACCAGCTTTGTGCAGGTCTATGATCTTGTCCCTGAAATCCTTATAAACCTTTTTGGTTTTGCCCATGTTGTAGAAGCTAGAGTCTAGTTAATTGAGTTTGTGGACAGGAGTCTTTTATAAAGGTGACTATTTAAGACAGCCTGTCTGAGCATGCCCATGAGACGACCGCTCATTGGTAGTTGGAGGTCACATGCTCAGGTCCTCAAGCAGCTCAGAATGGGCCATCAGCAATGTCCCAGAAGGCTGCATTTATAAAAGAATCGCACGGCAGCACGGCCGTGCGCTAGTATAGACAATGTGGAATGAGTGTTGTATGCACGTATGAAAGTCTCTGGTGACTGACTCATTATGAAACCCCTATCCTTGGTATGCATGTTGATCAGCCTTGCCAGTTAGTGCCTAGGCTGATAGTGCAGGTAGGAGGCAGAGTCAGGAACTAGCTTCAGAGCCAAGTAGTGGCTTTGCCTGTACGCCACTGTGTACTTGGTCTGCACGCCACAGTAGCCAGCGTCTATTAGTGGCATTCACAGGTGCGATGCTGTGCACCTAGTGGGTCTAGAGAGGCTCTTACCCTGTGTCCTTGGGACAGAGTCTTGCGACTGTACACTAGCTCTGACTCAGCTGTGCCCTGTGACAGTCAACAGGGTACGGCATCTGTGTTATGCGGTACCGTGGCTCTGTGAAGCAACAGAGTCCGTTGCTACTACATACTTGGTGGCGTTTAACCCATGTGTGTCCATTGCGATACCGCCATTTTGTGTCCGCCATTACTGAGCAGCAGTTAACATCTCTGCACGTGGACCCCAGGCTGCGAACGCACCTTATCATCTCTATTATTTGGTGCGTTCCGCCAGCCCTAACACTAAGCCCAATTCTCGCTACAACTAAACTTTAGAATGGGAGATTACAAGGTATTGTTCCTCCTCAATATCATACCAAAAGTGGGGAAAAGTTTCATGGAACAGTGGCCAAGTCAATATAATTCTATAAAAGGTGCTGAAACAGCATCGTGAAAGTGCAGTGATCAATGATGATCACAGAGATCTGAACCCTACTGAACCAACATGAAGGAATGTGGAGACATGTCGTTTATGCTTATGAATTTTTACATGACTTTGTTGGTTAACTGCCATTTGCATCACTGCTGTCACTATTGACGTACCTTGGCCATATTTAATTTATCAGTCACTAGTAAATCCTTTAAGCAGCTAACCTTCAGTATTTGGTTTTTGTACTTAGGGTATCAATTACAATGCAGATTGTCTATATGCATATACGTGCCATTTCATAAACCAGAGAAGGACATCTGCAAGTTGTTATTGCCATGCTAATTAAACTAATTTTAGAACTAATAAACTGTTCAAAATCTTGATTTTTCATTTTTTAGCCTCATTACACACACACACACACATGTCACATTCACCACAGAGATGGCTTTGTGTGACCGTCAGTACAAATCCCACATTTTCCACACAAAAACTACACTCGCAATGATAGCTTGATCTAAATTTTTCTGGCAAATCTATAAAAAATAAACAAAATATTCTTTGTGTTAAGCAGGCACTTTAGCTGATTGTCATTACGAGAAGAGATTATCTGAATGTTCAAGGTAGAAATTACTTTTTGCCTATGAAAATAAAATCTTCCAGGGAATTTTTTATAAAAAAAGCTGAAACTTGTTTCCAGCAAGAAAATTATGATTATATTTTAAAGTAGCACTGTAGATGATAATATGCTTTTATGAGTTTGTAGACCATGAGTGCAGTACTTCTACATTTGCATACACTCCCACGATCATAATGTATCTATACTACATACTTTAGCTTTGCCCACACTTTTGTAATACTTTTTCTTTTTTACTTAACAGTATTAGATTGTAAAATCAAATTGCAGAGTCTTTTTCACATTAATTGCAGAGTAAAAAGTTTTCTCCCTTTCTATCTCTGTCTAGATGTATAAACACACTCAATGGTCTTGTTTCATCAAGACTAGTGTTTTGCATGCCGGTCTTGATAAATAATGCCCTAGAGCAGTGGTCCCTAACCTTTCTGACCTTGAGAGCCACATTCAGCTTTCAGAGAGAGTCGCGATCCACATCCAGATCCTGCCCCCCTCGAAGTAGCGACACACAAAGCCCCATTACTGGTTCAATGACAGCCAATATCACATGAAGGCAGTATACCAAGATCCAGGGGTTCTCACAATACTTCCATTCAGTATTTTTGCATCAGTCACTCCCACCACACTATATTACATCCAACTTCAAGCACCTCCTTGTACAGTTAGCTTCATCTGGTCTCCAGCTTACCAAGCTTAAATTATCTCCAGAACTCCAAGGCCAGAATATGCACATTCAGATCTGCTCTTCTGCGTATGACTACTCACAAAATTCACCATCTGGAGAGCTGCTCTTCATAGTTGTTTGCTAGACCTGGCAGACAGCCCCACGAGCCACACATCATGGACCTGAGAGCCACATGTGGCTCCCAAGTCACATGTTGGGGACCCCTGCCTGGAGTAAGATGCACCTCACCAAAAAAAATATGCCACTGTCTTTAGTACATTTCCATCATAATTTATGTTAATTGTGGCATAAATATTAGGGTGAATTTTCCAGATGTGTTTGACCACACCATGCTTGAAGAACTTTTAGTTAGCACAGTTGGCCAGGACTGAGAAAGAAATTGAGAAAGAAATGCGAAGTCACAATTTTTTTGGACAATTATAATTTGCTGTGCAAACATTTTTGCAGAATCAGAAACAGTTTTATACCAGAGTTCTGGAAAAAATTATCTGATGAATTGGGGCCTATATTATCATCCTATTGAGGCCTAATTTACACATCCATTTTTCACAATTTTTTTGTGGACTGTGTGTCTGTGCAAATATTTTTGCTTGGAGACATGTCCGTTTTCAACGTTCCATCAACGGTGAAAAATACCAATTCATGTCTATGGTTCAGTGAAAGTCACAGACAGCACAAAGACGGTATCCATATGCAGTCCATGTGCTTTCCATAATTAACATTGCAAAGGATAGAAGAACGTGAATATCACTGATGAAACAATGATGTTAAATACTGACTCACTAACCAAACACTGATGACTCTAAGATATATTTTTTGTGTACGTGAACAAAAACTGATATCTGAATGAGGCCTGAAGTGTAGAAGCAGATCTTAACTGGATTGTCCTATAAAGTGCAAAGTCTGTGTTGCATATTGTGGCCTACTGCTATGGATAGAATATCTTGATATCTTATTAAAAGGTTTGTCTCTTCTCCTAAATTCCTCACCTTATGCCTCATTTAGGGATTTTTCAAACATCGTAACATTGTAAAATTTGGCCAAACTGTATAAATGTTCTAAAGTATAGAAATAAATCCACTCTTTGCTGCAGATCCTGTAAGTGATAATAATCCCATCCATCAGTCACCTAACAGCTGCAGCCAGTCACTGGCCTTAGTGGTCAAGTGGCATATATGCAAACATCATCACTGTAGCCTTTACATGACTGAGATATGATTCTTTATCAAAGACCAAAGCAGTGATGCTGGAGCAGTGGAAGGATATTGGCATACATAAGTCATGGGGGTAGTCCTCTTCTTGGGAATCCCTTTTACAAGTCAGAACAAGTAGCTGCCAACAAGCAGAGGCTTTCTCTCTGGCAGACCTGATCAGTCCAATTTTCTGTGGCAGCCAGACCAACAGTCTTCACTTATGCACCTGGTATCCATGGCCTTGTATCCTGGGTGCTTCTTGCATGTCTTGACCTTATTCTTGCATTTATTGCACACCACAATGTGCCTAAGTCCTAACCCTAGCCCCCAACCCTAACCCTAACTTTATCCCAACCCTAAATTTAGCCCAACTCCAACTATAAGCCTAACCATAACCCTAACCTTAACCCTAATGGAAAATGGAAATAAATACATGTTTTTTATTTTATTATTTTTACCTAACTAAGGGGGTGGTAAAAGGGGGTTTGATTTACTATTTTTTCTTTATTTTGATCACAGTGATCAAAATTAATCAATAGGAAAAATTCCCTATTGTTGCCAGATGCCGGCCAGCCGGTCTCGGCGGGTGCACCGATTTTCTTCAAGGAAGAAGACGCCGGCGGTGAGGGGGGGATGCAGGAGGGTCCTGGGACACCGGGAGATACCGGGGAGGAATCAGGGGACTTCATTTCTCTCTCGTCTGATGTGCAGTCACATCAGAGGAGAGAGAAATTAAATGGGAAATCAGACTTTTTTTGCGGTTGCCGTTATTCCGTAAATAACAGTGATTTCAACACCGGAATCGGTAAAAATTGACCCGAATCATGTTCTCAAGGGTCTCAGTTTTTAAAATGGACAAGTCAAAATTCTGATCTTAATCCTGTAGAAATATCATTGAAGAATCTTAAGAGAGCAGTTCGTGGGAGAAAACCCGCCAACATAACAAAACCGAAGCTGTTTTGTAGGGAGAAAGAAATGGACTATAATTCTTCCAAGCCGATGTGCAGAACTAAAGAGCAATTACCAGAAATGTTTAGAAGCAGTTATTGTTGCACAAAAGCATCACACAGATACTGAGAGCAAAGGTCTACATACTCTTGCCATTCACAGATATGTGATATTGGATAATTTTTCTAATTTTTTTAAAAAAAGAAAGTCTAATATTTTAGAATAATTTGTTTGATTTTTCTCTCTTTATCTTTTAGGAGTGAAAATCTGATGTGGTTTTAGGTCAAATTTATGCAAAAATGTATGGAAAATTCAGAAAAGTTCACAAACTTTCAAGCACCATTGTAGATACACTACAACTGTAAAAACAAATTATTTTTCATCTAGACTTCTAGTTTTTAAAAGTTATGAGCCTTTATTTGTAAAAATGTAACTATTTTATTTTTTAAACCCCTACATTTTAGTTAATTGCCTTTTTAATCATTTGCTATTTATTTTGATATATAATAAATACGGTATTATAGTTTCTTAGGATTTACTTTTTCAACTCTTTTAGAGTTTTGAAATGTTCTAATACTTTTAGATAATATTACCATTTTTTATGCCATATTACAGCCCTGACCAGTGATATTCTACAGATTAACAGCAATGCCGATGAAGCTGGGTCTTTGACTGCTTGGTGGCCAACCTATGACTTAATGATTTTCCATACAGATGCTTTTCGAGAACACTGTGTGCACCAGAATAAATCATGTTAGTGAGCAGGAAGCACATATTGATGGATGTTAAAGGGTTATTCCCACAGTTTCACTATTTATACAAAGCACAGTTAATACATATTTAGTCTTTTAGTCTTAATATACAGACTAAACCTAAAATAGCATTTCTTTATTTTACCTTTTTGTCTTTTTGATCTCTATGTGCCTCTCTGTGCTTTTATCTAGCTGAATGGGTGATCATATGCTTACACTGGTAAAACTATGTTTATGTGCATCACCTTGCTTCTCTTTAGTGCTGGAGACTCTCTCTTATATTTGAGTGATTAGCCCCTTCTCTATGAGTTGATCACTACACCCACTACAGATATTTGGCATATTATGAAGCTAATCTAAGTGTACAATACATTTTATTCTTATATCCACTGAATGCTCATGCACACAACTCTGCCAGCACAAATTTGCCCACTGCCATGTATATCAGTATAAGCTGCCTATGTGTTTTTTACAGCATTGCTCTGTTAGCTAGTTTTCAGCAGAGCTCAAGTGTCCTGCACTCCTCTACAATAAAGCTTGTAATAATTAAGCTCATGCCCTTTAACCAACTATCAGATAACTTTTATTGAACAAAATTGGAAAACTCATTTCTTGTTGGTTGTTACACTAGTTTACAGTAGATGTCTTGCTAAAATCTTTTGTTTCTGCACAGTCTGAATTTATTAACTTGCAATATATACTTTATGTGTCACATGAAAATGTACTATGAGGAGCTGAGGCATTTAGGACAAGAAGCTTCCTGTATTTTATCATCTTTATTCCGTTCTTGGTGTGAGCATGGCCTACATACATAGAAACCTTAGAGACACAATATGTGTACATATTAGAGATCAGTACGCAGAGACTTCATTGTAAACAGAGAGTGGACTGATGGGACCCAAAGAGGCTCACAACCTCATTCCAGCAGCTCTTTTTCATTACTATATACGCACTTTATCTGTATTATTCGTGTGCTAATAATTATTTGATTTTTATGTTTTTACTATTTCGAGTTGACTTATTGATGGCTTTAGAACAAATGACTTGTTTTACATAATTGTGGTTTCAAATTAAAATGTTTTCAACTTCCAATGATCACTCTCATTCTGGAACAAATTAATTTTGTAGGTTGAGAGACGACCTTATAGATATTTTAACCTTTAAGTTGTAATCCTCCCCATATAATGACCCACGCGTTATTCTTTTACATTCTGCAATACTGAATGTTACTGCTCGAGACTTTCTTATATTGTGTTTTTCAGAAAATCTTATTTCCCTGAAGTGCTCTTTTTGTTGAATCATATAAAAGGATTTGTTTGAGCATGGAACAAACCTGCTACACCATTATATATGCTGCAGAAGATGGAAATGTTTAGGAAGCAGAAAGATATTATACTAAAGACTTTATGAGAAAGCTATGTGTTCAACCTGTGAGCCGCTCTATAATCGGGATTCTGGTATGACTACCGATATGAAATCAGCTGTGCAGGTGTAGTGAATACAACATTTTTGGTCAGATCTTGAAAGTGGTTATAGGGGACTATATATTTTTTTCCTAGGGGCCTTTAGAACTTACATACAGGTCATTACTAACTACCAGAGTTTTGTGACCGTGTTGCTCTCCACCAACTCAGATCATTCACATACCACTCCCGCCTGTGATTTTGTGGCCTCCAGTGACATCATGCTGACAGCCTCTTCGCTGCTCTGTTGACAGGGCTGTCAATGTCATGCTGATTGTGGGGAGCCTACTGTAATTCTGCATGAAGTCGGCAGTCACGCACATCAACAGACCAGCCCCTAAGAGAAAGAGCTGCCCTATTGATGTGAAGCACCAGTATCATTGGCAGGAGTGGTTTGTAACTGCTCTAAGTCTATGCTGGCCAGAACAGACCCAGTTCTTAGTCCCATGAAAAAAAAGAATTAGCCCAGGATAACCCCTTTAACATCCTTTGATTTGTTCTTTTAAACAAAACCATTATCATTAATATATTATTGGATCAAATGGCATAGTTCAAAGACATCACTGTAAGGGTTGATTCACATTGATAACCTTGGCAAAATTTGCATGTCTTTATGAATGATGTGGTTTTATGGTAGAATAGCTGAAGATTTCATCCTTTCAATGGGGTTAAATTCAGCAATCCTAGGCAAATGTACAACTTTATTCACAGTTGGTGAAAAAGTGTGTTAGGTGGGTGAACAGGTTATCCAATCGCCTGCCAAGTATTAGGCCGAGTTCATATTGTGTCTATGCTACACATCAGTTGAATCCCGAATTTAGTTGGAACCATCAACAGGGCCATTGATTTAAGTGAAGCAGAAAAGAATAGTCAACAATGCCTTTGTGCCTTCCTAAAAAGGTGAACCCTGCTACAAAAGAGGTCAGAAAGGACATAAAGAGACTATGTCTTCTTCATTAAGCTCAATGGCCTAGTCAGTATGTTTTCACAAATCCTGTTTTTCAGGGCTTTAGGCGGACGCCTTGACAAAGGCAATGACGTGTGGAAAGACACAATGTGAACCTGGCCTTAGCTTGTCTATATGCAAGATTTAGGGGCCTACTTTTATTCTTGTGCATGTGAATATACTAGTTGGACATAATATTTATTACATTAGAGATTTTTTTTTAACCTTTTGCTATTGTGATATTTATTACATAAAGTTGCACTTCAGTAGGCGGCCTATACATTTTCTTTTAATATCAAAGGTTATTTATTCCTGCTCTGTTTACTCACCATAGACTAATGCGCCTATCATTTTGTGTGGATTTTTAACTATGTATTTTATATGTGCATTATTAATAGTAGTTGTACATCTCGTGATCTTAGTCTTTTGTATGTGTTTGCCTGATTTATAATTGTGCAAGTTTCACCTCCAACGGCTTGGCATTCAAGCCTAGTTTAACACTATCACTTTCACACAAGCATAAAGACCCTTTGTCAGACTTGCATTTACTGTCAGTGTTGACTATACATAAACTAAGATATATGATCAGTTTGAATTGCTGGGCCAAGGATGCCAAGTACAGAAGTGAAGACCGGCTGCCACAAAAGTTGATGTTGGACTAGGGCAAGTAAAATGAAATTGCTCATCTCTAACACATAAATATATACTGTATGTGTAGCTCAGATACAATGCTCAGTGCAAGCCACTCTGATAAATAGCCATCCAGACAGTCCTCTGCTCCTCCTGCTCTAAGCAGCTGTCGAGTGCCTGGGAACAGTCTGTGTTCTTATGTCACCCAGTTCTGCTTGGCGTCTACGAACAGCTTCTTATCAATATATAGGAAGGAGCTGTGTGTTCACTATAGTAGCTGAGCAGAGCTGCCTGATAGCAAAAGTAATGTTAACAGAAAGCCTCAAAGGTGCAGAACACATAAGGTACATAGCCATAAATCAAAATTTATTTCATGTGGCATACAGTTATGCTTTGTGCTGCACATGGACAAAATCCTTGGACATATTCGGTGAATTAAACAGAGGAAGAAACCGAGAACAAAAGTCCAACATTGAGGTAAATAAGTAAATTTTATTATGTAAATAGCATAGATCAGTGTGGTAAGGGTGGGAGAACACCAGAAAAACTTGGACACATCACAAGGGACAAAAAAGATTGCTTGTCGGGGTGGGCACATCCAAAGGACACTCTGCACAAACCCAAGGTATTTATGGAGTATTTATCCTTTAACCGTGGCAATCTTAACAATGCTATTATGACCTGAATATAGGTGTTAGATCAAATCTATTTACTTTCTGCACAAGCACTTTATGTACATTTCTCTTGGTCTCTCACTTCATCTTCATATGCCTGGATATAATTATTATTATTATATATTTTATTTGCATTGCTCCATTTCAGCAGCACTTAGATATCCATTGCATATGTTGTAATTTTGTGGACATAACAGTTGCAATTATGCACAGAGGCACAGCATTAGTCATCTCATACATTGCAGTTTTTTACTGTTATTTCCTTGCTGCTACCTTTTACCAATTTTTACTATTTTATATTTTTTATAACACATTGTGCACATCTTTTTTGTCCCTTGTGTTGTGTCCAATTTTTTCTGGTGTTCCCCTACCCTTAAACACTGGTTTATGTGGAGCGCCCTCACTCACCAGGGCCATGGGGTACTCAGTACCGGGCCGGTTGATCTTCTCAACGGGGGTTGTCACGGCAGCCGTGACACGGTCCGTGGCCCTGGGGCTCCATTACAAAGGGGGTTGTTCAGTGTGCTTATAATGAGTGATTCGTGGCGCCACCTGTGGTGTTCGGCAATGTAGATGTAAGCCGACGCTGCCGACAGATCCTCTGGGAAAGATGGTGTGGTGCAGCAGAGATGTTGTAGCCCTCCACAGGCAGGGCTGTAGTCCCAGGGCAGTGTAGGTGAAGTGACACGTAGATGGTGTAGTGTCAGGCGCAAGGGATGCAGCAGTGATGGGCAGGTTGGTGGAGGAATAAGTGGAGGACACCAGGGCATATAGTTCCAAAGCTTTACTCACAGTCTGTTGCAGGTACAGGTGCCCTCATCCATGCCGGGTCAGGAGCTCAGCCAACTTCCAGGCAAGATGAAGTACTCCTTTCCAACCCTCTGCCAACATATGGGCCTTTTCTGAACGTCTCCTCTTATAGCGCCTTTGAATGAAGTACTCTCAGTACTGAGTTACACTGGAGTGCCTCCTGTCAGATGATCTTATGAACTCTGCTTTTATGGCAGACAGCTGTAGCCTGCTTCGGGGACTCCTTGCTACTAAGTCTCGGCTCACTAAGTTGTTGCTGTTGTGCCCCCAAGTCTCTGGTGGGAATAAAGTGGTCACTACTTCTATTCCTCCGGTGTCTGCTGCAGGACCATTAGCATCCGTACAACCTCGGGGACCGGACACCGGCCTTGCGCTTAGAACTTGAAAAGGGTTCTCCTCTAATCCTGGTCATTGTTCTCTTATTCTCCTCACGTTCCATGCTAATCCTTCCTCCCAAAGGAGAATCAAGCTTCCTTTCTCTGTCTCCTTCCTGTGCCAGCAGACCCAGATCACTGTGGCCTGCTGCAGCACTTCCTTCCTCCATCCCTCTCCCGGGGATCTTCTCTGTCTCACACTCCGTCCGTCGACATCCTCACTCTCTGACTGAGTGAATGACTGACTGACTAACTCAACTCTTCCCGCTCTTTTGTGTCAACTAAACTCCACCCACCTCCCAGCATGTTTCGTGTTCCAAGCAGGGAGCCACCAAGGGGTGCTATGCTATACTCCAAGCAGGGAGCCACCGAAGGTGCTTTGCTACACTACTTTGTGGTGTGGGGTGCAGGTGTTGGAGCATGGTCAGGTGTCTCCACCTTACCTGGATGGTGGGGTACCACACCTCAGGAGGAGGTGCAGTACCTCTGTGACGAATGAACCCTCAGGGGCGCCACATATGCTATTTACATAATAAAATGTACTTATTTACCTGAATTTTGGACTTTTGTTTTCGGTTTCTTCCTCTGTTTCTCTGATAGCAAAAGTGTATTGCCCAAGGTAAGGATGGCTGAGCAGCTACCAAGCTGCCTTTCAAAACAATGTTACTCTAGCCTTCACGCCGAAAACACATGGAGCCATGAATGGGAATCTGCCGCCACCATGCTTTTGCTGTACTATCTGAAAGCAGTACAAATGACTGAAAGGGACTCTGATTTCAGGTGTGCGTCACCTACTCAATATTATGCAGTGGTTTTCACAAAATCTATTATAATGGCACTGTGAGCCCAGCGGGTATGTCACTGGTGTTTACGAGTTGCGACCTCCGACTGCTGACTGACAGATTTCTCCCTTAATTGTGCGTAGGGTGTCAGCAGCAGGTGGATGGGGAAGCCATATGATTTGAACATTGAGAAGTCTGCATATAATCTAGAGGAATCCAGAGCTGGTGACTGATTATTGTTAGTTTGCGCATATTTCAATTTTTGTTTTAAACAAAAATGGTAATATGGATGGTGGATATTTACTGGAGATTATTGTAAATCGTTTAGGTGAGAGCAAGATGAATTGTCTCTATGAGCAACCATGACACTTTGTGATAGAACAGTTTCTTGAAAGGACTCTGTCAGTTTAGAATGACTGATTAAAATAAGTACCGCTTGGTGCTTAATGGTGGAGTCAGTCATTTAAACACACCTTCCCACTTGCTTCTTTTCCCTTTATCTCCACCCACCCTCTTTTTTGATTGACAGTTCACTATATGCCATTAATGTCAGTGTGCCACCATAGTTGTAATTAGGGTTACCGGTTAGAGACCCACTAAGATGTTTCACCTTCTCCCCTGAGCTAAACCCTTAGCTACGCCTCTGATGAAAACCATGCAGGTGGGAAGATGTAGTTAATTCATTGGTCCTGCCATGAAGCACCGACCGCCTGTACTTGGTTTGAACAGTCATTCTATGCTGACAGAGTCTCTATAATGTAGTTAAGAAGTGTAGGACCTCTATCAAAAAGTTGTTCTGGTGCTGATCTCCTTTACTTACTTCCTTTGTAAATATAATTGTTTAGGTTTCCAGGGACTCTTTGTTATGTTTTGTCCATATTATTGGCTTTTCACCTGCTGGCATATTCATGTGTCATTGCTGATATGCAGAGAATATTTATAAGAAATATTTTGTAGCATAACCACGGCCTTGAAATAAATGTTGACCTGAAGTTCCCTGTGTTGGAGTCTTTTATTCACTCCCCTGCTGCACAGTTACATAGTCTTGCAAAAAAAAAGCTGCTTCATCATGTGGCTGTTAGTATTGGCTACACAGTTTTGTAGGTGAAACACCTGTTTGCCTTAAAAATTAAAGGGGGTGCCCACTACTAGGACAATCCCTTCTCAATCTGAATGTTTGCCTCCACGTAAAAAAAAAAAAAACAGCTATACTCATGTGAGAATCATGTGGGAATAGTGGATGAGGGCAGGTATATCTCGCCCAGATTCCTTTCCTATGTGGCCTAGTCTGGTCAGTATCGCACCTGCTTGCTAATGAATAATGGGAGGTGGATATAAAAGAATGCCAGGTGGTTGTGTGAGGGTCTCAGCCTGGGAACACAGAGAGCCTGTCTGTGTGAGAGACACACGTGAGTGGAAGCAGTGCCCACTGCAACTGTGGTTTGGCTGGACGGGAGAAGCCCGCCAGTTGGTAGTTAGGTTGTCCATTGTTTAGTTAGTGCCGGACAGGCAAGGATTTGTTTTATGTTTTATTTCCTTTTGCATTGCTTTCACCATTAATAAACCTGACCCAGGGTCAGTTACACCCGAATCCTAGCTCTGCGCCTGAGTTTCATGCTGAATGCACGTGACCTTTGACCCCAGCAAAGGCGATCCCGGAGTGTTTTATCACATTGTGGTGGAGAACGCGGGCATCACGTTGCAAGCATGAGCATGGAGGACGTGGTGAAAGCGCTGGTACAGTCCACCGCCGTCCAGCAAGAAGCTAATCGGGTGATGATGGCCCAGCTGAAGGAGTTGGTGGACATGACAGTTACCGATCGTTCGCTTCTCCAGCAGGTGGCGCAGCGCTTGGCAAGCTTACCTGAGCTTAACCTGGAAGCTGAGATCTTGGCCCTGCTGGGAGTGACGACCGCTGTCCGTGCACAGAGAGTGCATCAATGGACTTATCAGCCGGATAAACCACCGCGGTCACAGATGTTCGACCTGATCCACGTGACGATGAAGTGGCTACAACCCGAGGTGCTGACAGCGCCAGAGATAATCCAGAGAGTCGTCATGGACAAGTACCTGAGAGCTCTACCGCCAGCCCTGAGGAAGTGGGTAAGCCATGGAAATCCTACGACGGCAGATCAACTGGTGGATCTGGTTGAACGTTACTCCGTGGCGGAAGGACTCTGAGACGACGTTACCCCACCTCGTTCTTCATCATCTCCACGTGGAACCGGTAAGACTGTTCCAGGGAGTAGGGGAGAAGGAAAAATCCCTAAGACAGTGGGGGAGGAAAATGGGACTGCCCGCACTGCGAGGCCGAGAGTAACGAACTATGGTCTAAGCAAGGGGCTCGTTAGGTGTTTCCGCTGCCAAGAGATGGGACATATTGCTGCGAACTGTCCGGTCACTACTGAACCCATGCAGTGCGACGTCAGACTCTAAAAACCGCATGTCTATGGTTGCACGGGTAGTGAGTGTGAATGCCGGTCAAAAGGATGCGGAAAAACACTTGTGTGATTTAACTGTTGATGGCAAAAATGTGGTGGCATTGTTAGACTCGGGAAGTGTGGTGACTCTGGTGAAGGCCAGTCTGGTGTCAGCCCCGACTGGACCATCAGACAAATTTTCTGTAACGTGTGTGCATGGAGACACCTGTTCGTACCTCACCACGGTCATATGCATTACTACTTCCTATGGGTCTGTGCAACATAAAGTGGGACTCGTCCCGGCGTTATTGCATGATGTTATCCTGGGCCGGGATTTTCCCCACTTCTGGCAATTGTGGGAGAATCAGTTGATGCCCTTGGGTAATCGTGTACATGATTCTTCTCCCAGGGCGCGTGGGGGTCCCGAACCCCTGGAAGAGGTCTCCCCGGAAGACTCGGGGGAAGAGTCTGCAGGAAATGACCTGCAGTTCCCGTTTTCAGTCATGGCGGGTGATACGGAGGAGACCGGGGAAGAGGAGGAGGCCGACAGCCGTTCACCTCCCCATTTGCCGGATTTAGAAGTTCAGAAAGTTGACTTCCAAAGCGAGCAAATAAAGGATCCTACCCTTTCTCAGGCTAGGACAAATGTAAAATTGATAAACGGGGTACCCGTAGAACCTGGCTCTAGGCTGGCATATCCTTACATGGTTCTGGAGAATGATTTACTCTATCAGAGAAAAAGGGGGAAGGTACGGTGCAACTATTAGTCGTGCCAAAACCCTACCGGCGGCAGGTGCTGGACCTGGCCCACGGACATGTGATGGGAGGTCACCTGGGAGTCCAGAAAACCACCGAAAGGATATTACACTGTTTTGTTTGGCCAGGCATGCATCACGATATTCGTGTATATTGTGAGTCTTGTCCTGACTGCCAAGCCTCTGCACCTAAGCCCCGGTTCTGTAGCCCTTTGGTACCCCTACCTATTATTGAAGTCCGGTTTGAGAGGATTGGGATGGATTTAGTTGGACCCCTTCCACGGTCTGCACGTGGACACCAACATATCCTGGTCATCTTGGATTATGCCACTCGTTACCCGGAGGCCATCCCTTTGTGTAACACGGCCACCAAGACGATTGCCAAGGAACTGGTGCATGTGTTTAGTCGGGTCGGTATACCAAAACAGATACTCACCGACCAGGGGACCCCCTTTATGTCCAGGGTAATGAAGGAGCTCTGCCGATTGTTACAAATCGAACCGTTACGCACATCCGTGTATCATCCTCAAACAGACGGGTTGGTCGAACGGTTCAATAAAACTCTGAAGCAGATGCTGAGAAAGGTGATGGACAAGGATGGGAAGAACTGGGACTATTTACTTCCGTATTTGCTTTTTGCCATCAGGGAAGTACCCCAGTCTTCCACGGGATTCTCGCCTTTCGAGTTATTGTACGCCCGACGTCCTCGCGGACTGTTAGACGTTGCAAAAGAAACCTGGGAGGGTCAGGTCACTCCGTTTAAAACGGTGATAGATCACGTCACACAAATGCAGGACCGTATTGCGGCTGTTATGCCTATAGTCAAAGAACACATGATGCAGGCTCAAGGAGCCCAAAAAAGAATCTATGATAGGGGCGCCAAGTTCCATACGTTTGCACCCGGAGATAGGGTGTTGATCCTGGTCCCCACGGTGGACAGTAAGTTCCTGGCAAAGTGGCAGGGCCCCTTTGAGATTAAGGAAAGAGTTGGTGAAGTAAACTACAAAGTATACCAGGCAGGTAAGCGAAAACCTGAACAGATTTATCATGTAAATCTGATAAAACCCTGGAAAGATCGGTCTGCCTTGTCAGCGGAGCTTGCCCGTCCCGTCTGCTCGCATACCGTACCGGAGGTACGGGTTGCAGAGACTATCTCGGAGCGGCAAAAGACTGAGGTCAGGCAGTTTCTACTTCACAACCAAACGTTTTTCTCAGAAAAACCCGGGCAGACTACGCTAATGAAACATGACATCGTAACAGAACCTGGTGTCACAGTTCACGTAAAGCCCTACCGAATCCCGGAAGCGCGCCGTGAAGCCGTTTCCCGAGAAGTGAAGGCAATGTTAGAGTTAGGTGTCATTGAGGAATCGCACAGTGCTTGGTCCAGCCCGATTGTGCTAATTCCTAAACCGGACGGCACCATCCGGTTCTGCAATGACTTCAGGAAACTGAATGCGGTCTCAAAATTTGATGCCTACCCTATGCCCCGGGTCGACGAGTTAATAGATCGGTTAGGAAAAGCCCGGTATATTACGACCCTAGACCTAACAAAGGGGTATTGGCAGATCCCTCTGGCGGAGGCTGCCAGAGAAAAGACGGCATTTGCTACCCCAGAAGGTCTATTTCAGTATGTGTATATGCCGTTTGGACTGCACGGAGCACCGGCGACCTTCCAGAGACTGATGGATCGAGTCCTGAGGCCACATAGGCAGTACGCTTCGGCCTATTTGGACGACATTGTCATTTACAGCTTGGACTGGGAGACTCATCTCCAGAAAGTACAAGCTGTGATTGACGACGACCTGTGGGAGGCAGGTCTAACCGCGAACCCCAAGAAATGTCACATCGGGCTAAAAGAAGCCCGGTATTTGGGGTATGTAATTGGGAGGGGTGTTGTCAAACCCCAGGTTGATAAGATTCAGGCGGCTCAGGACTGGCCACAACCTGTCAACAAGAAGCAGGTGCAAGCCTTCCCGGGGATCGCCGGCTATTATCGCCGGTTCAGACCCAATTTTGCAGCCATCGCTACCTCCCTGACAGATCTTACAAAAGGGAAAGACTCCGTCAAGATTAAATGGAGTTTAGCGGCTGAAGAAGCCTTCCATAGCCTAAAACGGGCACTTTGCTCTCAGCCCGTACTGGTGACTCCGGACTTCCGCAGCGAGTTTGTGGTACAAACGGATGCCTCTGATACCGGTATCGGGGCAGTACTCTCACAAGTGAGGGACGGAGTGGAACACCCAGTCCTCTATCTCAGCAGGAAGCTGAATAAACACGAGCAAAGTTATGCAGTCGTGGAAAAAGAGTGCCTCGCCATTAAGTGGGCTCTAGAGGCCCTCAAATATTACCTGGTGGGCCGAAAGTTCTGGCTGATCACGGACCATGCCCCTCTCAAGTGGATGCCCTTGAACAAGGAACGGAATAGCCGGGTGACCCGGTGGTTCCTTGCCCTGCAGGCCTACACTTTTACGGTGGAGCACCGCCCAGGGGTACAGATGGGAAATGCAGATGCCCTGTCCCGAGTGCACTGTTTGGCGGGTGTCATTGCTCGACCGGAGAGGTCTGAGGAGAGGGGGGGGATATGTGAGAATCATGTGGGAATAGTGGATGAGGGCAGGTATATCTCGCCCAGATTCCTTTCCTATGTGGCCTAGTCTGGTCAGTATCGCACCTGCTTGCTAATGAATAATGGGAGGTGGATATAAAAGGATGCCAGGTGGTTGTGTGAGGGTCTCAGCCTGGGAACACAGAGAGCCTGTCTGTGTGAGAGACACACGTGAGTAGAAGCAGTGCCCACTGCAACTGTGGTTTGGCTGGACAGGAGAAGCCCGCCAGTTGGTAGTTAGGTTGTCCATTGTTTAGTTAGTGCCGGACAGGCAAGGATTTGTTTTATGTTTTATTTCCTTTTGCATTGCTTTCACCGTTAATAAACCTGACCCAGGGTCAGTTACACCCGAATCCCAGCTCTGCGCCTGAGTTTCATGCTGAATGCACGTGACCTTTGACCCCAGCAAAGGCGATCCTGGAGTGTTTTATCACACTCACCTCCCGTGCCAGCTCCATTCCAACAGTGTCAGCACTCGCATTCCTGGAGCTTTAGTGATTTTATGTCATGTGAGCCCTGCTCCCAATCAGTGCTGGCGTCACTGTCTCCGCCTTCAGACATATAATTAATCATGAGGAAATGAGAGCTGCGGCTGGCCGCTTACTTCCTCTATGTTTATATAGCCACTACATAGCTTAGCACTCATGCTGCACATACTGCACTTCAGGTGGGTGGGGTGAGTAATGTTTATTTATTTTTTTAAATGGCAGTAGTTGTGGGGGCCATAATACAGCGTGGGGGCCATCATAATGGCTATTGTGGGTATAATACTGACTGGTGTCATATTGACAGGTCATGATTCTGCATGGTGGCTATGATGCTGTGTGGGGAATTATGGGGACATCATACTACGGGAGGCACTTTATGGACATCACGTTGTGGCAATGTGAGAGCTTGGAGTGAAATTGTGGGGGTGAATTCACTGTGAATTCAAACTGAGTGTGTGTGGGGTTATTTTTGGGAGCATACTCTATAAAAGCCAAGATGGGGTAATGTGGGTGAAAACACTGAGAGGCTTCAATAGGTACATAATCATGTTGTATACCTCACAGTACACGTCCTCCTCCACCAGAGTCAATGTTATTGGTGGGCCCTCGCTACCCCCAATTGATACTGATATATTTATATATGTGTGTGTGTGTGTATATATTGTGGTGTAATGACCACTGTGTCCACGAGGGGGTGCTGTGTGGATGTCCCAAGAGTGTGAGTGGTTGAAGAGCCATTATGTATCTCAAGGTGGGTGACCTTGAGATAGAGACATATGTATGTTTATGAATGCTATTGTAAAGTATATATGTCTGTGTGAAGGACCTGTGGTGAGGTCATAGTCATGTGACCCGGTGGGCGTGGCTATGGACCATATAATGTGGCCAGGTTAGGTCACATGGAGTGAATGCTGGGACCTGATTGGTCCAGTTTGGAAGGTCCCGTGAGGAGAAGGATCTCCTCACTAACAGCAGCCTGTGGAGCGGCTGTGTGTGTAATGGCGGCCAGTATCTGAGAGTCCCTGAGGAGTGAGTGGACTTCTGCGGCCTGGAGAACCAGCCATATGAGAACCCTGACGTGGGTGAGATAACCCTGGGGCTAAATAGCCTGTATAATGGACGCTCTCCTGTAATGCTATGTATATTGCTGCTGGAGGTTTATGAAGGATGCACCCCTGTGCCGGATGTGTTTTTCGATCGCTGCAAGCGAGAACCCCTTACTTACATGACAGCGCTACCTCACAATATATATATATATATATGTATGTATGTGTGTATGTATGTATATATATATATATATGTGTGTGAATATATATATTTATTAGCGGTTGGGGCCCTGTGATTTCTTAGTACATCCCTGTGTATATGTCATTATTGTAGCAAAGGAAAGCACTGCTTACTGTGTGCTTTCAATCCCTTATGAGGAAGCAACCACTCAGCAGGCACGCCGCACTATCCTGAGAAAAAAGTAGACTACTCGATCAAGCATTTGATTCATTGCCATCAAATAGACTCTGCAGCTCTAATCATCATTTATTGTACATTAACAGCTTACGCATAACCAAAAACACCACTATAACATTTTGTTCCTTATTAAAGCAGATATGGTCAGAATAAATGGTTTTCCTTAAAAGAAAAACAAAAAGCTAAATAACTTCTATATGTATTATGTATATTCTATTCTGCTCATGAATACATTGAATATAATTGTCAAATATTTCACATTTGTTTTGTGATTGCTCCCTATCCAGCCATTGTATTGAGTAATATTTCTTCTAGAAGCACTTTTTTTTTTCTTGAGAAGCACAGTTTGTGCTGAACATACAGAAAGGACACAATATATTACAAGAAAAACTATGTATACAATTTGCATCAGGATCAGGACGACATACATAATGCAAATGTGCCTAGCTGCGCTATTTGCTCAGTGTTTTTCAGATTTTTATGTTAAGATTTAGTAAAGAATAGTATGCAAGATATTATTTTATTATTTTATTATTATTGTTATTATTATTATTAATAAACTTTATTTTTATTTTGAAGTCTGCTTGTAACATATTTAACGCATTTACAAAACAAACTATTGTAATTAATTATTATAATAATTTAAATAGCTAGACAAAGACCATATAGGTCAAAACATTGCTATTGACTACATGTATGGAGCAATAAAAGACTTTTTGGATTTTTGGAATCTCCTTGAAGAGCACTGTATTCACTACATGCGTTTATGACCCACAATAGAATGCCTAAGTAATCACATGGGCCCATGCAAAAATTTTTTGTAGAAGGAATCCTGTTAAAAACATAAATCTGATCTGTAAATGTATCCTGATTCCTGACATACAAAAATTATCGATGCAGCATGAAGGAAAAGTGTTCATAACAGAACAATATTCAAGGTAAAATTGATTCATGGAGAATACCTCAAATAGGAGTTCCACATTCAGTCCATTTCAGTAAAAAGGTCCTAGCGAGTATTATAGGTTTTTCAATACAAAAATTTGAAATCATATATTATATAGAGTCATTAAAAACAGAAAGATGTATTTCAATTGTTTATTTCTGTTAATGTTGATGATTATTGCTTACAGTCAATACTGTGATACTAACTGCTGAGCCATGTATCTAATCCTCTCCTGTGTGATACTGACTGCTGAGCCATGTATCTAATTCTATCCTGTGTGATACTGACTGCTGAGCTGTGTATCTAATCCTATCCTGTGTGATACTGACTGCTGAGCAGTGTATCAATCCTATCCTGTGTGATACTGACTGCTGAGCTGTGTATCTAATCCTATCCTGTGTGATACTGACTGCTGAGCCATGTGTTTAATCCTCTCCTGTGTGATACTGACTGCTGAGCTGTGTATCTAATCCTATCCTGTGTGATACTGACTGCTGAGCCATGTGTTTAATCCTCTCCTGTGTGATACTGACTGCTGAGCTGTGTATCTAATCCTATCCTGTGTGATACTGGGCCCTACCTGCAGTCTGTGTCAGAGGGTGGTCTGTGTTGGCACGGTAATAAATTGTGTTATTTCCAGCTTTACAGAAGGATGATAACACCATAGAAATGATAAGAATAATAGGCCAAATTGTTTGGTGAATTGGAACACACGGGGTTAAAATTTCACCTCACAACATAGTCTATGACGCTCTCAGGGTCCAGACGTGTGACTGTGCAAAATTTTGTGGCTGTAGCTGCAACAGTGCAGATGCCAATCCCGGACATACAAACACATACATACGTACATACAGTGGGGCAAAAAAGTATTTAGTCAGTCAGCAATAGTGCAAGTTCCACCACTAAAAAAAAGATGAGAGGCGTCTGTAATTTACATCATAGGTAGACCTCAACTATGGGAGACAAACTGAGAAAAAAAAATCCAGAAAATCACATTGTCTGTTTTTTTTTCATTTTATTTGCATATTATGGTGGAAAATAAGTATTTGGTCAGAAACAAGCAAACAAGATTTCTGGCTCTCACAGACCTGTAACTTCTTCTTTAAGAGTCTCCTCTTTCCTCCACTCATTACCTGTAGTAATGGCACCTGTTTAAACTTGTTATCAGTATAAAAAGACACCTGTGCACACCCTCAAACAGTCTGACTCCAAACTCCACTATGGTGAAGACCAAAGAGCTGTCAAAGGACACCAGAAACAAAATTGTAGCCCTGCACCAGGCTGGGAAGACTGAATCTGCAATAGCCAACCAGCTTGGAGTGAAGAAATCAACTGTGGGAGCAATAATTAGAGTGTACATACACTTTTTCCCCATTATGTATCTAGGAGCAAAATTGTTTGGTGAATTGGAACGCGCAGGGTTAAAATTTCGCCTCACAACATAGTCTATGACGCTCTCGGGGTCCAGACATGTGACTGTGCAAAATTTTGTGGCTGTAGCTGCGACGGTGCAGATACCAATCCCGGACATACACACATACATAAAAACATACATACACACACACATTGAGCTTTATATATTAGATATGAATTACAATTTTTGCATTGAAGAACTGAAATAAATTAACTTTTTGATGATATTCTAATTTTGTGAGATGCACCTGTATGTTGAATCAAGGTATGACTTATTTGAAAATTTGTTTTGGAAAATCACTCTCAGACAATTGTGGCAGCAGCTTTCCCCAAGCTTAATGATGTTATCCCACAATCACAGGAAACGTTGCCTGCAACTGCAATATACTGATTTTACTAGATAAAGATGTGGCTAGCTATACTTTTTGGCCACTTCAAGGAAAATGTAATATTACATGCTGTCATTCAGATAAATATGTGGACCAACCGGGCCTACTAGAGCAAGTGTTGTAAGCATCCCTCTCTTGCTGTTTCTATGTCTATTCACTTTATTATACCCACAGGCATTACTAGGGCATATAGAAAGTGGTCTTCAAGGTTAAACAAGCCCTGAGGGGCACAAAGATAGCAACTCGAAAACTCTAAGTCTGGTCTTTGGGGGGGTGTGGTCTTTAGGGGACATGGTATGGCAAATATGTTAGGCCATCTGTGAATTTGAGTCCAGTTGTCCAAAAATTGGTTTTAGGTGGTTGGCAACCCTGCTGCTTCTCAACATGTGTCATATATGTACGAAATATATTGAATATCGGCGTATGGTGCCAAGCAGCTGCTCCATACACTATGGTTTCCGGCTCTGTTATATAAATCCTGCTGGCAGTGCCATCTTAATGCTTATATCCTCGGAGTCCCTTCAGTCAATAACTGGTGTCTCCATAATCATAAGGTTATTTTTATTTCAAATTGAACACTAAAAATTTGGAACCCAAAATACAATAGTGAAATTGCATTTTTTTTCACCATTTTTTGTGGTGTTTTTTTCATTACATTATATTGTATATAATGTATTGAACAAATCGTTCCATAAAAAAACAAGGAGGGCACTGTATGTCTGTGGAACAATAAGAAAGCTGTGGTTCTTGGGTGAAGGGGGGAAGAATGAAGCACAGTAAACTGGATTAAGATCTGTGGCGTAAGGAACACTGCTGCTCGTCAAAAATTTGTTGCCAGGAATCCATGCCTTCTTCCACATGCTAGCTGTGTCTCCTACATGTCATGTGGCAGTACATGCTCTTGGCAGATGAGACCAAAGTACAAAATACTATGTTTGGAAGAAAACACTGCACATCACCCTGAAAACACCATCCCCACTATCAAATATGGTGGATGCAGTGTCTTGCTGTAGGGATGCTTTTCTTCATCAGGGACAGTGAATCTGGTCAGAGTTGATAGGAAGATGGATGGGCTAAATACAAGTCAATTATTGAGGAAAATCTGTTAGAGGCTGCAAAAGACTTGAGACTGAGCCATAGGTTCACTTTCCAGCAGGACAATGACCCTAAATATGCTGCCAGAGCTACAATGAATGGTTTAGATCAAAGCATATTCATGTGTTTGAAAGGCCCAGTCACAGTCCAGACCTAAATCCCATTGAGAATCTGTGGCAAGACTTGAAAATTGTTGCTCATGGATGTTCACCATACAATCTCACTTAACTAGAGCTAATTTGCCTAAAGAATGGGCAAAAATGTCAGATTCTTGATGCACAAACCTAATAGAAGCATTACCCAAAAGACTTGCACGAGTAATTGCAGCGAAAGATATTTACTCAGAGGGACTGAAAGCAAATGCACGTCACAATTTTCAAATTTATATTTTTAAAATATTTTGAAAACGATGCATCATTTTCTTTATACTTCACAAATACTTGCTACTTTTTTTCATTTTTAGTGGTATTGTTGTAAACGGAAAATATTTGAAGTGCTATTTTACTTTAGCATGTTACACAGAAATATAGTAAAATAATGCTATGCATTGACATAGAATCCCATATAATGTAAGAGCTGACCGTAGACTATGTGGATGGTTGATCATATAGTGTAATTAACATGCCCTCAGATGTGGTAGATTACTTTTCAAAAGAATATATATCTGGAATCTTCAGGAAAAGTCACAAAAAAGTCCTGACTTTAAAACCTGGATACATCAAAGTGAAATATTATGATTATCCGAGAACTAATCACAGTTCTGGGAACTGGTGAAGTATGATAAGATACATCTTTGCAGGAGTTCAATACCAATATGTCTGCTTTCGTTGAGCCACTGTATATATTGACAGCAGCACATGGATTTTTCTGGCAAAAATGAGGCAGTTTGTAATGTAGTTGCAGCAACAAATTAATGTAAAGGAAATTTAAAGGAGCCAAGACGTAGTTTGACAATTTATCATTTGTGCTCAAAATAGAGTGGCAGTATGACATAGATTATTCACAAGCAATGTGTGTAAAAGATTTAATTACAACATATCTAAATATCCCAAGCATATTTCCAGAAACTCTTTAGCTATAAATCTAATTGTGGCGCCTTCCAGGAAAATGTATTGATGTAGTGTTATTTTAAAGGAAACAACGTAAAAAGTAACAGGGTTTTCAGGACTTCTTATGACAGATTAACCAGCAGGTCAGATCTGTTTATCATTGTTACAACAAATGGGTCCTCAGAAACGTACTATTGCGAAAAAACAATTAAATATAGTAACTGCTAATATTTTCAAGACTATATGTATTTTAGTCACCATGCACATTGTAGGAAGTTGAGTAAAAACTTCTGTCTATGAGGCTATGTGCACAGGCTGCGGATTCACCTGCCGTTTTTTCCGCGCGAAACCTGCGGTTTGACCTGTGGTTTTCCCCTGCGGTTTGGCACCTGGACAGGACAATGGAATAGGTGCCAAACCACTGTGGAATCCGCAGAAACAATTGACATGCTGCGGTTTGTAAACCGCAGCAAAACCGCGCAGAAAAAAACGCAGCATGAGCACAGCAGTTTTTAAAACCCATAGGGTAACATGGTACTGTACCATGTCAGCGGAACTGCTGCCGTTCCGCAGGGCCAAAAACGCTGCGGAACCACAGCAGAATCCGCAGCATGTGCTCATAGCCTGAGTGTAAAGGCCCCCTGACGCTCTTGTGTCAGATGACATTCCCTGACAGACAATGGGCACATGAAATTTCAACCCCTGATGCTTTTGTTCTGCCAGGAGATAGGCAACCGCCAAAATTTTTTTTTGCGTTAGCTTATTTGTTCTTCTAAGCTGAACACATGTACACTTTGGATGACAGTTAGCTAAGGTGCATGGGCACCTAATTTGTGACCCAAAAATATTTTAGGCTCAACAATATTGCTTGATGCCATTGTTAAGTAATGCAAAGTACTCTAATTATTCATCCATTATAAAAAGAGCAATGTGAAAAGAAATAATAGACATATTAAATTACCTCAAACAAATGTATGGTAATCTAAAAGAGGCTGAGTAAAACAGCTCTGGTCTTCAAATTAGTCCTAGTGATGGGAATCTTAATGATCAGCAAGCACCTATCCTGTGGGGGACTCCTTCTATGAATTCAGGATTTCTTAATAGAGAATTCCAGAGATTCCTTTTAAGGATAAAAATAATGTGTCATCAGGTCAAAAGTGACCAGTTTTTTTCTTTAATTCCGACTGATCTCTTGAGTATTCGTTTTTTTTTTCCTTTTTTACATCCCCCAGATGGTCCCATAGATATTGGCTTTTTCATTAACTGCTACTCATAAACTTGTTTAGGAATGAACAAAAGGATAAAACAATGTAGGAAATACTTTTTATTAGAATATGCTTAAAAATTTAATAAAATTAATCAGAGGTCAATAAGGTGTTTACCAAGAAGACATTACACAAATATTTCTTCGGGGGCATGTTTGAGGTTGCTCTAAATTTTTATCCCGTGAACAACACCCTCTAAAAACTAAATAAAAGAATTACTAACAAAAAAAGCAGACCACTCAGGGAAGTTCTTGAGAGTTATTCTCTTAGGGCTCATACTCACATGCGAGAAACTCAGACGAGTCTCGCACGTAAATACCCAGCACTGCCCCCGGCACTCGGATCAGAGCGTTCAGCTGCATGCATTTCTATGCAGCTAAACAATCCGTTCCGAGTGCCGGCGGCAGTGCCGGGTATTGACGTGCGAGACTCGTCCAAGTTTCTCGCATGTGAGTATGAGCCCTTAAACAGCAATGTGATTTTTCCTTCTACTTCTGTTTTCACTAAATTTTCATCTTTGCTCCTGCAATGGGCTTGTATTATTGCTAACTTCGTTTTGAGCATTTATAGATAATATTGTAACACACTAGGGGCGTTGTAGGGCAACATGGCTGTGACATAGATGGAAACAGTCCATATAAAGGAAGCGTGGAGCTTTTATTTGCAGCATACAATAAAGCAATCGAAAAACAACAAAGACTTGCCCAACTAGGTGCTATCTAATACACCAAACCTTTGACTCATGCTACCAGGGATGTGTGCGAGACTTGGCTCTACAGCAACTCAGTGTTTAGCACATTTATCAGCTGTACATATCCTACTCAGAAACAACTAAATAGTCCAATCAGTCCAGAGGCTATGTATCTTTTGAAGCTTTTCCTTCAACTTTTTCTGTGTCTGTAGTGAGGCACCCTCTCTCAGCTGAGCCGGCTAATCTTCCAATAATACCCCTACAGGAGTGGTAGTGAGGAGTCCCACTACCAAATCCTCCTCATCACTCCAGTAAAACCCATCATGGAAATACCATGAATAAAATGGCTCAGCACCCAAGCTGCTGCCTCAACGAGTACTACAAGACTTTTAATATTTCACCCAGCTTAACTTTCTGTGAGAGAGATACACTCTGTCCAGTATTCTCCTTGTAGATCACTTGCAATATATTAATGCAGATTCTAAAGAATGATGTCTTGATTGGACCCGGAGGCATTATATTTGGTTGATAGACTTGGACATCATCTTTAGTTTCTACAGCACTGCACAACCTTGAAATTAGTCAGCAGAGAAAGCCTGAATGAAATGTCATGTGCTCGTGTTGCTAGGTATTGAGTAGGAATACTGATATGCCTTGGATGCCCTTTTTATCTTACATCGTAGAAATCAGATGTAAAGATGATGTTCAGATCCTGACTCTCAGGGGTCAGATGACATACTAAATGCATTTCACATTTCATTTCTTATGTCTTGGTTCAGAGATTCCAATATGAACCCTTTTCATCCGTGCTATTACATTCGAGATGAAGAAAGCTTAGTTGCCAGGCCAGATTTCATCCCTCAGTAAGGAAATGCAAAGGTGTCTACTGATATGTACAACAGACCAGCACAGTTTTATTCAGAGATCAGAGAAGTATTGCCGGGTTCATCAAGTCTCATAAGCTTCTTAGGCTCAAAGGGACTTTTAACAGGAGGTATGAATATTAAAAAAAATAAATAAAAGCTACTGGAAAGAATGGAAAAGGAAAATATTACAAGAAATACAAAAAGATGTAGATAGAAAGCGATATTTCCGATATTTGAAGACCAGTCCCTACACCTGGCATGTGTGTTTTCTCTGCACTGTATCTCCTGGTGGTCACATAACAAAAACAGTATCATGTGACCTCTGCAGCCGATCAGAAATCAATGATCATCTGCAGCCTTCACTATACCATTAAAGGGAATATGTCAGTTGGATCAACCCTCCAAATCTGTGTATATCGGCATGTAGATCATAGGAAGTTGAATAAAATGATACCTTGCTATCTGCAATCAGATGTTTTATTTCAGAGAAATCCACCTTTATTAATATGTAAATGAGCTTTTAAGATGTATTCAAACAAGAAAAATTATAGCCAGCTCACCCAGTCAGACGTCCTTAGTGGTTCTGCTCACTGCCAGGAAGCCGCACGGAGTTGTAATGGGAGAGGCACACCCATGTTGCAATAGAAGCAAAAACCAGCAAATAATTCCAGCGGATGATTCCTACTTGGCCATAAAATCCATTTTATTTTTATCTTTTAAAATAGTTCCATGTGGCAGAAACCCAAATATATACAGGGGGTCAGAAGAAAAAAGGGCACACTGCTGCTTTATGCGTGCAGACTACGTGTTTCGACCTTACTAGGTCTTCAAGATGTATGGGCCACACATAGATCTCCCTGAGAATCTGCTTCCAGAACTTAAATGGAATTGGGCATTACCAGTGTGAAGCATGTAATGACTGAAAGTTTGCTCTTCCAATATACATGTCTCACACTGGTGATTTCCCATTTGATTTAAAATAAGCTCTGTTAGCAAATGTTCCTGGTCATCTGTGTTCAGCCATGTAGGACACAGATGACTCCCAATTGAGTCTCCTGCATGACTTATGGCTCCGTAATGTTCCTTATGATTAAACTATGACTCTAGATGTTGTGCTTTCTGGTTAAAATATAGCTACAACATTATCAAACTTATTATATTTGGCCCCCAGTCTGTTACCCCTAATGACATGATCCCACATTTGTCCCCTAAATAGAATGTAGCCTCACACCATCTCTCTCTCGAGATAAAGCTCATACATCATGCCCTGTGATAAAATAAGTCATGCATCCTCTCTTCAATATGAAATTTTGCACCACACTTTTTCCCTTATAAAAAATGGCCTCCACAATGCTGCCCCTTATAAAATGTTACCCCTTTATAATTTTTGACCTCCACACTGTGCTCCTTATCAAATAAGCCAGACCTGGGCAAAGTGCGCCCCCCAGGCCACATTCAGCCCTCTGGCTGTCTCAGTCCGGCCCGTGGACTGAGACACCCGTGGGGCTGGAAACCAGAGGCCCACGGTCCACACCATGCTCGTTCGCTGTTTCCTTTGTCTCCATAGACGCTAACTCCATTGGTGAAGGAGGGGCCTCCGGCCACTTCCTCCACCAATCAGCGTACAAAACAGCTGACGTGATGACATAATTTCATCACATTAGCTGTGTATTGCGGAGACTCAGTGCACCAGAGGCAGGGAGACAAGCAGAATGTTGGCGAACGGGACCGAGGTGAGTATGTGATGTTTTTTTTTCATGTGCATGGGATGTTTGGGTGGGCATGGGAGGAGGCTATGGGGGTGACATGCTGCACATGGTGCTGCATATGGGGGTGACATCCTGCACATCATGCTGCATATGGAGGTGACATACTGCACATGGGAAGGCTATGGGGTGTCATGCTTCCCATGGGGAAACTAAGGGGGCATCATGCTGCACATGGGAAGGCTATGGGGGCATCATGCTTCACATGGGGAGGCTATGGGGGCATCATTCTTCACATGGGGAGGCTATGGGGCATCATGTTGCACATGGGGAGGGTATGGGAGCCTCATGCAGTATATGGGGAGGCTATGGGGGCCTCATGCAGTATATGGGGAGGCTATCGGGGCCTTATGCAGTATGTGGTGAGGTTATGGGGGCCTCATGCAGTAAATGGGGAGGCTATGGGGGCCTCATGCAATGTATATAGGGAGGTTGTGTGGGGCTCATGCAGTGTATATAGGGAAGCTGTGTGGGGCTCATGCTGCATATGGGGAGGATGGTGTGGGGCTCATACCGCATATGTGGGAGGAAGGTGTGGGGCTCATGCTGCATATGGAAGCGGCTGATGTGGTCCTCATGCCGCATTTGGGGGAGGCTGTGTGGGGCTCATGCCGCATATGAGAGAGGCTATGTGGGCCTCATGCTGCATATGGGTGAGTCTGGTGTGGGGCTCATGCTGCATATGTGGGAGAAAGGTGTGGGGCTCATGCCACATATGGGGGAGGCTGTGTGGGGATCATACTGCATATGGGGGAGGCTGTGTTGGGCTCTTACAGTATAATAGGGCTGTGGGGGCTCATACGATATACAGAAGGGGCTGTATTCAAGTTCAAACGATATATAGGGGGATATCAGCCTACTTAATTCTGCTCAATGTTAAGTGATACAATTAATATTAATATAATTATAAATCTCTATATATAAAATTGAATGTGTGTGTGTGTCTGTGTGTCACCAAGCAATCACGAGGCATCTTTCATTTCACCAGAGCTGTTTAAAAGAAGCTGAACTGTGATTGGTTGCTGTGAGCAACAGTTTTCCTTGCAACCAATCACTAAGCATCTATCATTTCACCAGAGCTGTTTAAAAGAAGCTGAGCTGTGATTGGTTGCTATAAGCAACTGTTTTATAATAATAATAATAATAATAATATTATATCGATATTAATGTTGAATAGAATTAATTTCGTCCTATTGGTTCAGCTCTCCACAACATTCACGTCTCTCATGTGGCCCCTCAGGAAAATTAATTGCCCATCCCATAAATAAGCCATTCTTCTGAAATATGAGCTTGACACTGTCCCTCTTATTGAATAAAAAATGCCATACAACCCCTCTAATAATATATTGAATCTACAATTACCCACTTTGAGATATGGCCCCCTCTGCCCTTTTTTTATAAAATATGGCCTTCTATACTGTCTTTCTATGAAATATGGTCCCCATATTATGCTCTATATCTGCAGCCTACACTAAGCTGTCTGTATTGTCATGCAGATCACAGGAAGTTGAATAACATGATACTTTGCTATTCACAATCCAATTATTTTTTTCAGAGAAAGCCACCTTTTTAAATACGGTATGTAAAATTAGCTTTTAAGATCTATGGGTCAGACATAAATCTCCCTGAGAATCTGCATCCAGAACTTTTCTTAAATGGAATGGGGCATTACCAGTTTGAGACATGAACAGACTGAAAGTCTGCTCTCCTGATCTACATGTCACATTGTCCCCAGTCTGTTACCCCTTATGACGTGATCTCACATTTTTCTCCTAAATGAAATATAAGTCCTGCACACATCTCTTCCATATGAAATTTTGCGCCACATTTTTTCCCTTGTGAGAAATGGCCTCCACAATGCCGCCCCTTATGAAATGTTGCCCCTTTAGAATTATTGACCTCCAGACTGTGCCCCTTAACAAATAAGCCACTCTTCTAAAATGTGAGCTCAACACTGCCCCTCTTTTATTGAATAAAAATCCCAAACGACCCCTCTAATAATATGTTGAATCTACAATTACCCACTTTGAAATATGGCCCCCTCTAACCTTTTTATCAAATTTGGCCCTCTAGACTGCCTTTCTATGAAATATGGTCCCCATACTTTGCCCTCTAAGGGATGTGGCCTGTGCCTCAAATAACCTCTCTGACACCCATCACCTCTTTCCTCCATTCTCTTTACAAAAATGCGAGTGGTATGCATAGTTGCCAACCAGCCATAAATTTACAGACAGTTCATAAAAACCTGGTCCTTTTCTCCGCTTTCCATATGGTCTAGAAAAAAAGCACCATCCGTGAATTTTTCCCCACCCTTGAAGTTTGCACTGCTCATGAGCTAAAAAGGCTGCCATGCGCAGTAAAAACAGGACCTGTACCAGAAGAAGAGTCATGGACTCACATGGGAGCCTGGAGGGTGGTTGGCTGGCAGCTACGCTGTCAACTGAGCACAGGCCCACCTGCATGTGGGACTCCGTACAAGTCAGACATGAAGAGGAGCGCTGGCATTCTGATACTGACCTGCCTGCTGCTGCTTTTGCTGCTCTCATTAACTGCTGGCTGATGATCAGGGACTCAACGCTCTACAGGTAGTCAAGGGGACCTGATGCTTGCTCTGGCACAGGCCGCCTCACCCCTTTATCTATTTCAAATACTCACTTCTCCCTATTCCCCTTTCCAGTGCACCAGTGGCCACTCTCCGGTCAGCTCAGTGTCTCTAATTCTCTGTGACGTCTCAGTGCAGAGGTTGCGATGGTGTCACTATAGTGCGCCATCTGCACTGAGACATCAAAGAGAGTCAAGATGCTGAGGAGAACTGACCAGAGCAGCAGACACTGGAGGTGCGAGCACTAGCAGAGAGGAACGCGCGGAGAGGTGAGTATTTGATTATTTTTTTAATGAATGGAGCAATATATGTGGCCATTATTCTGTATGGAGCATTATATAGGGCCTATTATTCTCTATGGAGCAATATATGTGGCCATTATTCTGTATGAAGCATTATATGGGGCCATTATTCTGTATGGACCATTATACATTATGGGGCCATTATACTGTATGGAGCAATATACGTGGCCATTATTCTGTATAGAGCAATATATGTGGTCTATTATTCTGTATGGAGCAATATGCAATATGGGGCCATTATTCAGTATGGCGCATTATATGGCACCATTATACTGTATTGTATTGAGCACTATATGGGGCCAATTGTTCTGAATGGACCAATGTATGGGTCATTATTCTGTATGGAGCATTATATGGGGCCATTATAATGTATTAAGCATTATATGGGGCCCATTCTGTAAGGAGCAATATATGGTGCCATTATTCTGTATGGAGCATTATATGGGGCCATTGTAATGTATTAAGCATTATATGGGGCCCATTCTGTATGGAGAAATATACTGGGTCCATTATTCTGTATGGAGCATTATATGGGGCCATTATAATGTATTAAGCATTATATGGGGCCCATTATGTAAGGAGCAATATATAGTGCCATTATTCTGTATGGAGCATTATATGAGGCCATTATAATGTATTAAGCATTATATGGGGTCCATTCTGTATGGAGCATTATATGGGGCCATTATTCTGAATGGAACAAAATATGGGGCCATTATTTCATATGAAGCGTTATATGGGCCCATTATTCTGTATGGAGCAATATATGTCACCATTATTCAGTATGGGACATTATATGGGACCATAATACTGTATTGAGCACTATATGGTGCTCTTTATTCTGTATGGACCAATGTATGGTGCCATTATTCGGTATGGAGCATTATATGTGGTCATTATAATGTATTAAGCATTATATGGGGCCAGTGTTTGACTGGGGTACCAAGGGCTCACTAGTAACATTGACTTTGGAGGGGGACCCACTTTTCACCTGCATACAAACATTAAACTACCCCCATTCACAAATTTACCTATATCTCTATATAATAATAGACTGGGTAGTTTGGTTAATGAGTGATGATATGCTGTCATTATACTGTATGAAGCATTATATTGGTCCCATTCTGTATGGAGCAATATTTGCGCCATTATTCTGTATGGAGCAATATATGGGGCCATTATACAGTATGGAGCAATATATGGCGCCATGATACTGTATGGATCATCATACGGGGCCACTATACTGTATGAAGCACTATTTGGGGCCATTATGTTGTATGGAGCATTATATGGGGCTATTATACTGTATGGAGCAATATATGGGACTATTATACTGTAAGAAGCATTATTTGGGGCCATTAGTCTCTATGGAGCAATATATGTAACCATGATTCTGTATTGAGCAATATAATGGGCCCTTATACTGTATGAAGCATTATATTGGTTCCATTCTGTATGCAGCAATATTTGGTGCCATTATTCTGTATGGAGCAATATATGGGGCCATTATACAGTATGGAGCAATATACTGTATGGAGCCATGATACTGTATGGATCATTATACAGGTCCACTCTACTGTATTAAGCACTATTTGGGGCCATTATGTTGTATGGAGCATTATATGGGGCTATTATACTGTATGGAGCGATATATGGGGCCATGATACTGTATGTAGCATTATACGGAGCACTATTTGGGGCCATTATGTTGTATGGTGCATTATATGGGGTCATTATACTGTATGTAGCAATATATGGGGCCATGATACTGTATGGAGCATTATATGGGGCTATTATACTGTATGGAGCGCTATTTGGTGCCATTATTTTGTATGGAGCATTATATGGGGCCATTATACTGTTTGGAGCAATATATGTTGCCATGATACTGTATGGAGCATTATATGGGGCCATTATACTGTTTGGAGCATTATATTGGGTTATTATTCTTTATGGAGCATTATGTGGTGCCGATAATACTGTATGGGGGACTATGTGGTGTATCTTTTATGTTGTTCTTTGTGTTATATAATTATGCTTTATGTTGCTTTTTGTTGACAGACTCTTTTACAGCATTTTAAACATTTGATCAGCCTTCTACATTGGTTATCTATAGATCACAGACAGGTCAGGTATGACTTTTGTCCTCTGAGATTAATTTCTTTGTCAGAGAGCACTCCTATTCTGGTATTTAGCAGGTGTGGTCTTTAGGGGGCATGGCCTTTAGAGGCATGACAAATGTCAGTAAACATTTTAGGCCCTCACTGAATTTCAGTCAAGATGTCCAAAATTATTTTTAAGTAGGTTGACTACCCTAGTGGTGTGAATTGCATCACTAAGTACACACAGTATGATGGGGTAGGGAGCTGAGTATTGATCCTCAACATCAATCAGTGCCATGGCCAATCCACTCAATTTTATCTCCATCTTAAAGGCTTGGATACAATTGAATTCAGAAAGAGAAAACAGATTGGCATCCTATGGCTTAGGCCTGTTTCACACATCCGTTTTTCCCCATCAGTCATAATCTGCCGTTTTGCAAAAAAAATGGATCCGTCATTTTTCTTGGCGGATCCGTTTTTGTCCCCATTGACTTGTATTAACGGCGGATCTTGACGGATGGTCATCCGTTCGATCCATTTTTTTACGGATCCGCCAAGATTTTGCCGTCCGCTGAGCGGACAGTACAGACAATGAAACGTTTTTTTCCCCAGCCGGATCCGCATTTTCTATTGTGCATGCCCGGGAGAAATGCCTGTGTCGGAAATTTAACCCTAAACTCAGTTCTGGCATCTGAAAAAAAATTCTCTCTCCCCCCCCTGGGCAGCCGTTCCTTTAAAATTCTTCCTTCACCGGATCCATTAAAACAACGTTCCTTTGCCAAACGTTGTGGTCAGTACAGGAACAGATCCATTGTCCGCCATTTTAGTGGATTTTAACTGACGAAAAAAACTGATGTGTGAAACAGGCCTTAGAGAACTGTTTTCTGAATCAGCTGCTAATTTAACAATTGTTTTGGGAGAAGCAGGGAGTATCCCACCCTTGGGTACATCCTCAATATTACTGAAATTCAAACCTTGGGTGTGTTCTTATAGCTAAGAATCGGATGAAGTATGTAATCTAGTCACAACACTGAGCATTGAGACAATTTTTGTTTCTGTAAAAGCAATTAATTGATCTTGCTGAACTACAGTATCATATCATAAATGACCCTCGTGATATTTCTTCCCTTCTCTGATTATGAAGAGACAAATTGCTCTTCTTTCATTTAAAAGAAATGACTTAAAGCTTCAGTGTTGCCAAAATTATAATGACCCATCTGTGGTCAAAAGAACATTTTAGAATTTTATTTAATCTGCTTTCTGGATTTATGAGTTACTGTATGTATACCAGTCATTTACTTCAGAGTTTAAGTATGATCTTTTGAGACAGTTACAGTTTCTTGCCAGCTGCTTTACGATCCCTGAAAATGCAGGTGAATGGCACATGTACCAGGTAGGTCATTTTACATAATAGTAATGAGTTTTTTATAGTACTTGTTATAGGGAAACAGATACATTAATGTAATATTCTAGTTTCTCTAACATGATGTTGGTTATACATTTATGTAAAGACATACCTATGCTGGTAATCTTTCACTGTTCTTGATCTTCTGCCTCATTTTTATACAATGCTTTTAATATCATGCCAATGCATTATATACCTTTTAAGGATTTACTGATTTTTACATTTGCATGATGCAAGAAAGTTGCATTTAATATAATATGGGAAATCATTTCTCATTTTTACTCAATCTTGTAGCTGGGAATATTCAGTCTTTTCTTTGCATAAAAGCGAATTGTCTCTTGTGGCCTCACATCTTTTACTGTGGTTTTCTTCTTGGGAGGGTAGAGGGGGTCGTGCGCTGTTAAGCATTATAATTTTATTCTCTGTGAAAATATTTGCAAGTAATTCCCTTCAGAAAGAGGAATAAAATCTCACAATTATCACTTTAAAACACAGTCTGATGTAGTTTCAAGAATGAAAATACCCATGCAATGTGTTTAAACATGAGCAAATTCTGAACAAAATAGCCTATTTTTAATTTTTGACTAGGTCAATAATACAAAATGGTGTTTCATATGAAGATGTCTCCTGAACCATGTAAGACTATAACAAGAAAATCCGCTTATGATGTATATTCCTAATCTGTCGATTTTTACTCTGCAGGGTATAGTCTAATTTTGATTCCCTATATTTCAATTGTTCAGTAAAACTATAGATTTTTAATGCACACTTGACTTCTAGCCGATAGAAGGCAATTGACTGAGACTTTTCTTTTTTGTAATTCTTGTCAATTAAATTGATATTCTATATCAAACTAATTCTAATAATAAATTAATACTAAAAGGTAATGTGACACTGAGTCACTACTCACGGGCAAGCTGTAAGATAAGGCATTCAAGGATTCTGGGGTCAAATACCAGGCGAGCATGTCAAAAACAAAAGGGTAAGCCAAAGTATGATCAGAACACAAAGTCCAAGATCAGGTAGCAAAGGAACAATTAGAAAAGAATGGTCAAAACAGAAAGTCTGAGGTCAGGCAACAAAGATCAGAATAGAAGAACTCTAAGCACAAGACACACACACCACCGAGCAAAGCTATGACTGGTAACGACCTGACCATTGTCAGCTAGAAAAATAACCAGGTAATCACCCTAAATGGGTGACACCTGGAGGAAACAAAGCAGGCCTGGCCAGATTGGGTGTCTGGAATGTCACTCAAAATACTGACAGCCCAGCACGCCCGATTTTATAGAGCGGCTGAGCTGTCACTCACTGCATCCCTAGGACACTGTGAGTGGTGGAACTGTGACAAGTAAGGTCTAATGATGACCTTTTGAATGACAACTTTATTGTTGCTTTGATTTGCAACATTTTTTTCAATTTTGTATTTATTAACGAAGCAAGTCCTGGATGGTGTGACACTGGCAGTAGACTCCTACTCTGAATTAAGTTTGTTTCTTTATAGGCTAAGATTATTTTCGCACAATATAGTTAAAAGTTGTCTTTTTAATAGCAACTCTTTAATGATCTATGGTGTACATTGGTACAGTGGTACAGTGCTCAGAATTGTAAAATTTGGCTTGGTCATTGAGGTCAAAGTTGGCTCAGTCATTAAGGGGTTGATGCTACTCATAATCAGGAAAGTTTTAGTGTCACCATACTTATTTGATACTATGGGGCAAGGGCTGCTTCCCCTTTCAGCATCAGAGAGTGCACAGTTGGGCCAGTACTCTGGTACAAGCTGTCAATCAAGCAAATTGAAAGAATGTCATTCAATCAATAAGCATACTGAATATTTTCTAGTACAATGAAGTAACACTAAGGATAAGTTCACAATAATTATAGTAAACCACAATGACTAACAATTAAGTAAAATCTGGAGTTATTACTATAAAAATAGCAAGGACATGTTCTAGAAGACATTACATAACTGTCATGGGTTTACCATGACAGAGAGGAGCGAGAAGACCTCAGTGTCTGATCTCTCCTACTCCTGCACTGTTTAGAAGCATTTCACCTTCGCATTAAATGGTGCAGGTTTCTTTTAGCAGTGCAGGGGTTAATCTGCTCAGTTGAGAGTTCCTGGAAGCTTTCCTGCATTAAGTCTCAACTGATCGCTCTTAGCCTCTCCTGTCTCCTGTATAATCTGGGCCCTGGCTTGCACTCATTTTCAGACTTAGCTTATATGGCATGGCTGGAGGTTGTTGTTGGTGGTTATTTGAGTATATTTGTATGATTGGTATTTTTTTTCCTGTACAAATTACCTTATTAGTCTGGTTGGCATATTACGGTACATTACTGCTCCCCTCCTCCTTGGGTGGGGTAAACGAACAGATTGAGAATGGATTCAGGAGATGAGGCAAGGTTTGTATCATCGGCATCTTCACCATCAGACGTAATCCAAGGAACAGGGCGCGCTAGGGAGCCCCTAGCATTAGGGACAGAGAATGAGCCTCTGGTCCTGGGACACCCGACAACAAAGTCGTTACAAAACATGATAGCTGCCTGTAAGTTATTTGGCTCTAAGAAACATGAAAATAATATTCATTTTGGTTAAAAAACATTTTCCCTGTTTGTGATGAAGAAAATTACACTTTGATTTCATCAGTATATCTGTCTCAGTATCGTATTCTGCAATGAAATGATCAATCTACGAGAGAACAAGCACATGAAGGGCTGTCTCAGGCATGAATGCTAATCATGGTTATTGCTTTCAGTACATCTTCACTTATAAAAATACATGAGCCAGATTACTGAAGAAAAGACTTCAATTTCTAAAGCACTGTTTCTTCAGTGACTGTTTTTAGGCATTTATCATTATTATTGCGCTGGCCATGCTCTAGTAGGATTCTTATGTGCACTGCGCACTTTTGAAGGTGCGCCGAGCGCGCCAAAATGCAACATGGTGCGTTTGGCGCACACCGGCACACCTTCAAAAGTGCGCAGCACAAAAATCCTACTAGTGCATGGCCAGCGCACGGTCAGCGCACCCTATGCTAAAGATAGGGTGCGCAGATCGCGTGCAGCCGTGTGCGATGATAGGAGGAGATGACCGGATGGGGCGGGCAGGGGGCGGGGCTTAGCGGCACCGTGCGCTGCATGTAAAATACGCTAGTGTGAAATTAGCCTTAGTCTTCGATCATATGATCTCTTGATGATAAATCAGAGAATCGTTTCCTAACCAAAGTTTTGTCCTCCCTTGTCTCCAAGTCTCTCCTCACACTTGTCACAGTTCACTGTATAAAGAAAAGATGTAGATTTGAATGTCCAGCTGCTAAGAAATAGTACACCAAATCACAAAAAACTATGTAATGAATTATACATGACAATATGTATTTGTACTAAAAAATAAAAGGTAAACAAGTTTTAAAAATAAAAAATCCAAATACAGGAATAAAGAGATGCTAAAAAAGATGTAGACAAAGTGGGTGTGTTTGTTACTAGGCTGCCCCAAAGTGTACTTCAGAACAGGCATATAGTATGTTGTGCTCTAGTGGGACAGGAGCAATAACCATGATCAAAAGAGGCTAATTAAAAAACACATTTCAAGAGATGTTTATTAGAAAAATACCTTTATTTAAAGAGTTTACCGATGACTATATTTTTTTTACTATGGAACTGTCATGCACAGTGTGGGAAGACTAAGTGCAAGACAAGGGGAAAAGGGGAAGGAAGCCCAAACACTAGGGAAAGGGGGAGTGGAGACCCCTAGGTAGATCTAATTGTACCCTACCTCCCTTGCCATCCTTATATTGTTTCCACACCAATTGCTGAGCAGGGGCCTAAGCCCTGTATATTCCTAGAGCTAGGCCCTGAGTAGGGAAGGGGGAGGGATGAACACTAGGCAGTCCCCACTGTACGCTAAAGAGGAGAAGGAAGACAATCAAAGGGTAAGCAACTTATTTTGAGCAGACTCAGACAGGTAACACCAAACGTCCTCCAATAGCACCAAAGAGGAGGTAAGCTGACTGCTATAGCTCCAAGCCTTCGCAAGGGAGAAATTTGAATTTCACCGATGACTCCATGGAGCAAACTGGGAGTGTATAAACACCCAGGTCCATGTGTGTCAATTAGAGATGGAGGAAGATTGCCACTGGGTCCCAAAGTCTGAAGTATTAAGAAGGCGTCTGCAATGCCAAATGCAGAGACCTTCTGCAGCCAGATGCAGAGCGACTGTTTGTAGCATCTGACACACCCGTGACAGGGCCTAAAAGCTAACAGGCAGGTAGTTGCTATATATCTGCTTGTTGTGCCTGGCGCTGATCTCTGCCAGTAGAGAGCTGTCACAGACAATGAATAACTCTGAGGTGCCAGCTGTCAATCAGAGAGATGTCGCCAGTCACACCCCATTAACAGAATGGCCTGGAAGAGGAAGAGCTGCTCTGTTGACGTGAAGCAGGTGCATTGCCAGCAGGAGCAGCCAATGATCACACTGTGCCTGTGTTGAATAGAACAGGCAGGTAGTCATCAGCTATTTACCTGTTAGTTTTTAGGCCCATAGTGTTAAAAAAAATCCTGGATACTCCCTTTAAAAACTATTGAAGTTGGAGTATATTCATACACTACACTTCATATTCATATACCCAGATTTAGGGCATAAATTGTTTAATGGGAGTTCTTCTTTAACTCCTTCCTGACTTAGGCTCTTGTCAAAGTCACTTAGATTCTTGTGGTTACCCACTTTTCCTGATTTCAATATGCCAACTTCAAGAGTCGACTATTCACTTTTTGCTTTATATATCCCACCACTTGTAAGGTGCCATTAAAATAAAATAATCAACGATATTCACTTTTTAAATGAGTGCAATCCTATGGCTGATGTACCTTCCTATATTAAAACATGACAAGCACACAAAATATGCAACTTTCTTACAAATCCCTCACATATAGGCAAATATTCCAAAAGATGTTTATCATTGACCGATGAACAAGTATAGTATATGCGCACATTGTAGTGGGTTTTATTTGGTTGTTATCTTTACACCACTAGTGTTTTATGAGCATAGATCTGCTACTATTGAAAGCACTATATATAATTATTGATTATTGTTAATGTGGATACTTTTTGGATTGTTTACATTAAACATTACTGGAATCATTTATACATTTTAATTGAATTATTACTCTATTTATTTTAGATATTTATACTATTTCTATATTTCTATATGAAATATAAGCTAACATGATGTGAATCATATGTTTACTGTGATGTGAAGGGCTGTGAGATCCCTAACCCCCACTATTCTTAGCTTCAAACCTTTGATTTGTGTTTGCTATTACAATGATAGTAAAAGTATTTCATGCTACCTGAACCACAGGCACCAGGAATCAGATACTAGTTTTTTTATTGCAGCCATGTACAAGTGCTTCTCACAAAATTAGAATATCAATAAAAAGTTAATTTATTTCAGTTCTTCAATACAAAAAGTGAAACTCCTATATTATATAGAGTCATTACAAACAGAGTGATCTATTTCAAGTGTTTATTTCTGTTAATGTTGATGATTACGGCTTAGGCTGGTTTCACACTTGCATTTTTTTGCGCTGTTTTTTAGCGCAAAAAAGCATCCGTTTTTTTCCCCCGTACTTTAACATGGGTGCGCATAGGTGTGCATATGTAGGGTCGGTGGGCCTTGCTGGGGGGTGGTCCCTCTGGATACCGGGCAGTAACGTACAGACACAAGCTGGAGGCAAGTTTCGGGTGCAACCGGTCCAAGTCTATTCTTTCTCTCGCCGTCCACCAGGCGGCCTCACAGCACACCGCACCTTTCTTCACAGTTCTCCGATTACAGAACACAGGGTGACACACTTTCTCCAGGGACGTATATTTACGTGCCGTCCCCCTTTACACTCAGTGACGCTCTGACAGCTCCGTCACTGTGGCTGCCTTAAGCCTATACACCAACAGTAATGTTACTGGTCAAGCGTCATTCCAATACGGTGTCCCACACCCGGAGCCTCGTCTATACTGCGGTACTTCGTGTCAGGACCACCCCCCTGACTTCCTTTCTCCTCAGTCCCCCTGGTTGGGTTTTCCTCACAGTACAGCAACTGTCACAGTCTCCTCATCACTTGAGCTCCCCCTGGGGACTGGAATCTTCTGGAATCCTCCTGTCAAATTTAGAGCTTTCCCGCTTCCCTGTAACTCCGCCCTCATGACCAACGGTTTCTTAGCCCTAAGCTGATGTCAAGTCCTATGCTCACACTCCTCCCTACCCTCAAATGTCAGTTCAAGGTACTGCACGTCTCCTACACTTTCCTAGCTGTTTTCCCTTTTGAAATCTGACCAGTCCGTCCGTCCGTCAGGTCACCTTCCCTACACATACACATGTTTTTGTACGCGTTTGTATACGCATGCGTTTTTTTGTAGTGTGCGCTCGGGCGCACAAAATGCATCCTGTTGCATTTTTTGTGCGTCTGACTTTCCCCCAAAAAACGCATGCGCACGCAATGCGCTTATTTACAGCAAAACACCCATTATAGTCTATGGGTGCGCATATGTGCGCATTGTAATGCGCACTTATGTGCAAAAAAAGCATGCTTTTTTTTAAAAAACGCACCAAAACCCGCAAAAAAACACACACAAACGCATGATGCGGTTTTTTTCATGCGGTTGTGTGCGCAAAAAACGCACAGCAAAAAAAAGCAAGTGTGAAAGTAGCCTTACAGCCAATGAAAACCCAAAAGTAAATATCTCAGTAAATTAGAATAATTAGCAAAAACACCTACAAAAGGCTTCCTAAGCATTTAAAAAGTCCCTTAGTTTGTTTCAGTATGCTCCACAATCATGGGGAAGACTGCTGAATTGACAGATGCCCAGAAGGCAGTCATTGACACACTCCACAAGGAGGGTAAGCCAGAAAAGGACATTGCTAAAGAAGCATAGTGCTGTATCCAAGCATATTAATGGAAAGTTGAAAGGAAGGAAAAAGTGTGGTAGAAAAAGGTGCGCAAGCAAACAGGATTACTGCAGCCTTGAAGGGATTGTTAAAAGGACATTCAAAAATTTGGTGGAGATTCACAAGTAGTGGACTACTGCTGGAATCATTGCTTCAAGAGCCACCACACACAGCTGTATCTATGACATAGGCTACAAGTGTCCCATTCCTAGTGTCAAGCCATTCAAAACCAATAGACAATGCCAGACCAAAGTCAGCGCAGCCATCTACGAGAAAATTTTAGAGCACTTCATGGTTCCCTGTGCCAACAAGCTTTTTGGAGATGGAAATTTCATTCTCCAGCAAGACTTGGCACCTGTCCACACTGCCAAAAGTACCAATACCAGGTCTAAAAACAACAGTATCACTGTGCTTGATTGGCCAGCAATGCAGATGAGCTGAAGGCTGCTATCAAAACAACCTGGGTCCCATAACACCTCAGTAGTGCCACAGGCTAATCGCCTCCATGCCACGCTGCACTGATGCAGTAATGGATACAAAAGGAGCCCTGACCAAGTAGTAAGTGCATTTACTGAACATACATTTCAGTAGGCCAACATTTTGAATTTTAAAATAATTTTTCAAGCTCGTGTTATAAAGTATTCTAATTTACTGTGATAATGACTTTGGGTTTTCATTGGCTGTAAGCCATAATCATCAACATTAACAGAAATAAACACTTGAAATAGATCACTTTGTTTGTAATGACTATCTAATATATGAGTTTCACTTTTTGTGTTGAAGAACTTAAATAAATTAACTTTTTGATGATATTCTAATTTTGTGAGAAGCACCTGTATGTTCCAAAGGGTAGGCCATTTATATGGATAAACCTAAATAAAATGGGAATGGTTAGTGATATCAACTTCCTGTTTGTAGCACATTAGTATATGGGAGGGGGAAAACTTTTCAAGATGGGTGGTGACCATGACAGCCATTTTGAAGTTGGCCATTTTGGAACCAACTTTATTTTTTCCAAAGGGAATAGGGTCATGTGACACATCAAACTTATTGAGAATTTCAAAAGAAAAACAATGGTGTGCTTGGTTTTAATGTAACGTTATTCTTTCATGCGTTATTTACAAGTTTCTCTTTGTTTACAACCATTGACATGTCGCAGAGGTTAACACGTGAGGAGCGGTAGATATTTGATGATGTCTAGTGAATACAGTACCCGGATCATTGCAGCAGACTTCAATGCAAGACACCCTATGCAAGAAAACTGTCTCCATTCCCATTTTATTTAGGTGTATCCATATAAATGGCCCACCCAAAAAAGTTTGTCTCATCACTGATCATAATGTTCTGTGTAAACTGAGGGTCCTGTTCCAATTTTTGTTTTGCCCATACACCTAAATAAAATTGGAGTGATGACAGTTTTCTTGCATAGGGTGTCTTGCATTGAAATGTGCTGCAATGACTCTGGTACTGCGTTTGTAAGGAGAAGACCCTGACCAGGCCTACCTACTCTGTGATGGACCCAGAACTGTCGGGGCTGTCACCCAGGTTTCATGGGGGAAAGCTAAGTCCCCGGACCGACCTCTGCACCTACGAGTAGGGTGCGTGGCTAAGATAAAAGAGCAACAGCACGCAGAAAATCAGTTCTTTGCCGTGGGAATGTGCAGCGCGCAGGAGGGCATTGTCAGGGCTTCTGCAAATAAACCAACTGCCAGAGAGGGCCAAAACGAGCAGAGTCAAAAAGCTGCTAAAAGAGACTGTTGACAACGACGTATCGGGTCCCCGCTGACAATGCTGACTGTGAGTGACAGGATGCCTAGTCAAGATATCAGCATGTGCACTAACCGACGGGAGAGTTGGGACACCCGCTGTGAGATGTTTCCCTTTGTATTTGAGTTGAGTCGCTCATTGTCCCTGTATGCTGACAAAGGGAAAGACTGTGCTCTGTCCGGCTTGTCATTTCCTGACTCACCGATCACCACCCGGACCACGAGGAATCACCGTCGCCACCAGAAGCCAAGACATCATCTTTTCCAGGACTACACCGGACCACGAGGAATCACCGCCACCACCAGGATCCAGGACACCATCTTTTCCAGGGCCATACCGGACCCCTTACATGCCACTGCTTTGGCGCCAACATCCACACCTTGAACTAACTGCATTCTGAAGTCATCTGACTGATAGGTTTGCTAATCTTGAACTTTCTTCCCTATTCTTCACACCCGTTTCCCCAGGGTTACATACCCTGTGTCCCTTTATACTGTTTTCCCTGTTTTCTCTCTGCGAGGAGTATACCTGTTAAATTAAACCCCACGTTAACCCTTGCTCTGCCTCTGACCCATTACTGCATCTTAGTACCTGCTCACACGTTCACCAGACATCAACACAATTTCTATCTGCTCCTCACGTGTTAACCTCTGCAACATGTCAATGGATGTAAACAAAGAGAAACTTGTAAATAACTCATGAAAGAATAAAGTTAAGTTAAAACCAAGCACACCATTGTTTTTCTTTTGAAATTCTCTATAGCTTGATGTGTCACATGACCTTCTTCCCATTGGAAAAAATAAAGTTGGATCCAAAATGGCCAACTTCAAAATATCCGTCATGGTCACCACCCATCTTGAAAAGTTTTCCTCCTCCCATATACTAATGTGCCACAAACAGGAAGTTGATATCACTAACCATTCCCAGTTTATTTAGGTGTATCCATATAATAAACCATAAGATGTTTGAAACAATGTCTTTTGCACAGATGAGACCGAAGCAGAGATGTTTTGCCTCAATGCCCTTCACCATGTTTGCTAAGAGCTAAAAAAGCATATCATCACAAATACCTCATACAAACTATCAAGCACAGTGGTGGAGGAGTGGTGATTCAGCTTGTTTTGTACCCACGTGCTCTTGGCACTTGAGGGCCTGTGCACACGTTGATTATTCGATGAGTTTTTTACCGCTACATTTGTAAGCCAAAATCCAGGGGTGGCTGATAAATACAGAAGTGATGACGTGTTTCTATTATACTTTCCTCTAACTGTTCCACTCCTGGTTTTGGCCTATACATACCGATGTAAAATACTGACCAAATACTGAACATGTAAATGTTGCATTACAGTCATTGAGTCAACCATAAACTCCTCTGTAAATCAAAGTATTCTAGAGACAAATGTGAGGTCATCAATCCAAAAACTAAATGTCCAAAACTGGATCATGGAACAGGAAAATGATCCCAAGCATACCAGCAAATCCATATAAGAACAACTGAAAAGCAAAAAAATCAAGGTGTTGCAGTGGCCCTGTCAAAGTCCAGATCTGTGATGAGAACTGAGCCCACAAACCTCAAAAAACTTAGGCAATGTTGTATAAAAGAGTAGGCCAAAATGTCTTCAATACTTTGAGAGGCTGACAAAGTCATACAGTAACCGACTTCAAGTTATTGTTGTGAAAGGTGGTTCTACAAGCTATTGATTCATTGGATGTACTTAGTTTTTCACACAGACTGCTTATGAATTTTGGCCTATTTTTGATACGATGTAATGTGTTGTTGGTTTACCTGATGTATTTTGAAATATGCCATAACACCATATAATTCAAAGCGAGGGTCCTTTTTCTCATGACTATACTTTGAAAAGTCAGAAAGAGACTATGCAATTGGAATGACTGTTTTGAGTTAGTTGCCCGGTGGTTTCTCCTCACCTACTCCCCTTAGACTTACTGGTCTTTCCCTATCTGCGTGCGCAAGAACAGACCTGTCAGTCAAGAGGATCGGGCAAAAAGAGAAGTTGCTGGAGACCTCCCTCAGACTGTACTGCTCGGCTGTAGAAGGTGTGTTTTTCTGAAACGCTGCAGCACCTCAGCGTAAAACATACACAGCTGTACTAATGCAGCTAGTGTCTGATTCAGCCTCCTCTGCATCAATCAAATGACAGACTTTCTTTAAAGGTTTTTGAACATATCACATACTGTGTCTGCTCAAAATGAAAAAAAAATCTGCTAGAAGAGTTATCTTTTGTTTCAACATATTGACCCAAAATTACAAAATATTTTTTTTTTACTTTTGCATAGGCTTGTTACAGTCTGCAGGACATGTGCAATGAAATATAATTTAGAGCAGCTGTGACTGTTTTCTTCCTACACTGTAACTGGAGGGTTAAAGAAGGCAAAATCATCCACAGAATTAGTACTTTGGTGTCAGCATCATCAGGCATCATGTAAAGAATCCGCAGGTGTGGGGATAATGCCACTAATAGCACATTGGATTCCTGGGAATTCATCTGCCAAACAATTTCCCATGGTTAATTTACATCATTTACTTCATTATGACCTTAAATCAATGGAAGTAAATTTATGTGGATGTGAAGACTGCTTTTTCTAAACTCTCAATTTAGTGATGGTTTCAATTGTAGCTAGATTTAGTTCTTCTGCCGATATCCCTTAATTAATTCTACTTATGAAATTACATTTTAGAAAAGAAAGCTTGTTCATATGCTTTACTCACACACTAAAAATTCTGACTGAATGCCTTCCTTTCCATAAGATGAACCTAGTGTTATTCTTTTGTATATTAAATACATTATATTGTAATAAAATATTTATGGACATCTGGCATATTCCTTGCCATCCTCCAGCCTTAAAGAAGTTGTCCATTACTTGGACAACTTGGACAACTTCTTCTCGTACCCCGTGCTTGGCCTACACAAAATAATAAAACTTAAACTCACCTCCCATGCTTGCACCGTTCCCGCGCTGTCAGCTGTCATTCTCCCTGGGGTTCTGGTGCAGTGTTGTGACACGTGACGCCAGCGCCCAATCAGAGCTGGAGTCACTGTCCCCGCATACGTACAAATTGGGCATGAAGAGGAAGTCAGGGATCAGCTGTCATGTGTCACAACACCGCATGAGAGCCCCAGGACCTCGAATGCCTACATCATAAGAACGGCATTGGCATGGGAGGTAAGTATAAGCTTAAGGCTGGAGTCACACTAACCTGCGCAAAATACGGTCAGTATTTTACATGCGTAATACGGAAGAATGGCCCCTAAGCAGTGCTCCGTATGTCATCCGTAATCAAGGTGTGGTCGCATATTTTGCGCATGTCTGCATCCGTATGTAATCCGTATGGCATCCGTATGGCGAGATTTTCTCGCAGGCTTGCAAAATGGACATATAATGGAGCCCTATGACAGGGTTTATAACAGAAACCAAAGAATAGATATAGACACATAGAATGCATATATATATATGTATTCTATGTGTATATATCTATTCTTTCGTTTCTTTATTAAAACTGTCAGTGTGAGTTTACTGTATCGCGCACTGAATTGCCGGCTTTGCTAAAAGACACCGGGTGCGTATTTCTCGCAAGTCACATGTGTGGTCCGTGTGTAATCCGTATTTTTTGCGCACCCATAGACTTGCATTGGCGTACTACGGCCGTAGTACGCTGACAATGGCAGCATGCTGCGATTGGCACGGAGCGTAGGATACGGATGAGAAATATACGGCTGGTGCGAGGGACCCCATAGAGAATCATTGGTCCATGTCTAATGCGTGCTTTTAGCGTCTCTCACTCGGCCGTATTCCTCGCCAGTGTGACCCCGGCCTTATTATTCTATCGGGGTCAAACATTTTGATAAAAAAGTGGCTGTCCTAGTAGTGAACAACCACTTTAAGTTCTCCTATGCCTGCCTGCAGGATCTCTGTAAATGCTCAATTGCTGTTAATGTTTTCTAGAATCTTACAGAAATTCTGAATGTTTTTCTACAACTATTGGCTCGTACAGTGTGCCTTGATGCTGTGCATCTATAGAATCCCAACTTTAGGCATTCTAGCGTGATAGCAAGAAATCAATCCTACTGATAAAAGCAATGTAAATGATAAACTGGCATTACAAATAGTCGTCTAGGCATTACATAATTAATATAAACACTTATGTATTTTGTACTAACCCAAAAAATGTATACTGTACATCATTGCACTGAAATATGAATGTTGAAAAATTATCGTATATGTAAAAGCCCTTACCCCAATCTATCATGATAGATTCTTTTTCCAATTGACCCAGACGTTGACAGATCTCGTAGACTTTAGTGTACGCTAGGGGTTCTTGTATTGAACTGTACATGATGCGAAGAGTGTTACAAACTATACTATTCTCACTGTCAAAATACCAGAGAGCTTGATAGAAATCCCGAATGCAAGTGCAAACAGAGCCTAAAATGTGTCCAGATTTTAATATGCTTTTCCAGATGGTGACCAAAGCAAATTTCATCAGCGATATTGTTATTGATTTCTGCAATATGAAGGCTGAACAAAATGACTTAACACACTTTGTGAATTATGCCACATTCTCATTGTCATGTCATTTACATTTTGTGTGATGTTTATAGAATTGATGAATAGAACAATAAAAATGAGGGAATGTGCACTTATTACTTTGATCATATCATACCAACAGGGGAGACTATTTATTGCTGTTTTGTGTATGTGTTTTAGAGCTATCAAAACTGTAAACGCATGTAGAAGGATATACATTTCATGATCTGTATCATCTGAACTCATTGTGATACCCCTTTGTTCTGCATCCTCTCTACTACAGTGTCAATCATCCCATATTGCTTTCTGGCTGTCTCTTCTCTTCTCAATGTTTTTTTTGCCAGTGTATTATATCTGGTCACTAAAGCTATGAAATAGCATAAAGAAGACAGCGTTAAATTCTAGGATTTAGGCCACGTTCACACATTCAGTATTTGGTCAGTATTTTACATCAGTATTTGTGAGCCAAAACCAGGAGTGGGTGATAAATACAGAAGTGGTGATGTGATTCTATTATACTTTTCCTCTGATTGTACTATTCCTGACTTTGGCTTACAAATACTGATTGGAAAATACTGACCAAATAATAAATGTGTGAATGTGTCCTAAGAAACAGAACAGGATGCTGCCCAATCAGAATTTCTCATGAGATTACCTATGGTATGGTGGCTGTGAATGACAGCTACATTCCAACATCAATAAAACCAAAGAAATGAGCCAAAGCATAAAACGGTATAGATGCAACATGTAAGAGCCCGTTCACGCTGGCCATTTCACAGGACATAACCCAAGATAAAAATAAAATGAACATATGCCTTGCAGTAAGTAAATAAGTAAATAGTAATAGTACATGTACTAACATAAGGTACTTAGTTAACACTATTTTGATAAAATAACCATAAAAGCCCTTCCGATTGGGCATACACTGTCGTGGTGGGATGGCTTTTTTTGATCAAAATAGTGATAACTAAATACCTTATGCTATTTCCATGTACTATTACTATTTATTTACTTACAACAAAGTATATGCTCATTTTGGTTTTTTTTTCTTGGGTTTTACTCCAACAAAAATACTTGTGGAGTGTAGCTTTTGATCTTTTGATACCAACCTCCAAACCATACTTGCCAATTTTTAGGAACAGTCATCTCAGAGGTTCTTGAGGCTGCACCCCTTTTCCAGACTATACTCAAATCTATTCTCATTCCACACCCAGTTTCCTGTCTTTCAATGTGTGTATCGACACCAGGAATCCATTTGGTGAGACAACATTTTGACGCTAAGCACAGGAAACCTTCAAGAATTGCTGTTTTTGCTGGTTTACATATTCTATGGGGTCAAGGTGTTATAAATTGATTTTGTGCCTTTACATTTGTATCAGTGGAATGGTACACCTCTTAGAGAAGAGATTTGGGATATCTTTTAAGTTAATGAAAATACTTTTATTGGTGTCAATAAAATTCCTTTAACTCATATAGGTGCCAATAAAATTCCTTTGACTCATATAGGTGCCAAAGTGCATTTATATGAGCTAAAAGGTAAAGCAGACAAAGGGAGATACAGCTTCTTTTTTTTTTGTACCTTAGATGCATGTGACCAATTTTTTTTCCTAACAACACTTTATCAATTCACCTCAACAAGTCCTTCCTCCTCCCTATAGCTCTTTAACTGTAGTTCAAATGTGTTAATTGGTTTCTTCTTCTGCCAGAACAGCACAGCATACTTATGTTACTTGTAATTTATCATAATCTTTACTGTTCACAGTTTTGTATCTGGAAATCCAGCTAATCTTGTAGCTGGTTGTTAATCACTACCCATCCTCCATTCTAAGAACAATCATGAGCGTGAGAGACAGCATACATTATTAAGGCATTCTTCCAGACTTCATGTTCTGATTTTTTTTCTTCCAGGAGAAAATACAAGAAAACATCACAAAGGTAGGACCTGTTTCCCGAGAAGGTGTTCTGTTAATATCTCAGACATATCTTCTATTATTATTAGCTAACTCCACTTCTAAAATTGGCTTTTGTCGATTGTTGACTATTGAACCCGTAAATTTGGCTTGGGCTTGTTTCTCTCAAAATAACTATGGACCCTATTTTCTAAAACACAATATACAAGTATGTAGAAGTGTGACTACCATGAAAGAATGCCATACCACTGAAAGGGTGTGTGCACACGTTGCGGATTCTGCTGCAGAATTTTCCGCGTGGATTTGACAAAATCTGCAGGTAAATCTGCAGGTCAAAAGACCTATGGTTTGTGTGCGGATTTATTGCGGATTAGCCGGCGGTTTTCCCCTGCGGTTTGACACCTGTCATAGAGCAGGTGCTAAACCGCTGCAGAATCCTCACAAAGAAATGACATGCTGCAGATTTAAATCAGCTGCAAATCTGCACGGAAAATTCTGCACCGTGGGCACTGCGTTTTTCGATTTACATAGACTAAAAGGGTACTGTACAATGCAGCAGAAACTGCTGCGGATCTACAGGGCCAAATCTGCCGCAGAATCCTCAACAGAATCCGCAACATGTGCACACACCCAAAAGGTTCTCATAGTAGGAGAGGCCATGAACTGCTTGTTGTCTGCTGTCTGACACAGTCGTTGCCTGAGAGCACTTTGGCTAGATGGTACGTAAAAGTTTATAGTGAAATAGAAAGTGCATTATGAATAATGCTTATTTTGCTTGTTGAGTTTTTTTCTGGCATTTTTGCACACCTTTTTTTTTTTTTTAAAACAAACACATGCCTTAGCCTAGTTTCACACTAGCGTTTTGGAGCGCAGCGACGGCCTGCGCACAGCCGCCGCTAAGCCCCGCCCCTGCCACGCCCCACCGGTAGCTCCGCCCACCGGCGCATGACGCTGCATGCACCCTGCGTCCCCTATCTTTATCACAGTGGGCACAGGCCGTGCGCAGTATGCATTCGGCAGCGCATGCGTCCTTTTGACGGTGCGCCGACCTGTGCCAAACGCAACCTGCTGCAGTTTGGTTGCGTCGGCGCACCGTCAAAAAGGCGCATGCGCCGCCAAACGCATACTGCGCACAGCCTGCGCCCCCTGTGATAAAGATAGGGAACGCAGGGCGCATGCAGCGTCATGCGCCGGTGGGCGGAGCTACCGGCGGGGGCGCGGCAGGGGGCACGGCTTAGCGGCGGCCGTGCGCAGGCCGTCGCTGCGCTCCAAAACGCTAGTGTGAAACTAGCCTCACCTATGACATTTTTATGCTTCTCCTCTTTTATCTAAAGGATTTGAAAATGCCAGAATAAAATCTGTTGTAAATGTAATTTATAGGAAAAAAACAATTTTTTTTTTTTGCTAGCAAAAAAATAATTTGCTAAAGAAGGTTGTGCGAAGTAGATGCCACAGTGAGCTAAAATCCAATCCAATCAGGATACTACTGAGAAATTTTAATGTATAAGTAGAACACCATTTAGGTCTAATATACTGTACATGGCCATACTAGTGAGTTGTACAGATCCATAATCCATGAAGCATGCCAAAAGTAAAAAAAATGTTTTGAAAAAAATAAAAAAACATAAAAGTTCGAATCCACCCCTTTTCGCCCCATTCAAAATAAAACAATAAAAATAAAATCAAACAGGCAGATTTGCTATCACTGCTTTAATAATCGCCCGATCTATCAATAAAAAAAGGATTAACCTGATCACTAAACAGCGTAGCGAGAAAAAAAAGAAAAAAAAACAAACCGCCAGAATTACTTTTTTTGGTAGCCACGACATTGCGTTAAAATGCAGTAACAGGTGATCAAAAGATCATATCTGCACCAAAATGATATCATTAAAAGCATCAACTCGGCACACAATAAATAAGCCCTCACCAAACTCGTCATGACGAAAAATGGAGACTCTATGGGTATCGGAAAATGGTGCAATTTTTTTTCAGCAAAGTTTGGATTTTTTTTCACCACATAGATAAAAAAGAACCTAGACATGTTTGGTGTCTATGAACTCGTAATGACCTGGAGAATAATAATGGCAGGTCAGTTATAGAATTTAGCAAATCTATCAAAAAAGCCAAACAGAAAAACTAGTGTGGGATTGTACTTTTTTTGCAATTTCACTGCACTTGGAATTTTTTCCCGCTTTCTAGTACATGACATGCTAAAACCAATGGTGTTGTTCAAAAATTCATCTCATCCCGCAAAAAATAAGCCCTGATATGGCCATATTGATGGAAAAATAAAAAAGTTATGGCTCTGGGAAGAAGGGGAGCGAAAAAGAAAAACGCAAAACCGAAAAATACTCCGGTCATTAAGGGGTTAAAAAATCATGGAATCCTTTATCACATGCTATAATCTATCCTAAAACCATTGCTGCTCAGGAAGAAAACAATGTCACAGGGAAGCCTCATACAGTGACAGTACTACAAGTACCTACAAGTAGAGTTTGTGAGAATTGATTTGCATGACCGCGGCAGAGGTCTGTGGCCATTGGCAGGAAGTGAGAGAACTGCCTCTTCCCTGATGGAATCTGCAGCTCTTCTTTTGATTAGCCAGCCTAGCACAATATCATACTGTATGTGCGTCACTCTGTAATGATGGCATTGTCCCTGGCATGCTAATCAAAAGAAGAGCTGTGGATGACGCCAGGTAAGAGATGGCGGTGGTTCTCCCATTTCTTTTCAGTGGCCACAGACCATTGAACCGTTTGAATCGATTCGCACCAACTCTACCTACAGAAACATACAGTAATATAGAACTGTAGACATTTCATTTGACAATTGTAATCACCATAGCAACCAACAGTAATGAAAAATCTAGGTTTGATTATTTTTCTGTATGTCATTCAACAAATCTGTGGAATTAAAAGTAGAGAAATGTAACCTTACTACTTTAGATTTATCACACCTCACAGTATTGTGTCATAATATGTTCAGTATACACATTGCAGTCTGAGAATATGGCTTCAGGATGACAAGACTTATTGATGCACATTCACATTTTGTATTTTGTTGAATTTGATTAATAAATTTGCAAAAATTAGGAAAATAAGTTTGATCTGCAATTATATTTGGCAAAGATTTATAGTGATTTAATTTTACATGATCATAATTGACACTTATATATATTTTTTGTGATTGAACTGTATTGTGCAGATCTTTATGGCCTAATATTTCACTTTATATATTTTTTGTAATTGAACTGTGCTGCTCAGATCTTTATGGCCTAATATTTCACTGCATACATATCAGAAAGTCTTAATAGCTTCTTGGTTTAGGAATAGCGCTGTCATAACCTGTAATTATTAAATCAATTCACTGTCAGGGATGCAAATTTGGCAACTCGAAACACGTCAAATAGAACAAATTTTGTCTGCAAGCAAATTATTATTTATGTGTGAAATGTGATGTCTTACATTTCCCAAAAAAACATTTTATTTCTGCTGGGAATCATCCCTTTTGACTTTAATGTTATCCAGCTCTGAATTGTATATAGGGGGGTTAGCTGATTAGACCCCCCAGCAATTATCTGTAATATATTAGTAATAATAATGGTAATCTTTATTTATGAAGAGTATAGTAATGTATTTTGCCAATCTTTACAAACTAGAGGCTAAATTTACAGACAAAATCAGGCATTAAAAAGTAACAGAGTAATTAAAAATTCCAACAAGAGGGATGAGAACTTTGCAACTCTGACCACAAGAGTCTGAAATCTATAAGGAAATTACTAGAGATGGTCGGACACCTGGATGTTCGAGTATGGCGGGTTCAGTCGAACAGTTACAAAATGTTCTGGTTTGGGTACCAGAACAGTAACTGGACACAAACCCGAACCCTATTCACTTGAATGGGGGCCCCAAACATTGAGTGTTTGCAATGCTGTCATGTGCATGACAACGTGGCAAACACCGCTTCTGATCATCGGTGAAATCCTCCCCGCCAGTCAGAGAGCCACGGTTCCCATGCTGTCAAAAGACAGCAGGAACGCTTAGCTGTGATTGGAGGTATAACGTTTACCTCTGATCATTGGTGTCAGCTGATGAGACTACAGCTCCCATCATCCGACACCTGCTGCCGCTAATAACCGCGAGAGCAGGAGTGGCTGTTGGGTGTATTCATTAGCCGGCTCCTGCTCTGTAAATAAATATTTTTTTTTTAAAAAATGGCTTGGGCTCCCCTATATTTTTAATAACCAGCCAGGCAAACTCACAGCTGGGGGCTGCAATCCTCAGCTGTCAGCTTCAACAAGGCTGGTTATCAAGAATGGAGTGGTCCCCATGCTGTTTTTTTTTAAATATTTAAATAAATAATTTTAAGAAATGGCGTGGAATCCCCCCTATTTTTTACAACCAGCCTTGCTAAAGCAGACAGCTGAGGGCTGATATTCTCAGGCTGGTAAGGGGCCTACAAATAGCAGCCTGCAGCTGCCCAGAAAAGGGTTCACCCTACTCTAGAAATTACAAGAAAGAAACTCCAAAATGCAAAGAAATACACTTAAAGATGTTATTTGGTGAAAACATGTTGTCACCTATCAGTGTTGATTAGTGGGAGTCCAAGCACTGAGACCAGCAGTAATTGGGAGAATGGAGAACCTTTTTACCCTTTAGAATGAGGCGGCAATGTGGATACTTGACTGCCACTCCATACATTCCATCTTTTTTTTTGCCCTGTATAGAATTAATGGAGCAATTGTCTGGCATGTGTACTGCTGTTCCATTCGAATGGGGATAAAACTGCTCCATGGGGGCCAAAAAATGACCCTTTCTGCCAAATGAGTCCCAGCAATAGGTGGACAACAACCTTAAAGATTTTCACTGTGTATGAAATGCAGCATGATAATAGGAATGTGAGGGAATTGATGAATTAAGGAATCATGTTCTGAGGAATAATGAAGTGGGGAGTGTAGAAGGGGATCTGACTGTGGAATATGATAGGCCTGAAATATATATTTTGAAGACAAAGGAAAACTTTATACTTTGGTAATTATTCTGACAGACTGGAGGAGCACATTGTCAGCACATGGACAGAGTGGTAGAAAGAAACCATGGAGGTAATGTAGGCAATTATAGTATTTTGGAGAGCATTATGGGTGAGCGTTACAAGTTAAATTATATTCTAATATGAATTGGTGGCCACTGTGTTGACTGGCAATGAGTAGAAGTCTTGGCGTAACCGTTGGAGAAAAAATTGAGCCTCACTGCTGATTGCAGGATAAATTGGGGAGTGGGGTAATAGTTTGGTGAAGGAAAGAGATTAATAATAATAATAACTTTACAAATGAGAGTGCACATGTATGAGCTACATGATACATTTCACAGCAATACATTAGTCAACAAATTATACTAGATGAGTGAGGCCCTGCTTGGAGGCTTGCAGTCTATTATGTTATTGATGAAATATAGTAATCATTTTTTAATCATTTTGTTGTGCATTTTCATTGAGTTTTGTTTGTGTTTTTTACCCATTCATTTGAATGGGTGAAAAACGATGAAAGAATCAACCTATTGCAGATTTAAAAAAATAAACGCATTTATGGTTAAAATCCACAAAAAGAAAATAACAACATACTGTATGTATGAGGTTTCAGACATGTTATTTATTTTGCTGGTACTGCAAGTTGCAGCAGTTTTTACCCTTGAAAAACATGCAGAAAAAAAGGCAAGAATGCAAGGTGTGAAAAAGAAGTATGTAGAGTTTGGCTCAGCCAGTTCAATGCAGAGCAGGAGAATAAGAAAGCAATCTGAAGTGTGGGCCTTGTAAACTGTACTCGTCCACTATACAGTGGTGAAGAGGATAGCCAGATTTCTGAATTTATCAGATATTTGATGCTTCTTTAAACCACACTAGTCTGTCAGAACGCTGGGGGTGGGGAAAAAAGGATTTCACTTATGTTGCAGTTTCAGGAGTGACAGCATCTGTCCAGTAAAGAGCACGACTGCTGCATCGAGCAGGACCAGATATCCAGGACAATTTTGTAACCCCTATGTGGAACAGAGAAGATTCTGGCACTGAGACAGCCATGAACAGACTGGGTACTGCGAAACAAAGAAAAGCATTCAATATGGAAGATGGAAGCTTAGACAATGCAAGAAGGGGAAAACCCCTTGACAGTATTGTGGCCGGATTAAAATATCTTGCAAAGTTGTGTGACTTTTGGGCTGTAACAGAAGAAATAATCAGGAGAAAGTCAACTTTCTGCACCCCAGACTTAGACAGCTGAAAACCAAGAACTAGTTAACGGTTTGAGCTACATAGGCTTTGCATATTAAAAATGAAAAATCAGCATGAGTTAAAGGGGGCTGCCTAGGCAAAATCAAAATTTTACCATTGACTCTGTAAGTTAATAAAACAACAATGGGAGCTATACTCACCTCTACGTATTTACTCTCTGTACCAAGCAGATTGCTCTGTGGTGTGCACTAACACAAGCAGGAAGCTATCACCAATAAAAGTGGCAGGAGGACCACAGGGACATATGATTGGCTGCCCCAGTTAAATAACGTCCGCAGTGCATCATTGGAATTGCGGTGGTTTTTTTTTTTTTTTGGGTTATCATGCAACTCTACAAAGTACGATATGGGCAAGACTGGTGAAACTTCTTTTTGGAAGTAAATTCAGGACAAAATTCATCCTGGACATTTTAAGGAAATTGATGAAAAAAGGAAGATTTGTAGTGAACAAAATGCAAGCCTTAGACGCCATTGTCAGAAAAATGTCCTCACAGAGGGACATAAAATATTGCTTTAAAGGGACCAGTTTAACAAACTTTCTTCTTCCTTTGAACCTTGATATTATGGACCAAAAGAAAAAAGATGATGTGATGGATCGCACAGTGGAAGGGGTATATTGACTTCACTCACCTCTGGGGAGGGGAGAGAAGGACCCAGCAGGGATCGGCTCTCTGGTACCACCACTTGCCCCAGGTCAGTCAGGGAACTGCGCTGAGGGCAAATAGTCACTGGAAAGGCTTCCCTTATAGGTCCGAGTTATTGAGGCGCTCCCAGTGAGGGCGAATATACATCACCAGTCCCGGCTAAGGATATATATATGAATCTCCCAGCCGTCACTGTCAAGGCTCCACACTAACACTGTATCGTATGCTGTCACCACTTCCTTGTTCGTAATAAGCCCCGTCTGACAGCAGGCTTATATCAGGTCAGAAACCGACTCCAGGGTAGCGTATAATTTAACCAACCGAGCGTGTGGATGTGGGGATTTGTGAATCGACATAAAAGAGCAGCCCAAGATTAATTTTATATTTAATCATTGAAAGGTGCACTAGACAGATACTGGTATATACACTACCGTTGAAAAGTTTAGGGTCACTTAGAAATTTCCTTATTTTTGAAACAAAAGCACAGTTTTTTCCAATGAAGCTAACATTAAATAATTCAGAAATGGACTCTATACATTCTTAATGTGGTGAATGACTATTCTAGCTGCAAACGTCTGGTTTGTAATGCAATATCTTCATAGGTGTATAGAGGCCCACTTCCAACAACCATCACTCCAGTGTTCTTATGGTACTTTATGTTTGCTAACTGTGTAGGAAAGCTAGTGTATGGTTAGAATACCCTTAAAAACCATTGTGTAAATATGTTAGCACAGCTGAAAACAGTTTGGCTGATTAGAGAAGCTATAAACCTGACCTTCCTTTGAGCTAGTTGAGAATCTGGAGCATTAGATTTGTTGGTTCCATTAAACTCTCAAAATGGCCAGAAGAAAAGAACTTTCATGTGAAACTTGACAGTCTATTCTTGTTCTTAGAAATGAAGGCTATTCCATGCGAGAAATTGCCAAGAAACTGAAGATTTCCTACAACGGTGTTTACTACTCCCTTCAGAGGAGAGCACAAGCAGGCTCTAATCAGAGTCTTCTCTAAAGAGAAGTGGGAGGCCCTGGTGCACAACTGAGCAACAAGACAAGTATATTAAAGTATGTAGTTTGAGAAATCATTGCCTCATGGGTCCTAAACTGGCAACTTCATTAAATAGTACACGCAAAATGCCAGTGTCAACGTCTACAGTGAAGAGGCGACTCCAGGATGCTGGCCTTCAGGGCAGAGTGGCAAAGAAAAAGCTATATCTAAGACTGGCTAATAAAAGGAAAAGATTAATATGGGAAAAAGAACACAGACATTGGATAGAGGAAGATTGGTAAAAAGTGTTATGGACAGACGAATCCAAGTTTGAGGTGTTTGGATCACACAGAAGAACATTTGTGAGACACAGATAAACTGAAAATATGCTGGAAGAGTGCCTAACGCCATCTGTCAAGCATGGTGGAGGTAATGTGATAGTCTTGGGTTGCTTTGGTGCTGGTAAAGTGGGAGATTTGTACAAGGTAAAAGGGATTTTGTATAAGGAAGGCGATCACTCCATTTTGCGACTCCACGCTATACCCTGTGGACAGCGCTTGATTGGAGCCAATTTCATCCTACAACAGGACAATGACCCAAAGCACACCTCCAAATTATGCAAGAACTACTTAACTATTTAGGGAAGAAGCAGCTGCTATTCTATCTGTAATGGAGTGGCCAGTGCAGTCACCAGATCACAACTCCATTGAGCAGTTTTGGGAGCAGCTTGACTGTATGGTACGCAAAAAGTGCCCATCAAGCCAAGCCAACTTGTTCGAGGGTCTTCTGGAAGCATGGGGTGAAATTTCTCCAGATTACCTCAGCAAATTAACTGCTAGCATGCCAAAGGTCTGCAATGCTGTAATTGCTGCAAAGGGAGCATTATTTGACGAATGCAAAGTTTGCAGGAGAAAATTATTATTTCAAATAAAAATATTTTTTTCCAACCTTGTCAATGTCTGGACTATAGTTTAAATTTATTTGGCAACTCACTTGATTAATAAAAGTTTTTTCATGGAAGGCACAAAATTGTATGGGTGACCCCAAACTTTTGAATGGTAGTGTATATACAAAAGCAAATATGGGAGTATACAGTCAAGAGTGTAATACAAGGGCAGGGTACAGATAGATTGCAATTACTGTGCTTTGTAGCATGTGACCACAGGGAGATGCTGATGGATCACAGGTCCAAATCTTTATGTGATTCTCTGGCCATATCAGCTAGCAGGCCTTCTGCCACTAGAAAGGTGGAGTCCAAAATGAGGAGCTGCCTGTTATCCCCTAGGCTCTCCTTCCATATCTGAGAGTATGATTTTCCAGGCAGAACTGTGGATGCCCATTACTTTCCGCTTGAGGGTCTAACTAAGACAGCCACTGCGCCACTGGGTTCTGCTGGATTTCATCTGGGCAGGGAGGCCAAATAAGCCTACGGTATGTAATTCCTGGTAGCTATGCTTTATAACTCTATAACGCAGAGTTCTACAGGTGGCTGCCGGGTATGTGCATGTGGGGCAAGGAATGCCGATTCCGATTATGTGCTTGGCTAGGCTCAGAGATATTGCATTCTGCTATTATAGGTCATTTTCCAAATTCAATATCTCAGGGCCTGGTGCTGGAATCTGTGATGCCACGATGTCTGCCTGTGGCTTGTGTCAAACAAATGACTCCATTTGGCTGGTCCTGCACAAGAATTCATACCCCTCTGATAGTTGCGGAACTTGGTGCTTGGAGACACAGAGTCTATGCCTTTCGCCCCTGGAGAGAGCTTCAAAGGCCTATTTGCTTGTGCAAATTAAAGAAAAACATTGGTCTACGGCAGTGTTTCCCAACTCCAGTCCCCAAGAGCCACCAACAGGTCATGTTTTCATGATTTCCCTTAAAATTGCACAGGTGAGATCTGTTTACCTGCATAGGCAATAATTCCACCACCTGGGTGATACTAAGGAAATCCTTAAAACCTGACCTGTTAGTGGCTCTTGAGGACTGGAGTTGGGGAACACTGGTCTAGAGGAATGCCAAAGGTGGGGGCTGAGTTTGGGAGCAAGTATTTTGAGCCAAACTGCATCTGATAGCGAATTACATCAGATATCAAAATGATATTAATTAGATATTATTTTCCCATATCTTGCACCTCCCCCTTTAAGAGGGTGCTAGGGGGCATCACATTTCTATATCCCCCCAAGTGCACACCCGCAATCTCTCCTTGCTGGGATAGCCCATCCGCGTTGACATGGTCATGGCCCTTTTTGTGGCGAATGGAGAAGTAGTACTGCTGGAGCGCCAGGCTCCAACGCAGCAACCTCCCATTCATCCCGGAGACCATGTGCAACCAGCTGAGGGGGTTGTGGTCATTCTCCACGTTGCAGGAATGTCTGTACAAGTATGACTGCAGACGCTGCAGGGCCCACAAATTGCCAGGCACTCTTTTTTTATCCTGGAGTAGGCCACCTCTCTCGGCAATAGCTTCCTGCTCAGGTACAGAATAGGGTGCTCCTGGCCCGCAGTGTTGACCTGGCTGAGTTCGGCACCGAGGCCAAAGTCCCTGGCGTCCGTCTGTACTACAAATGGCCATGCAAAGTCAGCAGCTTGTAGTACTGGGGAGCTGGAGAGAGCGGTCTGAGCACCTGAAAAGCGGTCTCACTGGCGACTGATCAGTCTACCGTGAGAGGCAGCTTTTTTGGTGAGGTCCATCAGGGGCTTGGCCAGGGTATTATAGTGTGGAACAAACCTCCTATAGTACCCAGCAGTCCCTAGCAAGGACAATACCTGTTGATTGGTCCTGGAGGTGGGCCAGACTGCGATGGCATCCACTTTCCCTGGTTATGCCTTCAGAACTCCCCCGCCTACCCGGTGACCCAGGTAGAGGAAGCTGATGCGAAACACGTGTTGGGGTGAAGGAGGTCGCGTCATTCACATTCACCAGAGACCTGGCATCAGCGTTTTCATAGGTATTACCCTTTTTTACCTTTATTTTGAACCTTTGTGGATTTATGCAGCAATCCTCTAGTACTTTCTCAGCCGTGATATTATTTAATCGTGCTGACATTGAGGTCATTTACTTTTACCTGCAGCATATATCAGACTGGGTTACCTTCACTCAGGTGCAATTTAATGTGGGTCCTTTCACACTCAGAGTGAGTTGCCTGTAGTGTTGTCACAGATTATTTCCACACAGTTTTTTTTTTGGAACCATTGATGTTTTATGCAGCAATTCTCTAGCATTTTTTCAGCTGTGATACTATTCAATCTTGCTGATATTGAGGTAATTTATTTTAACCTGCAGCATATATCAGATCGGGCCACGACCATTCAGGTGCAATTTAATGTGGGTTTCTAGTACTACACTTTATTTTTGTATTTTTTTTTGTCACAATATATTCAGCTATTTTGACACTGAGGTTATTTAATTAAGTTACATATATCGGGCCTGATTTATATTCAATATATTTTTTAATACTGTGGTGTGATTGTTCTCTACATTTATAGAGACATTATACTCTTGTTGGAAATTATTTATAATTACTTATGTGCAAGGATTCACATTTGTCTATGTGACTATAATAACTAATGGCATGAATGTTTTGAGTGCCTCCCGCTGGCCATTTTTGTAATTTTATAATATTTTTTATGTTTTTTCAATAAAATTTGATATTTTATTCTCATACTGGATCTCTTCATGATTTTGGTGCCGACATGGTATATTGGCCCGAAAATGTTTGTTTCTGATATTTTGAAGTGCCACAATATATGTGGTATTTAGACTAATTTCATGTATATTTATGGTTTACATACAGTAAACCACTGCATATCAGTTATATTTATATATGTCCCTAACTAATAATGTTATTAGTGTGTGTGTGTGTGTAAAATATTGGAGCTGTTAAATTAAACAATTAATTCATGGGAAAAAATACGTGGGCTACCGTGCAATTTTCTCTGCCAGAGAGGGAAAGCCAGTGACTGAGGGTAGATATTAATTGCCTAGAAAGGGTCACTGAGGCTGCCCAGACTCCCCACCTGAACCACGGTGAACTCGGCAGCTTGAGAAAATGTTCAGAAACTTTCCCACGCTGCTGTCACGATCATTGTTTGGATCAATGTCAGATCTGGATCCTCATATATAACCTTTTTTCCTTTCAGGCCATCGGGGGTTAATGTCAGTTTTTGCCCCTACTGGCCCGTGACAGCTACTGAGTTCATGTCCGGTCAGGAATGGAGGCTGAGCAGGCAGCTTTGCATTCATTACACAGTGGTTTACAGCCGGGACGGTAACATTAGCACTGTTACCAGTTGTAAACTATTTAACCACTTGAGATGGATTGCAGCATGGGACTTGACTGTACGGCGGACAGGTATGGTATTACTTCATTAAAAGACTTTATTCTTAATGTGTGTGTGTTTTATTAACCTTTTTAAAGCATTGGATTAATAATGGATATGTGTCTTATTGACACTTCTCCATTAATAACCAGGCTTAATATCACCTTACAATAGCAAGATGACATTAACCCCTTATTACCCCATATGCCACCGCTACATGGCAATGAGAAGAGAGATGCTAAGTACCAGAATTGGCATATCTTACAGATGCGCCTTTTCTGGGGTGGCTGGGGGCAGATGTTTTTAGCTTGGGTGGGCAATAGCCATAGTCCTTCTCTAGGATATTAATATATGCCCACAGTCACTGACTTTCCCTCTCTGACGGAGAAAATTGCACGGGATCCCACACCAGTTTTTTCCGTGAAAAAATGCTTTTATTGAACACCTACAGCTACAAAATTTTACACACATACTGTACACTACTAACATTATTAGTGACTAACATATATAAATCTAACTGATATGCAATGGTTTACTGTATGTAAACCATGTCTCTTATCCTGTCGGGTTTTGCAATGATTTAACAGAAGCCGACAAATAAATTAACGGCTATTCTGCTATCTAGCTCTGAATGAAATATAAATACACACATATATACAGTATATATATATATATATATACACTCACTGGCCACTTTATTAGGTACACCTGTCCAACTGTGTGTTAAGACTTAATTTCTAATCAGCCAATCACATGGCGGCAACTCAGTGCATTTAGGCATGTAGACATGGTCAAGACAATCTCCTGCAGTTCAAACCGAGCATCAGTATGGGGAAGAAAGGTGATTTGAGTGCCTTTGAACGTGGCATGATTGTTGGTGCCAGAAGGGCTGGTCTGAGAATTTCAGAAACTGCTGATCTACTGGGATTTTCACGCACAACCATCTCTAGGGTTTACAGAGAATGGTCCGAAAAAGAAAAAAAATCCAGTGAGCGGCAGTTCTGTGGCCGGAAATGCCATGTTGATGCCAGAGGTCAGAGGAGAATGGGCAGACTGGTTCGAGCTGATAGAAAGGCAACAGTGACTCAAATTGCCACCCGTTACAACCAAGGTAGGCAGAAGAGCATCTCTGAACGCACAGTGCGTCGAACTTTGAGGCAGATGGGCTACAGCAGCAGAAGACCACACTGGGTATCACTCCTCTCAGCTAAGAACAGGAAACTGAGGCTACAATTTGCACAAGCTCATCGAAATTGGACAGTAGAAGATTGGAAAAACGTTGCCTGGTCTGATGAGTCTCGATTTCTGCTGCGACATTCGGATGGTAGGGTCAGAATTTGGCGTAAACAACATGAAAGCATGGATCCATCCTGCCTTGTATCAATGGTTCAGGCTGGTGGTGGTGGTGTCATGGTGTGGGGAATTTTTTCTGGGCACTCTTTGGGCCCCTTGGTACCAATTGAGCATCGTTGCAACGCCACAGCCTACCTGAGTATTGTTGCTGACCATGTCCATCCCTTTATGACCACAATGTACCCAACATCTGATGGCTACTTTCAGCAGGATAATGCGCCATGTCATAAAGCTCGAATCATCTCAGATTGGTTTCTTGAACATGACAATGAGTTTACTGTACTCAAATGGCCTCCTCAGTAACCAGATCTCAATCCAATAGAGCATCTTTGGGATGTGGTGGAACGGGAGATTCGCATCAGGGATGTGCAGCCGACAAATCTGCGCCAACTGTGTGATGCCATCATGTCAATATGGTCCAAAATCTCTGAGGAATGCTTCCAGCACCTTGTTGAATCTCTGCCATGAAGAATTGAGGCAGTTCTGAAGGCAAAAGGGGGTCCAACCCCTTACTAGCATGGTGTACCTAATAAAGTGGCCAGTGAGTGTATATACACATATACATGTCTCACTGACATCTATATATATATATATATATATATATATACTGTATATATGTTTTTACAACTATTTGATGCCATGAATCCATTATATGTCTATTTTGCAAGCCGGTGAGAAAATCTCGCCATACAGATGTCACATGGATGTCACACGCATCTTTAGGTGTGAGAAAATCGCATCCTCACATTCAAAACAGATTAAATACGGATCATTGTTCATGGAACTGAGTACAATTATAACTTATAATGTGTTTGCAATAAAAATAAATATTTTGTCATAATGCAATATGACAAAATGGGGTTAATCTTAGACTGTAAAGTATTTCAGACTAGGATTAGTTAACGCAAACTTCTGTTGTGCTTCTATCTCAGTAATGGTTTTGTGGTATCTATTGACTGCATGAGCACTAAACATAATTATAGTTTGTCATTTTGCTTTCTCGTCACATTATAAATCACAGTATAATCCAAAAGAGGTCATGGTAATGAATTCGAGATGTCATTCGTGTGTAATGATAAAGTAAATTAGGGCTGAATTATGGCTTACAAATATGAAATGTAGACAGTTACTAATTATTTTCAACTGACTCACATTACTATCTCAGTTTTAACACCAATGTTGGTAATTTTTTTTCAAAGAATTACTAGTGGTTAATTATTAAGCTTAAATTTTTTTTGTTGAAAATAAAGCGTTTATGTTTAATCAAATATCTGGATATAATAGGAGAAATCATCTTTTTTCTATAACGAAGCTGTAGCTTGGGTGTCATAGTGCCTTCCAAAAGTACACTTGTCCAAATATACCTCAAAGTCCACCAAGGCTTGGTTTCCTAAGAATTTGTGGGAGATTTTTTAGTGGGTGTCAATAGTCATTTATCTTGAACCTCACTGAAAGTCTTTGGTGGCTTTCTGATGAGATTTGAAGAAGGCGGTTTCAGTAGAAGGCCCAAGAATATTATTGATTAAGATCTTTTCAAATTCTGATTCACAGAATTCACAATTATCATTAAAAAAATTTGTTTTATTGCAAACAAATTTGCACACATTTAAATACTGGAAAGCATGTAACTTCTCAGAAAATACACATGGGTGAGAGGAAAGCAAGAGAGGTTGATCCCTGCAGACCATCAGAACCTGCAAACTAGAAGCAAGATAGAGGACCCTACTGATCATAAGAGCTTGCACTCTACAGGCAAGGGGATCCTGCTGACCATAAGAGCTTACACTCTACAAAAGAGATAAAAGACCTGCTCATCATAAGTGATTAAACTCTACAGGAGATAGCGACCAAGAGGACCTTGTTGATCTGTGTTGGCCCAGGTACTGACCACCACTGTATAAGGTGTAATAATCCTTTAGATGTCATAGCTGCAGGGTATTATGTGCAGGACAGCCTGGCAATGCAAGGTGACCTTAGCTTGCTCTCTATTGCTTTAGTAGTGTGGGCAAGTTTGTGAATTTTTTTTGCAAACTGTGAATCAAATCTCAAAATGTTTGAATTCATGTGAAACCAATAATTTCAGGAATTTCAACACAGACCCGATCCTCTGTGGATTAATCCGCTCATTTCACCTTGATAATTTGCAAGAAGTGTTTTATCGGTTGGGTATTCTACCTGAGCCATCTGATCGTTTTAGACCCTCTCAGTTGAAATGTGAACAAGGTAGCTAATCACTGACAGCAGCCATGCCATCTGTAAGTTTGACATGGCGCAGTGGTTCCTGTTATATATTTTTGTAGACTGTGCTGATGGACCAACAATCTTACACCAGGAGCCATAAATAAGTTTAAGTTAATATTGGATTTAGATATCCTCAGCCAGGTGTGTACATAAAGAAGAGAATGTATCCCAAATCAACATTGTACCCCTTCTTTGTACTGATTTGTGCTACCAACATATTCATTATTCAGCATCAAAGCCCAGAAATTGTGCAATTTCCCAACTCATCCACATCTATAACTCTGGCCAATCCAAGCCCAGTTCCGCAATACTTTCAAGCTGGTTATTCACCCATGAGAAAGAAGAATGTGACAAACGTTTGCTGGATCCTCCCTCTGCACATCCATGGGCTATCTCTACTGCCTTGATGGTCTGCTGTTTGAATTTTTAAGTGGCCATCTAGGATTGTACTTGCTGGATTTTCATGACCATGTTAAATTTTAATAGTTGATTTTTCTTTTGTGTAGGATTTAAAATGTATACATTGGCCAAGCATAATGTACATCTTAATGGTCAATCACACATTTCAACCATCAGCAGCATCTCATGGGTAGTGTCTTGCTCACTAAAGTTTGACACAATTGCCATATGAAGAGGCAACCTGTGTACTTCTGTGGGGTATTGATTACTATCGTTAGGCTACAATCCTGAACAGAATAGATTTTAACATAATATAATGGTTTGATCTTTGATAAAGAAAATTAAGCTTTCATGATTGTACATTATTAAAAACTAAAAATTAATTCCATATTTTATTATAATATTGCTAATCATATTACAAATACATGTGTCTGCATAGTAAATTGATAATTTTGCCCCAAGTGAGGTTCCTTACAAAACTCTCAACATAAAATTTGTATACTAGCTTAATTAAGGAGTCTGAAATTCAAAGTGTTTGCCTTTACACAAAATGTGCAATTCTTTGCTGCCGGATTAACCCTCCAGAAATATTTTAAGAAAACATGTTTCATTCCCAATGTCCTGATCAGAGCGATCTTCAATTTCCTTTAGAAAACATACATAAAATAGGACTATTTTCAGCTAGAAGCAATGCACCAGATCTGGGCAAGGAGCATTTCTAATGCAAACCTGAAGGAACTTCATTTAAAATTCTATTTTCAAATCAAGATGATTTACATTTTAATGTCATCCTTTTCTGGAATACACAAATTGCTAACATTTAAAAATAGCCTTCTGCGTTATGTTAAAAGTATGTGTCATGTTTATTTATTTTAGCTCATATATGTATAGTTTATATAGCATCAACATATAAGGCCTCTTTCACACATCAGGTTTTCGCCGTCAGGCGCGATCCGGCGCTTTTGACAGAAACCGGATCCGGCGAAATGCAATGCCGGATCCGGTTTCCCCCCCATTGACTTGCATTTGCGCCGGATCGCGCCGGATGGCCATGCATTTCATCCGGTTTTCGCCGGATCCGGCAATGTGTCGTGATCCGGCGTCTGGAAAAAACGGCTACTGTAACGTTTTTTGTCTCCGGCGAAAAAGCTGGACACGCCGGATCCGGCGCGTCCGGCTTTTTCACACAATGAAAGCCTATGAGCGCCACAATGCGCCTGATCCGGCGAAAGCCGGATCCGGTGGCCGGATCCGGTTTTTTTGGTCTGAGCATGCTCAGTAGCTCTGCCCACAAGACATATATAAAAGCAATTTTTGGCACTCAACTTGAAATGATTGGTAGAATTTTATTCGCAGTCATAATAGACGTTTCGGTCAATTCATTCTGACCTTTCTCAATATACTGCAACGGTACAGAAGTTGAAAAGAATATATAATAACAATAAATCAAAACTATGAACAATAATGTATGATCATCACATCAAGAAATAAAGACATCAAAATCATGTCTTTATTTCTTGATGTGATGATCATACATTATTGTTCATAGTTTTGATTTATTGTTATTATATATTCTTTTCAACTTCTGTACCGTTGCAGTATATTGAGAAAGGTCAGAATGAATTGACCGAAACGTCTATTATGACTGCGAATAAAATTCTACCAATCATTTCAAGTTGAGTGCCAAAAATTTATTTTATATATTCTCTGGTGTGGGAACCTTTTTTGTGCACCATTTCAGCTGTGCCACGGTATACATATCGATATATAAAAGCAAGACAGTGGGACCCACAGCCACACCCAACATGCCACCCAAGAAAGCAACCAAGCGCAGCAGGAGAAGGCAGGAGACCACTGCAGCACCATCAGCACCACCACCACCCCAAATGGAGCAGCAAATGGAACATGCTGAGGAGGGGAGGCCAGCAGCAGATGAGAGACGGTAATTATCAAATCCCCCATTCCTCCAAACTAGGGCTATTGAATATCAAGATATTCATTGGCCCTTTGTTTCTCTTTATTCAACAGCCGCCCAATAGATGCAGCAGCAGCAGCAGCAGCAATGGCAGCAGCTGGAACACCACCCACAGGCATGGAGTGTGGCCACCAGGAAGACAGCACATCATCTTCTGGGAGCCCTCCCTCGCATCGTCAGCGTTTGACGGTAAGTTTTTATTTCCAAAATCCATCATCTCTGTAATATATGTCTATTCATTGCCTTTTATTTCAAAACAGGATTCACAAGATGAAGAGGAGCTCCCAGAAGAAGAAGGAAGGGGTGGACAGACACTTGGAGTGGGCTCACAATTGGTAAGTTTTTTGTATCAAACGCAGAAACACAACATCACACTACACACAACACATAGAAAACAATGTTCTGCAGACCACACACAGCAAACAAATGCCTACATCCAAAGACATAACATTTTTTGTTTTCTTCTCTAGTCTTCCCAATCTGGTGCTCGGCCAAGAGGTCCTCGCAGTGCCTCCCAGGGTCGTCGGCGACAGCAACGCGGCGGTCACCAGCGTGTAAGTATAAATATTTTTGCTTTTTTTTTTGCACTTTTTATTTCATTTCTTTTGTGGAGGTTAATTATGTTATTTTTGTCTTTTTCTTTAACAGCCTTCACAGCGTGCTCCCGACTCTGACGGTGAGGATGGAGGACTCGATGTGGACCACCTCATCGATCTCGTCAGAGAAAGGGAGCCACTCTGGAATATGGCTGACCGCCGCCACGCTGACCTTATCGTTACCCGACGACTCTGGGAGGAAATCTGTTCGCTCCTTGTGGGCCGCTGGGAGGACCTCGATGTTCGGGCCCAGATTAAAGAGCGTAAGTATATACAGTACCGGTTGCTTGATGTAAACCAGTGTTTCCCGAACTCCAGTCCTCGTGGTCCCCACGGATCATGTGTTCAGGATTTCTATTTACTATGGAAATCCTGAAAACATGACCCCTGGGGACCATGAGGACTGGAGTTTGTGAAACACTGATGTTGTATACTAACCACTCCTTTCTCGTTTCAGGGAACAGAATTGTGAATCGGTGGCGGTGTGTGAGGGATCGTTTCAAGAAGGAGTTCAATAAAGAGATGCGGGCCCCGAGTGGATCTGGAGGACGCAGGAGCAAGTACAAGTACGCACAAGCCCTGTCGTTCCTCCGGGAAACAATGGTCACTAGAAGGTAAATATTACACACCACATGTGAAAAAAAATGTTAGATGTAACTTTTTTTTTCAGCCAGGGCCATACCATGTCAGTATTTTAATTGTTTTTTTTTCTCTTTATTCCACAGCACGGTGAGCAGCACTCGGGAGCCTGCACGATTGGACCCTTCTGAGGCGATCCCTGAGGAGACCGGCACCGAGGGACACTTCGACCGCCCCGGTACATCTGCACCTTCCCAGCCTTCCCACACATTCGACCCATCTGTCCCATCCACCAGCACAGGAGCATCGTGGCCGCCTACATTACATGAAGCTGCTGGTGAGGAGATCGCTTTCCCTTTACCCCACCCTTCTGCCCCTGCAACCTCTAGTACACCTGCGGGTACTGGGCGGCAGCGGCAGAGGGGTCAGGAAAAGAGTTATGCGCCAGAGTTCTTGCATCTGAATGCATCTTTCCAGAACTGTCTAAAAGTCTTGTCAGAGCAAATCTCCGCAGGCTTTCAGCAGATCAACTCCAGCATTCTGGAGGTGAAGACACTTCTGCAAACCATGCATTCAGAAGCAAGATCTTCGCCAAACCACACCTTTTTCAGGTCTGTTGTGGAGCACATGGCAACACTATCTCCTACCCAGCAGATGCATGTAATGCATTTGTGCCACGGTGCTCTACAGCAGGTTACCTCCCAACCTCCACCTCCCACCACTGTAGTTCCTCCACCTGCACCCCCTCCAGCCACTTTCCATCCTCCCCCTCCTATTACATCTGCACACCCTCCAGCCACTTTCCATCCTCCCCCTCCTATTACATCTGCACCCCCTCCAGCCACTTTCCATCCTCCCCCTCCTATTACATCTGCACCCCCTCCAGCCACTTTCCATCCTCCCCCTCCTATTACATACCAGCAACCTCACCAGTACCAGCAACCTCCCCAGTACCAGCAACCTCCCCAGTACCAGACATCTCCCCACTTCCAGCAACCTGCCCCGTACCAAACTCCTTCCCCGTACCAAACTCCTTCCCCGTACCAAACTCCTTCCCCATACAACTTTCCATCAACATCATCTGCTCCTACAGTCCCTGCCCAACCCTCCACTCCACCGCCCACCACCTCTTCTGCCTCCCACATGTCCACCCATTCTGTAGCTTTTTCCACACCATCACCTCTAACTGTTCCTTCCCCACCACGATCCCAGTCCTCTCTCCACACTCCCATTGTCGAAGTGTCCCGCAGCCCCTCCAGCAGTATTTCCACCCCACACTACACCGAGTTATAATGTTTTTTTTGTAATAAAAATGCCCATTTGGTTGGTTTCAAGCCTTTATTAAAAAAGTTTTTTTAACTTTAAAAACAGTTTACACAAAAAAAAATATTTTAAATAAAAGTTAAATTATTGTTTACACTGGTTGTCTGTCATTTCTTTCTGCGGTGAAATATGTTTAAAAAAAAGGTTAAATACAGGGTATTTAAAAGGTAAAAAGGTATTCAAAACCAGGTATATAACTGTGGGTAAATTTTAGCTTTTTGCCACAGTTGTGTTCCTGGTTGTGTTTGAAGCAAAGTATTTCACCTGAAAAGTTGTGTTTATTGTTGGTGATTTCCTAACAATGTACACAACTTTTGTTAAAAGGTGAAATACTTTGCATAAAACACAACCAGGTACACACCTGTGGCCTAAAGCTAAAAATAGTAAGACCATGACAAGATAGCCAACTTTGGTTGGCAAAGGTATATACTGTTGGTCCAGAAGGTACACATGTTTGGTTAGGGCACAAATCTTTCACACTCTGTCATCCTGCCAGTGTACTCTGCCTTGAGGTGACATAAAGTATAGTGCAAAATTGTCCCTCATTACTGAAACCGTCACAGAACTTCTAGTGGTAATATTTCCAATGACAACATCCATCTTCGCCAGTAACTTGCTCTTCTCTCCAACCTGCACTTTCTCCTCTACAACCTGTCAAAGAAGGGCTGTAGGAACATGCTATATATAGTTTTCCAGTAGCCAATCCCGTTCGGAAGGCCACAAGGGTCAATTTTAAAAACCAGATCCGGCGTAATCCGTCGAAAAACGGATAGAAAAACGGATGAACCGGATGAGACGGATCCGGTTTTGTCTGTCAAGAACAAGACGGATCCGGCAGAAAACCGGATCCGGCACATCAGGTTTTACAAAACATTTGCCGGATCCGGCATTCCGGCACGACGCCGGATCGCGCCTGACGCCGAAAACCTGATGTATGAAAGTAGCCTAAAGCAGCGCTTTACATACATTTTTATCACTCACTATCCCTATTGTGACTTACAATCTAAGTTAGTATTTCTTTTGGCATACCCAGAGGAAATCCATGCAAACATAATACAAGGGTATTTTATGGCCATTCTAAGCACTGCCGTATAGTGCCTCCATGATGCACTAAATCTCCCATAGAAGCCTGGTGTAATACAGAAGAAGGATGGAGAAAGCCACACTCTGGCTGATGGGTCCGCAAGGTGTCTGTAGAAACATCCCTTTGTGGCTGTGTATAGAAGAAACATGATATATTACAGACCTTTATCATTTTGGTGGAATCCCTGTTCAGTAAAATGCAACCTGTTTTATTCTTGCCTGTCAGAAATATGTAATTGAGAAATAAACCAGGCTGTGGAGTTGGTAATGGTGCGTTGACACTTGCCGATTATTGTGAACAAGCATTTCTATGTATGTCCACTACCCAATAATCGGCCAATGTAAACAGGATGCTGGTATGTAAGCTGGCTTAAAAAAATCATTGCTTTTGGCAGCATTTTGTTCTGTGCAAACAGGACATGTGCTGCCTAGAACAATAAAATACTAAAGGCCCCATCACACACAGCGATCTCACCAGTGAGATCGCTGATTTTGTGACGCCACAGTGATCTCGCCAGTGATATCGCTGTGTGTGATGGGGATCAGAGACCGGCCTCCCTGCCGGCTATCGCTGATCGCGCTTGATCGCCCTGGGCCATTTTTTGATCGTTGGTCTCCCGCTGGCCAGCACGCATCGCTGCGTGTGGCAGCGATCAGGACCAGCGATCAGTGACGCTGCACGCTGGTTTCCAGTGTAAGCAGTGGGTACCTAGGAGCCACGTGGCTCTTGGATACCTGCTGTTTACCTTGGAAACCAGCATGCCCGCTGGTTTCCAGGGTAAACAGCGGGTATCCAAGAGCCGCGCGGCTCTTAGATACCCGCTGTTTACATTGGAAACCAGCTTGCTCGCTTGTCCTGATTGCTGGAGGGGCTGTCTATGTGACAGCTCACCAGCGATCAGCCTAACAATGTCCCAGCGATCCCATCCATGTCGGATCGTTGGTGGGATCGCTGGGACATCGTTATGTGTAACGGGGCCTTAAGTCTATCGAACAGAAGTATCTATTACTGATCCTTTTGTGCCCATTGTCGAAACAGGCTATTAAGCAACCTTCAGTTGGACTGCAAGTAGCTGACTGGTGGTCGTTTGTAGCGTAAGCACACCTTCAATGGGTTGTCTCATGGACAAAAGTAAAATTTTAATCAATAGATATAGGAAAAATGAGTAGTTCCACAATTGGATGTTTTAAAAAATAGTGCTTTGCTTTGATGTAATCATAAATGAATCCCATGAAGTACGAGCTCAGCTGCCAGACACCTAAAGTGAACATTTGTACTACGAATTGGTAAAAATGAAAGTATTAGCACAGTAGCCACGAAACTAGTCCTCACACAACTCAGTCGATTGAACAATAAAAAAGATACGGGTCTCAGAACAAGGCTTACACAAACCAAATATTATTTACAAAGTTCTAATTTTTTTTTTTACTACTTATATATAAAAGATGTTGACAAATTTTGTATTGCTCCAATCATACAGACCTGATGTTGCCAGGTCATTTTTATCACACAACATGCATCATAAAAAGAAAACATGCAAAACAATGCTGGAATTTTTTTCACAGGTTCCCTCAAATAAGAATTTTTTAGCACTTTATATGGTAAAAAGAATGATGTAATTCAAAACTACAATTTGTTCAACAAAAAACCATGCCGTGTATGACTATATTGACAGACAGATAAAGCCCTTGCAAGAGTGGGAGGAAAAAATGAAAGCACAAATATGAAAAATTGTCTGGTCATGAAGAGGTTAAAGAAAATGAATAACAGGCCAGCATTAGTAAATGGCTTTCATATGATGTTAAAGAGCACATCTGCTATTCATTTACATTTGTGGATTAAGACTCACAAAATGGGTTTGCTCATCTTTACAAACCAATGATTTTAGGTGCTTAGAACTTTCTTTTTAGCTGTTCGAAGAGGATATAACCATTTTTTCTGCGGTACCTTTCTCTGCCTTTTTCTTGTCAGTTTTTAATACCTTTCTTCAGAAATTCATTTTCTGCATGTAAGCACAGAGAAATGGCAGGAGCATCATTGGAATTACTAATGAAGTCTTTTCTAGGGAATAGATGTTTTGTTTCTCAGTTAAATAAAAAAAATTCTATACAAACTTCAGTGGTGGATTAAAAGTGTCATAGGTGTATACAGCACAGAAATCTTCCACAGATCCGATTTGTCATTGCCCATTGGATAGGCTAGAAGATGATATTGTACTATTTGTACATAAAAGCGTTTATACTAGAGAGATACAGTCATGGCCAAAAGTATTGACACCCCTGCAATTCTGTCAGATAATATTCAGTTTCTTCCTGAAAATGATTGCAAACACAAATTCTTTGGTATTATTATCTTCATTTAATTTGTCTTAAATGAAAAAACACAAAAGAGAATGAAGCAAAAAGCAAAACATTGATCATTTCACACAAAACTCCAAAAATGGGCCGGACAAAAGTATTGGCACCATCAGCCTAATACTTGGTTGCACAACCTTTAGCCAAAATAACTGCGACCAACCGCTTCCGGTAACCATCAATGAGTTTCTTACAATGCTCTGCTGGAATTTTAGACCATTCTTCTTTGGCAAACTACTCCAGGTCCCTGATATTTGAAGGGTGCCTTCTCCAAACTGCCATTTTTAGATCTCTCCACAGGTGTTCTATGGGATTCAGGTCTGGACTCATTGCTGGCCACCTTAGAAGTCTCCAGTGCTTTCTCTCAAACCATTTTCTAGTGCTTTTTGAAGTGTGTTTTGGGTTATTGTCCTGCTGGAACACCCATGACCTCTGAGGTAGACCCAGCTTTCTCACACTGAGCCCTAAATTATGTTGCAAAATTTGTTGGTAGTCTCCTGTCTTCATAATGCCATGCACACGGTCAAGCAGTCCAGTGCCAGAGGCAGCAAAGCAACCCCAAAACATCAGGGAACCTCTGCCATGTTTGACTGTAGAGACCGTGTACTTTTCTTTGAATGCCTCTTTTTTCTCCTGTAAACTCTATGTTGATGCTTTTGCCCTAAAAGCTCTACTTTTGTCTCATCTGACCAGAGAATATTCTTCCAAAATGTTTTAGGCTTTTTCAGGTAAGTTTTGGCAAACTCCAGCCTGGCTTTTTTATGTCTCGGGGTAAGAAGTGGAGTCTTCCTGGGTCTCCTACCATACAGTCCCTTTTAATTCAGATGCCGACGGATAGTACGGGTTGACACCGTTGTACCCTCGGACTGCAGGGCAGCTTGAACTTGTTTGGATGTTAGTGGAGGTTCTTTATCCAACATCTGCACAATCTTGCGTTGAAATCTCTTGTCAATTTTTTTTTTCCGGCCACATCTAGGGAGGTTAGCCACAGTGCCATGGGCTTTAAACTTCTTGATGACACTGTGCACGGTAGACACAGGAACATTCAGGTCTTTGGAGATGGACTTGTAGCCTTGAGATTGCTCATGCTTCCTCACAATTTGGTTTCTCAAATCCTCAGACAGTTCTTTGGTCTTCTTTCTTTTCTCCATGCTCAATGTGGTACACACAAGGACACAGGACAGAGGTTGAGTCAACTTTAATCCATGTCAACTGGCTGCAAGTGTGATTTAGTTATTGCCAACACTTGTTAGGTGCCACAGGTAAGTTATAGGTGCTGTTAATTACACAAATTAGAGAAGCATCACATGATTTTTCAAACAGTGCCAATACTTTTGTCCACCCTCTTTTTTATGTTTGGTGTGGAATAATATCCAATTTGGCTTTAGGACAATTCTTTTTGTGTTTTTTCATTTAAGACAAATTATATGAAGATAATAATAGCAAAGAATTTGTGTTTGCAATCATTTTCAGGAAGAAACTGAGTATTATCTGACAGAATTGCAGGGGTGTCAATACTTTTGGCCATGACTGTATATGGCACCCCTGATCAAGAGATGAGGTGCCCAAGTTGGGTTCCAACCCGTCATCAAAGTAAAGGAGGAACTTGACACTCAAAAAGTTCCAAATTTGTTTCATTCACTCTGACTTTTTGAGTGCCAAGTTCCTCATTTATATAAAAGTATTTAGGCTACCAAAACAGATATGTGAATACGGCTTTATTTTAAGGCGTGGTAGATACCTTTGCAGAGATTCCCTGTCTACATAGGGGTACATTTAAAAGTCTCATAAAAAAGCTGCTGAAAAAAATGAAGTGACTTTGGGTATTACTCTGATTAGAACTAAACAGCTTTATTTTTATCTTTTAACTATTCGGTCATAATCATCTCTATGTACAGGACAGTCATTGAAAACAATTGTTTTAACAATTCAGGCAAATATAACCCCGTGCATAGAAGACCCTTTAGATAGATTGCTATTATGAGGCATCTTTTATTAGTGCCCCTATGGTATACTTATCATATAGTGCCCAAATATTTAAAATATTCAGCATCCAAAAATCATTATTTTAATGTAACATGTCTTAGACAATAAATCATTAGACCCTAGTGGCATAGTCATCAAGGACATTAATACCCTAATCAGTTGTGGCAGGTAATGCCCCTTATTGCACAGGTAGCATATCTATAAGACTTGTCCTGTATGTGTGCTGTCACATAAATGTAAGGTTATTTGCAGTAGAGAAAAGCTTATTTTCCCACTGGGAAATGAACAAAAAAAACTTTTGTGAAACTTTTTGTAGGAGGAAAAATACCAACCAATACGCAAATAGTTGATGAGTAGTAATGGAGCAGAAAGGATTGGGCTGTAGTGTCAAACAGTCCAAATGAACATGTGGCATGCGTTTTGGTCTGCTATAAGAAGACTGCCGTGATTTATAACCCTACTATTTCATTGTTAGCAGAACATGAACTTTTTAACATAAAACTCCAGATGCTCATAAAAGAGAAATAACTGGCAGGATAAAGTTGCTTTGGAATAATCAAGAAAGGATTTACACATTGCTTCCAATGTAAGGAATAACACTTCCAAATACACGTGTTAATCTCTGTGCTGTATCTAACACTACTATCACTTCATTTGTGTTACTTGTGGTTTCTTTCCGCTCCTATTCATCTGCAGCACTTCCAGTCTGTAAATCTAGTTTGTTTATGACACATACTAGCAATTAATTTGCAAATAGAAGTGCAAATGCTTCATTGTCACCACTCAGCCTATTCTGAACTCTCCTGACCTCATCCATATTACAAAGTAAGCGCAGATGTGGGTGTGAGATGTTGTATCATTCAACAGTCTGCTAATAAGGTCATAAATAATGCATTACAGCATGGAAGCCATCCTGACTAATATTCAAGGAAGCAAAAGTCAAGTAGACAAAAATGTGCCACAAGGATTCTGTCTGGAGTGCGGTAATACATCTAACCTAAATCCATATGATCCATGTGATCTTCCTATCTTGTTAGTCTCCAAATCTCTGAAAATATTAAAAACAAAAATGATTGTCACCTGAAAGTACATATCATATTGAATATTGATACTAAGAATGAAAATAAATGGTGCCTCGGCATATACAAATACATTGTAATTTGTAACATTGTCAAAGGGCCAGAGAGAATAACTATAAACTCTCCCAACACATAATTTTTAGGAGATATACTGGCCTATAAAATACAACATGCTTGGACACCATTTATTGTATCCTTCATCAATTATTCATCATCCTTGTCAATATGAATTATAGCTACGTTAGGTGCCAGGATTCTCCCGCTGTGCGGGATAGATCCCGGGAATTGCCTGGTGGTATGGTCTCCCATTTGGCTCTGGCTGCTCAGCACAGACGTCGGTCACAGCGTCTTGCTGAGGCTCATAGTACATGCTTGGTTGCTGCTGGCTCTCCAGCTAACTCTATGGGAGCCATTGATATCCAGGTGCAGTCCTGCGCTCTGGAGCCTAAGTCCAGAGATCGCCTTACTGAGCGTGTCCGTGATGTGGCGTCTTCTTATCAGTGGTTGGATGTTACCTGCTCTGGTGACGTGGCAGCTCCAGTTTGGCGATGTCACAGCCGGCTGGGCATGAGTGTTTGTGGTGGAGCCTAGTGTATAAAAGGCTCTCAGAGGCACACGCCAGGGCGCTAGTATCACGTATGTTATGGTGTGTGAGCGTGGATACTCTACCATTCTGTCTGCAGGTTGTATGAATCTGTCTACGCTCTGGGACTGTACTCGTAGGCAGGCAGCTAGCTTCAGTGGGGGCAATTAGTCTCTTAGCGTAGCACCAGTTTCGTTCATTTATGCAGTTTGCACAGTTGAGTTACTGGGCAAGTTCATCCCTTAGCCTTGAGGGTATTATATCTAGCATCATATAAGTTTCTCATGCTTTATCCCTGTGAAGGTTAATAGGGTATTGCACTTAGCATTCTTTTGTTCAGTACCGTGCTGTGAAGTAACGGAGCATGGTACTCAGTGTTTCGTTCACATTGTGTGGCGTTAACACAGTGTGTTCAAGCAATCGCTCGCTGTTTAGTTTCCGTCATTGTTCACTAGCAGCAGATAAACATCTCAGCACAGTGAACCCCGGGTTGCGATTGCACTTTATAATTTATTTTAATTTAGTGCAATCCACCAACCCTAACAACCTATACTGTCTGAAAGAATCAGCACAGATGGGACAGTATCGTATGAAGGGACATGCCTAGAGATGAGTGGGCCTGATTAGAATTCACCAAATCATGCAGATTTGATTCAAAACAATTTTGTTCTCCATGTATTGAAGCAAAGATCCCAGAGCATAATTAAGATAAAACAAAAACCACAACTATTACTCACCTCACTGTTCACCTTTGCTGCTCACTGTTCCGGGATGCTCCGTTGAGCCTCCTAGAATCATAGAATGTTAGAGTTGAAAGGGTCCTCCGTGGCAGGGCTGCCACTAGGAATTTTGGGGCCCCATACTGGCAAAATTTTTGGGCCCCCTTGAGACTCTGCCCAGGCTCCACCCCAGCTCTGCCTCCACATCCGAACCTTCCACAGTCCCACTGTCCGTGCTTGGAAAAACTCATCTTGTGCACCACATCCTCACCAATCTGATATTAACAGTTCCCAACAGACACAAGATCACAAATATAGCCAGCAGCTTTTTTTGGCCAAAAGAATTTTTAAGCCGCCATCACGACATGGTAGACTCTTTTGGCTGGGCCCTACTCTACTCTAACCTATTAAACATTTCTTAAAATATCCAATACTCATTTTAGGTATATTTTTATTTTTAAGGGAATGAATCACATATTTTTTAGAATGACCTTTAATACCATATACAAGAGAAAAATCCCATCACACCATGACCAGACGACATATTACCACCACATAGCGACGGAATAATAATAATAATAATAAATTTTATTTCTATAGCTCTGACATATTCCGCAGCACTTTACATTTGAGAGGGGACTTGTACAGACGATAGACATTACAGCATAACAATAATCACATAGATCAAAACAGATACCAAGAGGAATGAGGGCCCTGCTCGCAAGCTTACACTCTTTGAGAAAAAAAGGTAGACACGAAAGGTGTGTGGTAACAATTGCCCTGATTGGTTGGATCAACCATAATGTTAAGTGTGTAACAGTACAGACACCGAGGGCTGATAGACGCATAAAGCATGTGGGAGCATGATACAGGGAACATGGTTACGGTAAAACTTTTGACTGTGCCACACAGGGATAGTTAGGTTAATGTGTTGAGGCGGTAGGCCAATCTGAATAAATGCGTTTTCAGGGCACGCTTAAAATTGTAGGGATTGGGGACTAATCGTATTGACCTGGGAAGTGCATTCCAAAGAATTGGCGCATCACGTGTAAAGTCTTGGAGATGGGAGTGGGAGGTTCTGATTATTGAGGATGCTAATACCACAAACAAGGAACAAATACCTCCATACCGTGACCAGATAACATATTACCACCACATAGTGACCAAATACTACCACATACAGGGAGAAATACTACAATACTGATCATTAATAAAAAAAAACACAACACTAATGCCATTATACACAGGAGCATTTTATGCAATGTCATATATAGTATACAGTGAACAGGTAATAGAGTGTATAGTGTCAGTGTACACGTAACACACTGCCTCACCAGTGACGTCTCGAGCTGAAGTAGTTCATCTTTGCTTTTCTTTTTCATGAACTGCAGACTGCCATCATTTCTTCCAGCCAGGACTCGTCTCTGCATAAAATAACACATAGTTACCTAGAGGCCTGCTTCCAGAGCACATTCCCCACTTTTTCCCTTTCTTCTACTACACTACACATCTGAATACAGATGTGCACCCACCATTTATATATGTTTAGTTATTATTAATCCACCACTGCTCCCCCACCAACTCTAAATAGCCATTTTCCCCACTTAATAAATATATACATTAATTAACCCCTGTACTCTTTCCCACAATTCATTACCAGTCACTGCATCCTCAACGCCCCCAAAATGTGCCTCCCTCTCTCCCAATTCATTATATTTACATGCCCCTTCTGCCCCAATTCTTTGTCATGTCTTCTCTCTCTCCCACCCCCACCCTCTATTCACTTTCAACTGCTCTCCCCCATATTCAGTACATCATTTACTCCCACCACCCTCAAATTTCATCATTATTTGCTCTTCCCTAAGGACTCATTTGCTCTCCCCATCCCCCACCTTCAACTCAATTGCTGTCCCCATCCCTCACTTCATCATTTGCAGTCCTCCTCCCCCTCATTTCATCATTCGAAGTCCCCCTCCCTTTATCATTTGCAGTCCCCCATTCTCTCCTCACTTTGTCATGTTCAGTCCCCTGTCCCCTCCCTCACATCAACATTTGCAGCCCCCCTCCCATCATTTGCAGCCCCCCACCATCATTTGCAGCCCGCCTCCCATCATTTGCAGTCCCTTCCATCATTTGCACATCCCCCTCCATCCATCATGTGAACACCCCCCTCCATCCATCATGTGCAGACCCCCCTCCATCCATCATGTGAAAACCCCCCATCCATCTTGTGCAAACCCCCCTCCATCCATCATGTGCAGATCCCCCCTCCATCCATCATGTGCAGATCCCACCCCCATCCATCATGTGCAGACCCCCCTTCCATCCATCATGTGCAGACCCCCCTCCATCCATCATGTGCAGACTCCTCCATCCATCATGTGAAGACCCCCTCCATCCATCATGTGCAGATCCCCCCTCCATCCATCATGTGCAGATCCCCCCTCCATTCATCATGTGCAGACCCCCCTCCATCCATCATGTGCAGACCCCCTCCATCCATCATGTGCAGACCCCTCCATCCATCATGTGAAGACCCCCCTCCATCCATCATGTGCAGATCCCCCCTCCATACATCATGTGCAGATCCTCCTCCATCCATCATGTGCAGACCCCCTTTTCATCATGTGCAGACCCCCTCCTCATCCATTTAATTCATTTTATAAAGAAAAATTACATTTAAATACTTACCTCATATGCGATCTCCAGCAGGCGCAGCTCCTCTTCTGGTCACAATGTCCTCGTACATGTTGGCGCATACTCGATGATGTAATCACGTACACACCGACACCTGACCAGAAGTCCAGGGAGGGTGGAGTGAGTCAGAGCTGCAAAGTCGTCAAGGTAAGACGGCCGTGCACAGCTCCTAGAAGCCTCCCGGGCCCCGGCGCCGACGTTTGCACTGCAGGCCAGCAGCGCATAGTACATTAGTGCAGGATGGGGCCCTATGAGCAGTAGCACAAGAGGCGGGCCCCTGCGGGCCCTCCTGTGTGCTGCTGGTCATCGTGTCCAGTAAGCAGTAAGCGCAGTAATGCTCTGATGGCGGCCATGCTCCGGGGTCATCATGTACAACCCCCTGCTCAATGCAGGATTCTCTAAATCATTTCAGATAGATGTCTGTCCAGCCTTTGTTTGAAGAGTTCCATTGAAGGAGAACTCACCACCTCTTGTGGCAGCCTGTTCCACTCAGTGATCATCCTCACTGTCAAAAAATTTTTTTTTCTAATATCTAGTCTTTATCTTCTCCCTTTCACTTTTATTCCATTGCTGCTCATGTTTCCAAGTGCAAATGAGAATAAGGATGATCCCTCCATACTGTGACATCCCTTCAGATATTTATAGACAGCTATTAGGTCTCCTCTTATCCTTCTTTTTTGCAAGCTAAACATACCCAGATCATTTAACCGTCCCTCATAGGACATACTTTGCAGTCTGCTCACCATCTTGGTAGCTCTACTCTGAACTTACTCCAGTTTTTCAATGTCTTTTTAACCCCTTCATGACTGGAGCATTTTTCGATTTTTCATTTCCGTTTTTCGCTCCCCTCCATCCCAGAGCCATAACTTTTTTATTTTTCTGTTAATATGGCCATGTGGGGGCTTATTTTTTGCGGTATGAGTTGTACTTTTGAACAACATCATTGGTTTTAGCATGTCATGTACTCAAAAACGGGAAAAAAATTCCAAGTGCAGTGAAATTGCAAAAAACGTGCAATCTCACACTTGTTTTTTGCTTGGCTTTTTTGCTAGGTTTAATAAATGCAAAAAATGACCTACCATTATGATTCTCCAGGTTGTTATGAGTTCATAGACACCAAACATGTCTATGTTCTCTTTTATCTAAGTGGTGAAAAAGAATTCCAGAGTTTGCTAAAAACAAATGCACAATTTTCCGAGATCCGTAGCGTCCTCATTTTTTATGATCTGGGGTCAAATGAGGGCTTATTTTTTGCGGGCCAAGGTGAAGTTTTTAATGATACCAATTATGTGCAGATATGTCCTTTTGATCGCTTGTTATTACATTTTAATGCAATGTCTTGGCGACCAAAAAACGTGATTCTGGCATTTTGGATTTTTTTCTCGCTACGCCGTTTAGCGATCGGGTTAATGCTTTTTTATTGATTGGGCGATTCTGAACGTGGCAATACCTAATATGTGTATGTGTGATTTTTTTTTTAATAGTTTTATTTTGATTGGGGCGAAAGGGGGGTGATTTGAACTTTTAGGGTTTTTTATTTTTTTATTTTTAAACATTTTTTTTTTAGTTTTGGCATGCTTCAATAGCCTCCATAGGAGGCTTGAAGCATGCAAAACACAATCGGCTCTGCTACATATGGGCAATGAGCAGATCGCCCATATGTAGCAGATTTACTGCAGTGTTTTGAGTGCAGGCCAACGGGCAGCGCTCAAAGCGATCTGCCTGCAACAACCATAGAGGTCTCTATGAGACCTCTGGTTGTCCAGGCAACGTGTCGCCGACCCCCGATCATGTGACGGGGGTCGGCGATGAGCTCACTTCCGGCCCGGCGGCCGGAAGCTCTAGTTAAATGCCCACTGTCAGCGCTTGACAGTGGGATTTAACTAGCTGATAGGCACGGGCAGATGGCGATTCCACTCACGCCTCTTGCAGGCACATGTCAGCTGTTCATAACAGCTGACATGTCACGGCTTTGAGGTGGGCTCACCGCCGGAGCCCACCTCAAAGCAGGGGAGTCTGACTGCTGATGTACTATCCCATCAGCAGTCAGAAAGGGGTTAATATGTGGTGCCTAGACCTGGACACAGTATTCCAGATGAGGTCTGAACAGGGAGGAGTAGAGGGGGATAATTACTTAATGTGATCTAGACTCTATGTTTCTAAACTATTAATATGGACATAGTTGTTATAGAATGCTCAAAACACTTCACCCTGTATGTCTCATATCAAATGTGTTGTTGTTGAGAAGTAATCTTTTATCACTTTATTGAAGAGACCTCTTCCAGGCTCTGGGATGGATGGTGCCTGGAGGATAACTCTGCCCCAGAGCTTATTTTACATGAAGGAGTGTTATCAGTGTGAGACAAGTAACCAACCAATCAGGAAAGCAGAGCGGCCATTACACATCACTCTGGTTACAGTGGTAACCATGTCATAGTGTGACGGGGGCCAGGGATATAGTCGTACCTGACGGTGGCAGATCTGGCACACCCTGGCTTCCCTCAGCATTAACACATGGTAGTCCACTCACTTTTAAGACAGGGTCCATTCCAAACTGATGGGGTTCCTTCTCTCTCAGCATCACACAGTAAAAGTCAGAGTCCAAGTTCATTTTCAGCAAAACAACTTTACTTAGTTCGTCCAGTTTAGTCACAGAAACAGCACAAGATTCTTCACAGAATATAACCATTCCGTTCCCTGTACTGTCCCTCACTCCTCCAGGAATGTTACATTTCCATACCGTTTCCTCCGGTACCACAGCTTCCTGACTGGTCAGACTAACTCGCTTCAGGAGTTCCCCGCCCGCTTCCCTGTGCGAAGGTGAAGTTGAAGGATAGCTTTTCCAATCCTTTCCAGGCCGTAGGCCTCGGACATTAAGGGTTGTTTCCATGAAGTTAACTGCTACCATTCTTATGATGCCCTGATATTCCTCCACCACCGTATGACTGTCAGCTCTTAGGCCCTCAGTCGCTGGGCTCCTCTGCTTAAACGTTCCCCCAGACATGAGGGTATTGTCCTTGCTCCCGACACATACTGACAAACTCCAGGAAGCTCTCCAACTACTCTTTCTTAGCTCCTCCTAACTAACCTAATCCTATTGGTCCAACTAATTCCCTATTCTATTCTACTGTGCTCCCCCTACTGGTCTAAGTCCTACACTGTTCCTATATCTTCGCAACACATAAACATAGGTACAATGCAATACACAATATATCAACTTTACATAACATATGGGATATACCAGCTTTTACCAGGCACATATGCAAGGAGTGCAGGGCATTAAACAAGCCCCCCTGTCCTGTCTTCAGCTAAATGAACGGGAATCATGTAGCTTAACAAGCAGCTAAACCACTATACCGTGGTTCAATAAGGGAGACTGTAGTTGAATCTGTGGTTTATTGAACGTAGGTATATAGATGGTGAAACTACAATACATGACAGATACATAGAATCAGTGCTGTGTCCATAGGAATACACAATATACATAGGCATACACAATCTGCACTACTAGCTAAATGGGGAGAACTAACTAAGCTGACTAATATGAGAGTTAGGGATGTATAGAGGGAACATGTCACATACCAGCGATGCTAACGCAGGGGGGACTGGACAGAAAAAAGGGGCTGGAATAGGCCATGGTACCTTGCAAACTTACCCAGGATGCATTGCAGATTGGAGGGAAATACAGAAGCAAAATTGAAACTAAGACAGAATAACACTGCAGTTATTATTTTTGGCCACTAGATGGAGCCAAAATGGTGAACATCAGAATCTATGAAAAACTGAGCATTATCACTGAATTTATGTTATCAGTAGTGTTGAGCATTCCGATACCGCAAGTATCGGGTATCGGCCGATACTTGCTGTATCGGAATTCCGATACCGACTTCCGATATTTTTTCAATATCGGAATTCGGCATCGGAATCGGAAGTTCAGTTGATTGACGGCCTGACGTCATCATGATGCGCGGTGTGTGCGCATCATGATGCGCCGTCATTTCGGGCCTTCCGGGGGTCTCTGCCGGCCTGCCGGGGGGCTGTGCCGGCCTGCCGGGGGGCTGTGTGGACTGCCCGGGGTCTGTACCGGCCTGCCGGGGGGCTGTGCCGGCCTGCCGGTGGTCTGTGCACCCTGTGGGGGTCTGTACCGGCCTGCCGGGGGGCTGTGCCAGCCTGCCGGGGGGCTGTGCTGATGTCCGGGGGTCTGTGCAAGCATCGTCCGATGGGACTACAAGTCCCATCGGGCGATGCCTGCTACCATGACAGTGATTGACACATTAGCCAATGATGGGACAGTAGTAGTCCCATCATCCGGCTAATGTGTTAAATGTTAAAAAAAAAAAAAAAAAAAAAAAAATACTACATACATACTACATGCTACATACATACTACATATATACTACATACATACTACATACATGCTACATACATACTACATGCATGCTACATACATACTACATATATACTACATACATACTACATACATACTGCATGCTACATACATACTACATACATACTACATACATACTACATATATACTACATGCATGCTACATACATACTACATGCTACATACATACCACATACATACTACATATATACTACATGCATGCTACATACATACTACATGCTACATACATACCACATATATACTACATACATACTACATATATACTGCATGCTACATACATACTACATATATACTACATGCATGCTACATACATACTACATGCTACATACATACCACATACATACTACATGCTACATACATACTACATATATACTACATGCATGCTACATACATACTACATGCTACATACATACCACATATATACTACATACATACTACATATATACTGCATGCTACATACATACTACATATATACTACATGCATGCTACATACATACTACATGCTACATACATACCACATACATACTACATACATACTACATACATACTACATGCTACATACATACTACATGCTACATACATACTACATATATACTACATTCATGCTACATACATACTACATATATACTACATGCATGCTACATACATACTACATGCTACATGCATGCTACATACATACTACATACATACTACATGCTACATACATACCACATATATACTACATACATACAATACATTCATACAATACATACATAGACATACAGTACATATAACATAGAGTAACATACTTACCAATACTTGTCACATTGTTCCCCGAAGCCATTGTCGTCTACGGAATAAATATTAACATAACAAACCACATAAATACTCACCCACGATCCGAAGCAGTCCACGAGTGTGTCCCACGACGATCTTGGGTAGAGAACTGCAGCATCAGATGATGCTGCCGTTCTCTACGGGCTGCAGGAATCCAATGACGGAAGGTAGGTATCCTTCCGCACTGTATTCCTCCGCCACTTAAAAAAAAAAAGTCCCTAGTCTCACTTTATGCCATTGCTGTGTGGGAAATTCCCACACAGCAATGGCATAAAGTGAGACTAGGGACTTTTTTTTTTTAAGTGGCGGAGGAATACAGTGCGGAAGGATACCTACCTTCCGTCATTGGATTCCTGCAGCCCGTAGAGAACGGCAGCATCATCTGATGCTGCAGTTCTCTACCCAAGATCGTCGTGGGACACACTCGTGGACTGCTTCGGATCGTGGGTGAGTATTTTTGTGGTTTGTTATGTTAATATTTATTCCGTAGACGACAATGGCTTCGGGGAACAATGTGACAAGTATTGGTAAGTATGTTACTCTATGTTATATGTACTGTATGTCTATGTATGTATTGTATGAATGTATTGTATGTATGTAGTATATATGTGGTATGTATGTAGCATGTAGTATGTATGTAGTATGTATGTAGCATGCATGTAGCATGTAGTATGTATGTAGCATGCATGTAGTATATATGTAGTATGTATGTAGCATGAATGTAGTATATATGTAGTATGTATGTAGCATGTAGTATGTATGTAGCATGTAGTATGTATGTAGTATGTATGTAGTATGTATGTGGTATGTATGTAGCATGTAGTATGTATGTAGCATGCATGTAGTATATATGTAGTATGTATGTAGCATGCAGTATATATGTAGTATGTATGTAGTATATATGTGGTATGTATGTAGCATGTAGTATGTATGTAGCATGCATGTAGTATATATGTAGTATGTATGTGGTATGTATGTAGCATGTAGTATGTATGTAGCATGCATGTAGTATATATGTAGTATGTATGTAGTATGTATGTGGTATGTATGTAGCATGCAGTATGTATGTAGCATGCATGTAGTATATATGTAGTATGTATGTAGCATGTATGTAGTATGTAGTATGAATGTAGCATGTATGTAGTATGCACGTTGTATGTATGTAGCATGTAATTTTTTTTTTTTTTTTTTTTTTTACATTTAACACATTAGCCGGATGATGGGACTACTACTGTCCCATCATTGGCTAATGTGTCAATCACTGTCATGGTAGCAGGCATCGCCCGATGGGACTTGTAGTCCCATCGGACGATGCCTGCACAGACCCCCGGAGCCTGCACAGCCCCCCGGCAGGCCGGCACAGCCCCCCGGCAGGCCGGCACAGCCCCCCGGAGCCTGCACAGACCACCGGCAGGCCGGCACAGACCACCGGAGCCTGCACAGACCCCCTGGCAGGCCGGCACAGCCCCCCGAAAGGCCCGTACAGACCCCAGAGAGGCTGTACAAGGGCAGGAAAGGGTTTTTCTTATTCCGATACCGGAAGTCCCATAGACTTGAATGGGACTTCCGGTATCGGAATCGGCGATACCGATACTTTTTTTAAAGATCGGCCGATACCATCCGATACGATACTTTGAAGTATCGGACGGTATCGCTCAACTCTAGTTATCAGAATAAACAGTTAAGAGTCATTAATTATGTCGGAGACAGAACACCCCCATACCCCTTACAATATCACACTGGCAACTCCCTCTTATATTTAAAATAATCTCTGGGGGCAGAGTTATCTTCAGGCACTATCTGCCCCGGAGCTTATATAAAGTGATGAAAGATGATTTCTCAGCTGATACATACAGGGAATACTGTATTCAGCATTCTATAACCTGTATGCCCATATTAGTAGTTTAGATGAAATGTGATGACAGAGTCCCTTTAATACATCCTAGAACTGTATTTGCCTTTTTTACTGCTGCATCACACTGTTGACTCATGTGCAGTCTGTGATCTATTAGTATACCCAAGTCACACGAGCTGTTCTATTCCTCCCATTCTGTAGATGTAATTTAGTTTTTCTTGCCCAGGTGTAGAATCTTGCATTTCGCCCTATTAAATGCCATTCTATTAGTCGATGCCCATTGTTCAAGCTTGTCTAGATCCTGTTGAATCCTTTCTCTGTCTTCTCTAGTGTTAGCTATCCCTTCTAGCTTGGCACCATCTGCAAATTTGATTACTTTATCTTCAGTTCCCTTATCTAGATCATTTATAAAAATGTTGAACATCACTGGGGACAGGACAGAGCCTTGTGGTACCCCAATTGAAATACTCTTCCAATTGGATATGCAACCATTTATTACCACTCTTATAATTGCCATACACTGAAAACACATGCATATCACAACATCGCAACAAGCATGTACACTGCTGTCCCGGACCTAGAGAGGAATAGTAACACCTAATTTTCTGTATATTCTTACATTTCCATTAGGAATAACAAATGAACAGCACTTTATAAAGTTTTCAGGAAACTTGGGCAATGCATGTATACACTAAGATACATATGAGAGGAGAGCTGACATTCCACTTTACAACCTTTATTAATTATTAAATAATTATATCTGTAGTCTGCAGCTTTACTTTGAAAGTTATAGCCATGTTTGAGAATAGATGTGAAGGGGCAAGGACAATGTCCAATATATCAAAAAGCGTCATTTTATTATTCAACCTGTTGTGAGTTCATTTTCCCATTCACCATTGAGGTCTGATGAATTCCCTCTTCTGGTGAAGGAAGGTAGTGAGGCTGATTACCAAGCACCTGGGCAGGATGATGATGACTGGGTGACGGGAATTACTGATTGGATATAAGGCAGCCGACGCCCTTCTGCCTTGCTGGTGATCTCTCTGAGGGATTCTAGGAGACCAGTCTGATTCCTGCTCCTCAAAAGCTAAGTTTTCTGCTCTACTTTTTGCATTTGTGTTTTGGTTTTGTTTTGCATTGTTTTCCTTGATTTCTGCCATTCCCTGCTGGGGTGAGCTGAATTCCTTTTTGCTCTGTCTTCAGAAAATACCTGAGTACTGATATAGTCTTTTTGAAGCCTAGCGTCTTCAGGGATTTTTTCCCAATCAGCTGTTGGCTCTTGTTTTTGATAGGGTTTTGGCAGATTGCAGACAGCAGCTTTTCTATCCTGTCCTATCTAGTTAGCTTGGGCCCCATCATTTGCTCAGCCTATCTTTCTATCTGTGTGAGTGTTTTTTCATCTTACTTCACCGTCATTATATGTTGGGGCTGCCTATTGCTTTGGGGTCTGCTCTGGGGCAGTTTGGATTTCCCTTTCTGTCTTAAGGCTATGTAGTTCTCCGGCTGTGATCGAGGGGTCTAGGGCACCGTAGGAACCCCCCATGGCTACTGCTAGTTGTTGTTGATAGGTTCAGGGGTCTGCAATCCGATAGCTGCCAACTTCTCTGGTTTTCTGGACTTAGCTAGTATTTCTGTTTTTGCCTCCTACGGTGACTCATTCATAACATCAACCCCTTGCTGCCAGTTGACAGAATAGTGCGTCAGCTGGAAGTATCTCCTGCTTTGAGGTGGGCTCCGGTGGTGAGCCCACCTCAAAGCCGTGACATGTCAGCTGTTTTCTACAGCTGACATGTGCCCACAAGTGGAATCGCGTTCCGCCCGCACCTATTAAGCATTTAAATGCCACTGTCAAACTTTGACAGCAGGCATTTAAATACACTTCCGGACGCCGGTCCAGAAACACTTACAGTGATGACCCCCGTCATGTGATCGGGGGTCATCGCTGCATTGCCATCACAACCAGAGGTCTCCTCGAGACCTCTATGATTGTTGATGGCAGATTGCTATGAGCGCCACCTTGTGGTCGGCGCTCATAGCAATTCTGTAATTCAGCTACATAGAGGTGATCTATGCATCACCTCTATGTAGCAGAGCCGATCGTGTTATGGCAGCTTCTAGCCTCCTATGGAGGCTAATAAAGCATGCCAAAAGTAAAAAAAAGTGTTTCGAAATATAAAAAAAAAAAAAATCATAAAAGTTCAAATCACCCCCCTTTTGCCCCAATCAAAATAAAACAATAAAAAAATCAAACCTACACATATTTGGTATTGCCGTGTTCAGAATCGCCCGATCTATCAATAGAAAAAGGATTAACCTGATCGCTAAACGGCGTAGCTAGAAAAAAACGCCAGAATTACATTTTTTGGGTGCCACGACATTGCATTAAAATGTAATAACGGGCGATCAAAAGATCATATCTACACAAAAATGGTATCAATAAAAACATCAGCTTGGCACGCTAAAAATAAGCCCTCACCCATCGCGAAAAATGGAGACGGGTCTCGGAATTTTTTTTCACCACTTAGATAAAAGAAAACCTAGACATGTTTGGTGTCTATGAACTGGTAATGACCTGGAGATACATAATGGCAGGTCAGTTTTGGCATTTAGTGAACCTAGCAAAAAAGGAAAACAAAAAACAAGTGTGGGATTGCACCTTTTTTGCAATTTTACCGCACTTGGAATATTTTTCCCGTTTTCGAGTACAGGAAATGGTAAAACCAATGGTGTCTTTCAAAAGTACAACTTGTCCCGCAAAACATAAGCCCTTGCACGGCCATATTGACGGAAAGATATAAAAGTTATGGCTCTGGAAAAAAGGGGCGCGAAAATGAAAAATCGAAAAAAGCTCCGGTCATGAAGGGGTTAAAAGGACAACACAGCATTGCTAGATGCCTAGTGACATCAGTAGTTCATAAAATTACATGAAAAAGATGTCAACTTGAGCTAATGTGGATATCTCTTAGCTGTATACCTATATTTACCCTTATATAGTACATGCCAATGTTTATGTGTAGGCACCATTGTTAGGGGCATCCCTAATGTATTTTCTGGCTTATCTTAAAAAATTTGTTTACAAATATTTAAATACATAATTTAAGTAGACTGATGGGTGAGGCTCAGACCAGGCCCCATGTCTATTAGAGCAGAAAGCAGCTCAAAGAGAATGTCTCTTACTGATTGACTTAGTATGTCCATGAACTCTGCAGACGGACCCAAAATCATAATTGAATAATTCATAAATAATTTATTCCTATGTTATTGGAGGCGAGGAAAATAGTATTTGCTGCATAGTATTTAATGTCCCTAAGAGGACAGCAAGAAGGTCTGAGGATTTCACATATCTTCCCCATCTAGCTGAGAACTCTGAAGGTGGTATAAGAAATAGTATAGAATTTGTCCCCCAATGGGGGGATTGATATGATTTAATGGATCTTCGACCACCACTAATTCACACCGCAAAATGCTACATCGTAAAGATTTTTCTTTACGATATAATAGATATACTGTATGAAATGGAGGTCAAAGTGTTAAATGATCCTGCCTAGAATGATGTTGAAATGTTTTTCGGGGCCTGTAGAGATAACATCCGTCACACTACATGAAAGATACTTTTTTTAGGTGTTTGACATCAAAGAATGGCTGACGTTGACTATCTGAACATAGAGGTCACCTCACTGCTACAAAAAGTGACTGTGTTAAAATAGCAGCAGGAATCAAACCAAAAAACACATTGAATAAACCAGTGGAAGGCGAGGGATAAGTTATGGCCAGGGTGCTCAATATATAACATTTACAATTACATGTCTCATGAAATGTATCACTATTCCTTGAAGTGGAGTGAACACGGAAAGTAATGAAACCTCCTCTTCACATCTATGTGTTTCTGAAGTAATATATTATGTTATGTTCCACTTTTTATCCTCGGGCAGAACAATGGATAGAAAGACATGCTAGGAATACAAAGGAGGACTGTAAGCTGTCATGTGCATACTGTACCTACTTACTTAGATGCAAATGAACCATTATTTCAGAACACACCATGCACATGAATTTAGGGAAATTCTTTCCTCTAAAATATGGTGCATTTTACAGGGAATCTGCGATCAAGATTTTACCCTTCAAACTATTTATATGTGTTTGTAGCTCTTTAAAAGACAAGTCCAGCAATACCTTTACATGGCCAGTCTGTCCCTCCATTACTGAGGAACATTACTCCATTACCGTGCTCCATTACTGCTTGTTGATAGGCAACATCCTTGAATGTATAGTCCTTATGCATTGTTTTCATATAGTAATTCTGCCCGCAATTGAGACCACAGAACAAAAGATTTGAGTTGCACCAAATTATCTTAGTTACTTTTCCCATGATAAATACTTCTTTTCTATGAGATCCAAGTCTGAATTTGGGAAAAAAAAATGAATTTATAGAAGCATTGCAATTTTACTATGATTTACAGGCAAAGTTAAATTACTACGGTGCCCTAACCTAAAAATGGAATGAAAAATCAGCTCGTTAATACACAATTGATATATACTCCTTCTGAGCTAATAACAATCATTATATTCACTTTTAAAGGGCACTTTATACATTCTGCAATTGAAAATAACTCCATCATTTTGCTATTCTTTTTATTATCGAGTTATCCAATTTATAAAAGACAAGAATGTGACATACTGTAGATTATGGTTAATAGATAATGCTCCAGTTACCCAGAAGAGTTAATTTTATCAGCAGCATTCTCAGTGTTGTTAGCAGGTAAGAATACAGGCTTACAGTGAATGAAATCCCAAGTTAATGCATAAAGGTCATCTACAGGACTGGATATACCATATTTTTCAGACTACAAGATGCACCAAACCATAAGCTGCACCTAGGTTTTAAAAATATATCTCCCTAATACAAGTATACAGTGGGGCAAAAAAGTATTTAGTCAGTCAGCAATAGTGCAAGTTCCACCACTTAAAAAGATGAGAGACGTCTGTAATTTACATCATAGGTAGACCTCAACTATGGGAGACAAACTGAGAAAAAAAATCCAGACAATCACATTGTCTGTTTTTTTTTCATTTTATTTGCATATTATGGTGGAAAATAAGTATTTGGTCAGAAACAAGCAATCAAGATTTCTGGCTCTCACAGACCTGTAACTTCTTCTTTAAGAGTCTCCTCTTTCCTCCACTCATTACCTGTAGTAATGGCACCTGTTTAAACTTGTTATCAGTATAAAAAGACACCTGTGCACACCCTCAAACAGTCTGACTCCAAACTCCACTATGGTGAAGACCAAAGAGCTGTCAAAGGACACCAGAAACAAAATTGTAGCCCTGCACCAGGCTGGGAAGACTGAATCTGCAATAGCCAACCAGCTTGGAGTGAAGAAATCAACTGTGGGAGCAATAATTAGAAAATGGAAGACATACAAGACCACTGATAATCTCCCTCGATCTGGTGATCCACGCAAAATCCCACCCCGTGGGGTCAGAATGATCTCAAGAACGGTGAGCAAAAATCCCAGAACCACGCGGGGGGACCTAGTGAATGAACTGCAGAGAGCTGGGACCAATGTAACAAGGCCTACCATAAGTAACACACTACGCCACCATGGACTCAGATCCTGCAGTGCCAGACGTGTCCCACTGCTTAAGCCTGTACATGTCCGGGCCCGTCTGAAGTTTGCTAGAGAGCATTTGGATGATCCAGAGGAGTTTTGGGAGAATGTCCTATGGTCTGATGAAACCAAACTGGAACTGTTTGGTAGAAACACAACTTGTCGTGTTTGGAGGAAAAAGAATACTGAGTTGCATCCATCAAACACCATACCTACTGTAAAGCATGGTGGTGGAAACATCATGCTTTGGGGCTGTTTCTCTGCAAAGGGGCCAGGACGACTGATCCGGGTACATGAAAGAATGAATGGGGCCATGTATCGTGAGATTTTGAGTGCAAACCTCCTTCCATCAGCAAGGGCATTGAAGTTGAAACGTGGCTGGGTCTTTCAACATGACAATAATCCAAAGCACACCGCCAGGGCAACGAAGGAGTGGCTTCGTAAGAAGCATTTCAAGGTCCTGGAGTGGCCTACCCAGTCTCCAGATCTCAACCCTATAGAAAACCTTTGGAGGTAGTTGAAAGTCCATGTTGCCAAGCGAAAAGCCAAAAACATCACTGCTCTAGAGGAGATCTGCATGGAGGAATGGGCCAACATACCAACAACAGTGTGTGGCAAGCTTGTGAAGACTTACAGAAAACGTTTGACCTCTGTCATTGCCAACAAAGGATATATCACAAAGTATTGAGATGAAATTTTGTTTCTGACCAAATACTTATTTTCCACCATAATATGCAAATAAAATGAAAAAAAAACAGACAATGTGATTTTCTGGATTTTTTTTTCTCAGTTTGTCTCCCATAGTTGAGGTCTACCTATGATGTAAATTACAGACGCCTCTCATCTTTTTAAGTGGTGGAACTTGCACTATTGCTGACTGACTAAATACTTTTTTGCCCCACTGTACTTGGTCCCCTCATCCCCATCCTGGTATATATGGTCCCCTCATCCCCATCCTGGTATATATGGTCCCCTTATCCCCAGCCTGGTATATATGGACCCCTCATCCCCAGCCTGGTATATTTGGTCCCCTCATCCCTAGCCTGGTAGGTCCCCTCATACCCATCCTGGTATATATGGTCCCTCATCCCCAGCCTGGTATATATTGTCCCCTCATCCCCATTCTGGTATATATGGTCCCCTTATCTCTATCCTGGTATATATTGTCCCCTCATCCCCATTCTGGTATATATGGTCCCTCATCCCCATCCTGGTATGCATGGTCCCCTCATCTCTGTTCTGGTATGCATGACTCCTCATCCCCATCTTGGTATGCATGGTCCCCTCATCCCTGTCCTGGTATGCATGACCCCCTCATTCCTATCCTGTGTGCATGACTTCTCATCCCTATCCTGGTATGCATGGCTCCTCATCCCTATCCTGGTATGCATGGCTCCTCATCCCTATCCAAGTATGCATGACTCCTCATCCCTATCTTGGTATGCATGACTCCTCATCCCTATCCTGGTGTGCATGGCTTCTCAACCCTATCCTGGTATGCATGGCTCCTCATCCCTGTCCTGGTGTACATGGCTTCTCATCCGTATCCTGGTATGCATGGCTCCTCATCCCTACCCTGGTATGCATGTGAAGCACACAATGAAAAATACATCATAGTCTGCTCTCTGCATTAGGCTATGTGGTTAAAGTGAAGGATGTACAGATGTGTCAAACAAAAATGTAATAATAAATCAACTAATGTTAGAAATCACACAAATGATTCAGAATAAAAAAAAATTGTAGCCTTGAATATCCAACCTTGATCATCTTCCTGACTATACATTGACAACAGTGATTATAATTATCCAATCCACTTGCAACTTTGTAGCAAAATTGGTAAACATAGTGATGTTTGCAAAAAACTAATGAAACAAGAATAAGTTAACTAAGCAAACACAACAAAATAACATTGTGGCTCCACCAAACAATACAAAGTGCCACTTTTAATAACAATTTCTCTATCAGAATTATTCAACCACTTCGCGACAAGCATCTTTAGTGCATAGTAGAGCACGTTTAGCTTCTATGACCTGCTGCAAATACACTGTGTGCAGAATTATTAGGCAAATGAGTATTTTGATCACATCATCCTTTTTATACATGTTGTCCTACTGCAAGCTGTATAGGCTTGAAAGCCAACTGCCAATTATGTAAATCAGATGATTTGCATCTCTGTAATGAGGAGGGGTGTGGTCTAATGACATCAACACCCTATATAAGGTGTGCTTAATTATTAGGCAACTTCCTTTCCTTTGGCAAAATGGGTCAGAAGAGAGATTTGTTGGACTCTGAAAAGTCAAAGATTGTGAGATGTCTTGCAGAGGGATGAAGCAGTCTTGAAGTTGCCAAACTTTTGAATCGTGATCACCGAACAATCAAGCGTTTCATGGCAAATAGCCAACAGGGTCGCAAGAAGCAACGTGTGCCATACTCAGGGACATAGCTAAGGTAAGGAAGGCTGGAAAACAACCACCTTTGAACAAGAAACATAAGATAAAACGTCAAGACTGGGCCAAGAAATATCTTAAGACTGATTTTTCTAAGGTTTTATGGACTGATGAAATGAGAGTGACTCTTGATGGGCCACATGGATGGGCCTGAGGCTGGATCAGTAAAGGGCAGAGAGCTCCACTCCGACTCAGACGCCAGCAAAGTGGAGGTGGGGTACTGGTATGGGCTGGTATCTTCAAAGATGAACTTGTGGGACCTTTTCAGGTTGATGATGGAGTGAAGCTCAGCTCCCAGACCTACTACCAGTTTCTGGAAGACACCTTCTTCAAGCAGTGGTACAGGAAGAAGTCGGTATCATTCAAGAAAAACATGATCTTCATGCAGGACAATGCTCCTTCACATGCATCCAAATACTCCACAGCGTGGCTGCCCAGTAAAGGTCTAAAAGAAGAAAAAATAATGACATGGCCCCCTTGTTCACCTGATCTGAACCCCATAGAGAACCTGTGGTCCCTCATAAAATGTGAGATCTACAAGGAGGGAAAACAGTACACCTCTCGGAACATTGTCTGGGAGGCTGTGGTGGCTGCTGCACGCAATGTTGATCGTAAACAGATCAAGCAACTGACTGGATCTATGGATGGAAGACTTTTGAGTGTCATCGTAAAGAAAGGAGGCTATATTGGTCACTGATTTTTTTTTTGTTTTTGAATGTCAGAAGTGTTTATTTCTAAATTTTGTGTTGTTATATTGGTTTACCTGGTGAAAATAAACAAGTGAGATGGGTATATATTTGGTTTTTATTAAGTTGCCTAACACAGTTGCCTGCACAGTAATAGTTACCTGAAAAAACAGATATCCTCCTCAGATAGCCAAATCTAAAAAAACCCCCACTCCAACTTCCAAAAATATTAAGCTTTGATATTTATGAGTCTTTTGGGTTGATTGAGAACATAGTTGTTGTTCAATAATAAAAAGAATCCTCTCAATTACAACTTGCTTAATAATTCTGCACGCAGTGTATGATGCAAAGCCAGGCATCAGCTTCTAGTAGTGTCCCTGAGGTATCTTATCCCATTCCTCATGGGAAATGGAATCTAGTTCACTAATATTCCTGAAATGTCAAGAGAGCGGTCTGGAATGTTAAGAGAATAGGTCATTGACTTGAAGAAACAAGGAAAAACGTACAAAAAGAGAGCAAAAGAATTAAATGTCCCTGCAGAAACAGCTAGCAGCATTGTTCAAAATTGAAAGTTAAATGAACACTGTCTACACTACCTGAACGTGGCAGTAAAAGGAAACTATTACCAGCAGCAACTAGATTCCTTAGGTGGTAGGTGGTCAAAAACCTTCAAGTGACTGCAAAAAAGCTGCAGTGAGATTTGGTGTCAGCAGGCACAAAGGTTTCTGTGACACCCCAGAGTCTGGTTGTCACAGTGCCTCCCTCTAAGAGGTAAAGTCATTGCCTGGAGGCAGGTGGGGGGCTCCCATGCCAGGTAGCATAGATTACATGACAATTCCTGCTGCTGGTCAGAAAGGGGAGCTTCCTTATAAATTCTGGCCAGCAGATGGAGTTAGTGAGTCAGCAAGAAGTCAGCTGAGAGAGAAAACAAGGGAGTTGTCATGGAAATGGGAGCAGCTGAGCTCATGACAGGACAGTTAGTTGAGCAGGGGCTGTATGCCCTGAATGCCGAATCTGGAAGTACAGGGGACTGCAAGTTCCTGGGCAACATTAAACACTTGAAGGCACGGCAGCAGATCAAGAGCTCGGGACTGACGGTGAAAAGGATAGTACCCGTGATATAGGCTCACGCTGTCAGCCATATAGGTTAGAAACCATCACGCAAGAGAGGGTCGCAGCTTAGTTACAAACAGCAGGGACCCAAAAATAAAGCCAAGAAGGAAGGTCCCAAACCCCACCTGGCAGGGTGGATCCCCTGAATGCCTCCAGGCAAGCCGGACTCAATCCATCACCTGTATGTGGTACCCCAGATTGCAACCACTTGCAAGTAAAAGGTATAGAAAACTGCACCTCTCTGTGTCCTTCTCTTATTTCTCTGCACCCCAACGTTCACCGCCATCTGAACCATTAATTAAATATCTTTGCCCCGGGTCCCCTGCTCTACCTGTGGGGAGCTAAACCATCTTTGCTGCGTCACCATCAGCCCCAGAGGACCAAAACCGCAGCATCGGCCACTCATTGCCGAACACCACAGGTGGCATCACACTTAAACATCACACAACTTTCCTCTATTTAATTATTGGACACCCAGGGCCATGGACCGGGTCACTGCCACCGTGACATCCCCCATTGAAGTTAATGGGCCCGGTACCGAGTAACCTAAGGCCCTGCGGGGCGCTCCAACTGGCGTCATGAACAGGATAAGCGAAGCCCGGTGTCACCGGGTCCTGTGTGTCGAAGATTTGATGGATTTGAGAAATAAAAATGCCTAAAATGTGCAAAAAAACAGATTTATTGAACTGTGATTTGGACTCTAAAAATGGCCGCTAGAGCGGTGAAGAGGGGCATGTCATCACAGGTGACACTCAAGAAAGAGCATGAAAGGTCATTAAGTCCCCCTGCCTGTATTATTATGTGACTGTATCATGGCCAACGCCCAAGGGAGTGCGAGCCCTAGCCTGGTATGGTGGATAAGGGAAGCGACGCCGCCCCAAGGGGAGGAGAGAAGCTCAGCCATGGGAAAAACCTTGAAGGAAGAATCAGAACACCAGGCAGCCATGACGGAGAAAGGGTGACCAGAGGAGAGTGGGGAAGCATGTTATCCTTCGCCCAGCCCTGCGGTGCTCGGCTCTGGCCCAGAGAAGGAGTTGGATGTGGCCCAGCTAGAGCAAGAGATTCACCACCTACACCAAGATCTGCGGGACTGCCAGGCTCAGTTGGAGCTAATGAAGCAGCAAGCCCAGGAGGGGTCTGGCCCTAGAGTACCACCGACACCGGCGGTACCCATTTTCAGCACTCCGCCATCGCCAGACCCGGAACCTGTGGCCACAATGACACTGGAGGTCACCACCGCCATCCAGGAAGTACCAACACCCGTTCCAGAGAGCGGCTCGCTCGCACCCCCCACCTTGGATCTGACAGCCGCTTCAGCGTCCCTGACACCAGAGCCTGAGGAGGAGACCAGCGGTGCAGCAACATCAGGTACAGCTGGCGCCCCTGTGTCCTGGGAGGCCCTACTAGGCCCGGTTAGGTCCCCATCACCCCCAAAGTCTGGCCAGGTGGTGTTAGATCTGGCCTGGGACCAGAAAACCAGAACGTGTCATCTGGAGGGAAAACAGCAAAACCAGGCGAGAAAACAGCAAAACCAGGCCCCATACCACCAGCAGATAGTAGTGAGCCTGTGCAGGAGGCAGATGATTTTTGTGGTCAGCAACTACGTCTGTATGCTAAGGAGCGAGAAGAGAGGCGAAGGCGACATCTGGCCCTGGAGGAAAAAGACCTCCAGATTAAGAGGTGGACCCGGGGTGTTACCATCAAAGACCCGGAACAAGTGGGCTAGGGTAGGGTCCTGAACTTTGATGATAACCATGGCTATGGGTTTTTCCTGGATTCCAGGGGCCCCCCAGACCTCTTTGTTAATCGCCAGGATGTGGAGGTCCACCTAGTAAAGGGGCATTCAGGCCACATTCTGAAACCGGGCGACCTCGTCTCATTTACCCGGCATCTGGGGCCACGGGGTTGGTATGCCCTTAATGTCAGAAGGGTCCCACCAGAGCTGGCCACTACATATGAACAGCAGGAGGCAGCCAAAAAAGCGGCAGCAGTGGCATCAGAGACCCCCAGGCCGGTCACGACCTTACATCCTGAAGGGGAAAGAATAAAAATTCCGGCCCCTGCATCTGAAGCAGCTACACCCCAGGCTGCTATAACCCCCAACATGGCAAGCACCAAATCAGCCCCACCAGGAGGGGCTCAACCATTCAGGCCACCTAAAAGTGGAGACCCAGATCACTTACCCTGGAAGCAGAAGGGTTACAATGCTTCAATTACCCCAGGGGGTGATTGCAATTGAAAAGTTCTCTTAAAGTACTGAACAGTTACCCAGGAGGGTAAAGGCACCATTGTGCCTTGTTTATTTTTCCTGTTTCCAGTTTTGCCCCAGTTGGGTATCAGTTCAGTTACAACAAGAAACTGAGTGGTCTAGAACTTGAAGTGATCTCAAACATTCCTTGTACATAGTTCTGCACCTCTTAAGGTGCTCCCTTTTGGTTTTACATAAACCCTGGCAAAGTAAAGGCTACCTCAGACCAGAACAAAACTTGCGGGTGTGGCCGAACACGGCCTGGAAGTGGAAGGCCGTCTATGTCCTGCAGCCCACCCAGGACCACCGTTGGAGGTTTAGGGCAAGTCCTCCACCAACAAAAAGGGTGTTGGGGGGTTAGTGCGGAAGGTAGGTAGAAGGGGAGGAGCTTAGAAAGTGGAGTGATTTAGAACAGCTATTCAGTGACAGCGAGTGGGCGGAGATAGAGAAAGAGTGGGAGATTTGAAGCGAGTTGAAAGGTACCTTCAGGGGGAGAGCAAGTGGAAGGACATTTTGGGAGCAGCTCCTGTCAGGAGGAGCTGCTGGACTGATTGGCTTGGAAAGAAAGGCTCCCTTAAGGAAGGAGTGGTTCTTCTAGAGGCACGGGTGGAGAGTGCTCCCTGTGGGGCTCGTCTCATGCTGACAGCCGTCAGGTGGGGGAAGAATTCAGGTCGCAGGAGGGTCTCAGCCCCTAGCCTAGTGGAGTGGACATCGTGACATAACTAGCAAGCTGAGAGCTGTGGTTACTTTATGGGCTATAGCGAATTTACACTCGATTGTGAGAAGCTGAAAGGAAGGAAGGAGTAAAATCAGCATAGTGTGAGGAGACGGCCAAGAACGGTACAAACTGACAGGGAGTGCTGGAGGGGTGTACTTCATTTTGCCTGAAAGTTGGCTGGACCCCTTTGCCTGGAGGACTCAGCACCAAAGTGGGCATCTGTGTGCACCAGACTGAGTAAAGCCCATTGGAACTGTGTTCAGCTGAGTCCTTTGTCTCCTTTCTGCACCTAGCACCCAGCACTGCTACATCCTCCACTCCACCTGACATTATCACCCCTAAAAACAACTCTCAACGGCCCTGGGACTATTGCTCTACCTGTGGAGACACATTTTCATCTCAGCTGCGACAGACCAACAGTCTCAGGGGAACAACATAGCAGCGCTGGTCGCCTCCGACCAGAATACCACAGGTGGCGTCACGTATTCATATATAAACTTTATTCTCATTTAACTACACTCCAACATTTTCATTGACCGCCTGGGGCCACAGCCACTGAAGTTAATGGGCCCTGTACCTAGTATCCCACGGCCCCTGGGGCGCGTCATTTCCATATCCAAACTCAATATGTACACCTCTACTGCCCCAAAAAACACAAATGTCAGCTCGAATATGAACACCAAACTTTTGGGATTCTGGTTTATAGAATGACTATACAAAACTGGAACTTTTCCTGTTTTTGGATAAGCGGGGAAGATGATGAATGAAGCATAAGCTGAAAATAACACCCTGCTTACAGTGAAGCTTGCTGGGATCTCGGCGATGATCAGAAGATGCTTTGTTTACACTGGGACTGTAAAGCTGCTGCGTATGGAGGGCAGCATGGATTCAATAAAGCATCAGCAATTCCTAGTAATGCAATTCCTTTTGTGAGGCTGCTTGGGCATCATTGCGCAAACACAGTGACTTGAGTTGAAATCCATGGAAAATGGCATTTTGAAAAGGTATTTGCAACACACAGGCTCGAAATATTAGTGAACTGGAAACCATGGCCCATGAGGAATGGGCTTAGACTCCTTCGGAGCATTGTGAGAAACTTTTGTCTGGCTATGCGGCATGTTTGCAGCAGAATGGTCTAATAAATACTAAAAAGGCACTTCATAAACGGAATGAATAATTCTGAGACTGCAGTAGTCATTAAAAGTGGCATTTTGGGTTGAATTTGGAGAAAGCACTTATTATATTAGTTGTGTAAATTTTTTTAATTCTTCTTATTTGATTAGTTTATTACAATCAGCAGTAAGTTTGGACATTTTACACCTTATTTGGAATGGAAGTTCAATAATTATGATAGTCATTGCATCCTTTATCCTGTGAAATGAAATTTCCTTTGATAGTACAAGCGAACAGCACAGAACATGTACCTTTAGATCTCATTAGGAAACAATGCACCGGTACAACTCTTTATCTTGGTGATATACACTCACTGGCCACTTTATTAGGTACACCATGCTAGTAACGGGTTGGACCCCCTTTTGCCTTCAGAACTGCCTCAATTCTTCGTGGCAGAGATTCAACAAGGTGCTGGAAGCATTCCTCAGAGATTTTGGACCATATTGACATGATGGCATCACACAGTTGGCGCAGATTTGTCGGCTGCACATCCCTGATGCGAATCTCCCGTTCCACCACATCCCAAAGATGCTCTATTGGATTGAGATCTGGTGACTGAGGAGGCCATTTGAGTACAGTGAACTCATTGTCATGTTCAAGAAACCAATCTGAGATGATTCGAGCTTTATGACATGGCGCATTATCCTGCTGAAAGTAGCCATCAGATGCCTGTTCTTAGCTGAGAGGAGTGGTACCCAGTGTGGTCTTCTGCTGCTGTAGCCCATCTGCCTCAAAGTTCGACGCACTGTGCGTTCAGAGATGCTCTTCTGCCTACCTTGGTTGTAACGGGTGGCAATTTGAGTCACTGTTGCCTTTCTATCAGCTCGAACCAGTATGCCCATTCTCCTCTGACCTCTGGCATCAACAAGGCATTTCCGGCCACAGAACTGCCGCTCACTGGATTTTTTTTCTTTTTCGGACCATTCTCTGTAAACCCTAGAGATGGTTGTGCGTGAAAATCCCAGTAGATCAGCAGTTTCTGAAATACTCAGACCAGCCCTTCTGGCACCAACAATCATGCCACGTTCAAAGGCACTCAAATCACCTTTCTTCCCCATACTGATGCTCGGTTTGAACTGCAGGAGATTGTCTTGACCATGTCTACATGCCTAAATGCACTGAGTTGCCGCCATGTGATTGGCTGATTAGAAATTAAGTCTTAACACACAGTTGGACAGGTGTACCTAATAAAGTGGCCAGTGAGTGTATATACTAGACAACTGCAGGGAACTTGAGGTGGGGATATGCTCCTTACAAACTGTCCATCAGTTTTAGCCTATGCAGTTATTGTCATCCTGTCCTAAGTACATTGTAACATGAACAGTCGGCTTTGAAGATTTGGTTTTGTAATAAGTAAAGCAAGCTTTGATTATTGTGACCATTAAAGTACATAATCACATCATTTTCGATTCGCATTACCCCTCTACAAGACCTGTCTGAATTTATCAGATCATTGTGTGTATAAGCTCACATTTTAATTGACTTTTATTGCTTTTTATAGATGCATATGATTACTGTGCAAGAAGCATAAATGAGTGAATGAGAGAACATCACGTTAAATTGCGCTTTTAATCATGTAAATTATTAGCATGAACATTGACCGCAATCATAATATTTATGATGTTTCTATCAAATTATTTTATTTTGGCGTGGCATGTTCTGGCCTCTCTTTAATGCATTGTAGAGAAATTTCATACTTTTTGAATGGAAGAAAATTATAGGCAATACAACATTGTTCAGCGGACCGCCACCTCTTCTTAGTGTTCTTCTTTTCAGCAGGAAAATGAATGTGACTTCTAGAGTACTGCAACTTTAGTGATTTGTAGAAATAAAGTATTGTAGTCCATGCTGTATATATTTATCCTTGAAGCAACATTATTAAAATGTAGCCAAGAGCAGATAATGGGTAAAAATCATTAGGAGTGCACTGCTCCGGTCCCCTGGCTTCCTGCTTTGTTGGAGGTGGTGCGCTCATGGAGATTGGCAGTTCAGACCATTGACATGGTTGTGCTACTGGTCCAAACTGTGCTCTCTCTGTGCTTAACAGACAGCCTCTGCAAATGTATAAAAATAAATATATTTACATTCATAATTTAGGTAATAAGGTTGAAAAAATTATTTATGCACAAACTCCAGCCTATAATCCCTTCCTGTTGATCTAGTTAGCAAATGATAAGTGCCATACTATTGGGGAAAATCCCTCACTGACTCCAAACATGGCAGTGTGAGTAAACCCCTGGACCATCATTCCATTTCTAGAAATCTAGTATCCATAGCTTGTAGCATTATATTTTTCAAGAAAGTCATTTAGACCACCTTGTGCATTCACTTAACCATTACTTTCAAATATTTAATTTTCTATGCTGAATAGTTTAAAGTCAAGAGGGGCCAATAATGACCTTGGTGGTTGCTCTCTGGTAATTGTGACCTGAACAGACTGTGCTCTATTAACGAAGACCCTCTGTTTTCCACTAAACTAGTTGTTAACCCATTTACATGTATGTCAACAAATTCCAACATTCTTATTTCAGGTGCTAACTTTTTGTGAGTCACTGTGTCAAGTGGTTTTATAAAATCCAGACAGACAAAATGCATGGCCTTACCCTGGTTGCGTCTGCAAAATACCTCCTAATAGGAGCTGATAAGTCTGATAAGACTAATGCCTCATGAACCCACGTTGATGTTGGATTATGAGGTTATTTTCATTCCCATCCTCCAGGATAAAATCTCTTCAATAACATCCCTTTTTAGCCACTTTTTGAATGTTACAAATATGAACCTAGCTCTCAACTTAAAGGCATTTGTAAGGCGGTTTATTGTAGTACACGAAAAAAGACGTTTCGGTCAATGTGACCTTCTTCAGTTACGTGTGGTATATAGATTGTGTAGAGCTTATAGGCATCTATCAGAAAGGACGATGGTGCTTTAGGCATTGGGGAGAATGATCTCTCTAAGGTAATGAGCTTGTCAGTATATAGGAGAGGGGCAAACGTGCCTCCAGATGCGGTATCCACCGGCCATGGTATATACTGACAAGCTCATTACCTTAGAGAGATCATTCTCCCCAATGCCTAAAGCACCATCGTACTCTCTGATAGATGCCTATAAGCTCTACACAATCTATATACCACACGCAACTGAAGAAGGTCACATTGACCGAAACGTCTTTTTTCGTGTACTACAATAAACCGCCTTACAAATACCTTTAAGTTGAGTGCTAGGTTCATATTTGTTGCTTTAATGGTTTGGGAACCTAACCTTAGCACCATCTTGAGTTGTGCTCACGGTGTTCTTTCTATACTTTTTGAATGTTGGCACCACATTTGCAAGGCTCCAGTCCTATGGTAAAAACCTTGTTATTATGAAACAGTTAAATATTAGAAAAAATGGTGTGTCTGTCACAGAACTAGTAATTCTTGCAGAACTCAGTGATGTAAGTCACCCAGACCTGGTGATTTGATTTCAGTGTTTTTAAGGCGGCTCTACAACTCTTGCTGAGTTTACTGAGGTGACTATTGCACCCACTGATTGAGTTTGGCAGTAGAGAACAGTGGCAGGTGGGGGGCAGTATCAACATTAGAGTGGCAAGTGGTTGAATGTTTACTTATAATGTTTTCATTCCTACGACCTTCTTGCTGTAGTAGTTTCAATGCTTTCTTTATTTACTGTGCCATTTACAGTTTTTCTAACATATTAGTTTCTCCAGTTCAAGCATGTTTATTCCCATGATACAGTATGTTTGTCTGTAAGGCTAGTTTCACATTTGCGCTTTATAGCGCAGCGACGGCCTGTGCACGGCCGCCGCTAAGCCCCGCCCCCTCCCGGCTCTCTGCCCGCCCCATCCGGTCATCGCCGCCTACTAGCGCACATGGGCGCTTGCGATCTGTGCACCCTATCTTTAGCATAGGGTGCGCTAGCCGTGTGCTAGCAGGATTTTGCCGTGCGCTGCGCACTTTTGAAGGTGCGCCCGTGTGCGCCGAACGCAGCATGTTGCATTTCGTCGCTGCACTATAAAGCACAAATGTGAAACTAGTCTAACAGGGCCTAATTATGACGTTTTCCAAATCTCCCATGTGGTTTGCATGATTTTATTTTTGAGTTCAGTGTTCCCAGTTATGCAGTTATTTTTTCCCATATCAAGATCTTTATTAAAAATTATTAAAAAATATATAGTAATTCTGCAATTTTCACACTAACCACTGGGATTTTTTCGACTCATGCTTCCTGTCCTTTCAGGAAGAGTTTTCAGCAGGCTCATTATCATCGGAGACAAGATTAAAATTACAGGTAACACCTCTATACCCAGCTGCAGTGGCATAACTGCAAAGTTATGGGCCCCAGTGCGAGCTTTCAAATGGGGCCCCCCCATGCCAAAATACACGCACATCTCCGCTCCATACACCTCGTACATGCACGGCTCCTCTCCGTACACCTCATACACACCCGGCTCCTCTCCTTCCACCTCGTAAACGCGCGGCTCCACTCCATACACCTCGTACACGGCGGCTCCGCTCCACACACCTCATACACATGCGGCTCCTCTCTGTACATCCCATACACACACAGCTCCTCTCTGTACACCTCGTACACGCGCAGCTCCGCTCCACACACCTCGTACACACGCGACTCTTCTCCATGCACCTCGTACACACACAGCTCCACTCCGTCCAAAATTGTACACACAGCTCTGCTACATCCACACTGTAAACCCCTCCTGACCCCACACATAAACTTACCTCATCCACAACCATGATAGCACAGCAGAGTCCTGCATACACAGAGGATCCTGATCATGTGATCACTGACTCGTCCCCTCCTGTGACCTCATCACAGGTCCTGTTCCCACTGAAAAGAACAACCCAGCTACATCATTGCAGCCTGTGGGGGGCTGCGGTGGGTCTATCTGGGAGGGTGAGAATGGGGTCCATGGGGGTGTGTGGCGGCTCAGTGCAGTGCAGGAAGAATAGACACCCAGGCACGACGCGGGGGGTGTCAAAAACGGGACTGTCCGGCTAGAATCGGGTCGATTGGGAGATATGGTCTAACCTGCCGGGCCCCTAACTTCCCCCGGGCCTGGTCGCAGTGGCAATTGCTGCGACCATGGTAGTTATGCCCCTGCAAAGCTTATAACACCACAATAAACAGTGTCGCAGCTGACCATGCTCCTTCCCATCACAATGATCTGTCTACAGGCTCAGTAAATGCTTTAGTCCCAAGGATAAGGCCTGTGTGTGACCATTGAGCCTAAAAAAAACAATGACCATCATGAAAATGTGTGTGTATATACTGTATATACACTCACTGGCCACTTTATTAGGTACACCTGTCCAACTGTGTGTTAAGACTTAATTTCTAATCAGCCAATCACATGGCGGCAACTCAGTGCATTTAGGCATGTAGACATGGTCAAGACAATCTCCTGCAGTTCAAACCGAGCATCAGTATGGGGAAGAAAGGTGATTTAAGTGCCTTTGAACGTGGCATGATTGTTGGTGCCAGAAGGGCTGGTCTGAGTATTTCAGAAACTGCTGATCTACTGGGATTTTCACGCACAACCATCTCTAGGGTTTACAGAGAATGGTCCGAAAAAGAAAAAAAATCCAGTGAGCGGCAGTTCTGTGGCCGGAAATGCCTTGTTGATGCCAGAGGTCAGAGGAGAATGGGCAGACTGGTTCGAGCTGATAGAAAGGCAACAGTGACTCAAATTGCCACCCGTTACAACCAAGGTAGGCAGAAGAGCATCTCTGAACGCACAGTGCGTCGAACTTTGAGGCAGATGGGCTACAGCAGCAGAAGACCACACCGGGTACCACTCCTCTCAGCTAAGAACAGGAAACTGAGGCTACAATTTGCACAAGCTCATCGAAATTGGACAGTAGAAGATTGGAAAAACGTTGCCTGGTCTGATGAGTCTCGATTTCTGCTGCGACATTCGGATGGTAGGGTCAGAATTTGGCGTAAACAACATGAAAGCATGGATCCATCCTGCCTTGTATCAACGGTTCAGGCTGGTGGTGGTGGTGTCATGGTGTGGGGAATTTTTTCTTGGCACTCTTTGGGCCCATTGGTACCAATTGAGCATCGTTGCAACGCCACAGCCTACCTGAGTATTGTTGCTGACCATGTCCATCCCTTTATGACCACAATGTACCCAACATCTGATGGCTACTTTCAGCAGGATAATGCGCCATGTCATAAAGCTCGAATCATCTCAGATTGGTTTCTTGAACATGACAATGAGTTCACTGTACTCAAATGGCCTCCTCAGTCACCAGATCTCAATCCAATAGAGCATCTTTGGGATGTGGTGGAACGGGAGATTCGCATCAGGGATGTGCAGCCGACAAATCTGCGCCAACTGTGTGATGCCATCATGTCAATATGGTCCAAAATCTCTGAGGAATGCTTCCAGCACCTTGTTGAATCTCTGCCACGAAGAATTGAGGCAGTTCTGAAGGCAAAAGGGGGTCCAACCCGTTACTAGCATGGTGTACCTAATAAAGTGGCCAGTGAGTGTATATATATATATATATATATATATATAATTTATGTATATTTATTTCTCCCCTTATTTCCAACCATAGGGAGCACTACATGGTAACTTTTTGACTTTTTGTACAGGTATCATCACATATCATGGGTTTTATTGAAGATTTTGCGTTTAGGTAGATCCCTTTCCTTGCTTATTTGTATGGTCATTATTATACAGACTCTATTCCTGTAAATTATCCGCCCAGCCACAGTTATCATCCAGCCATGTCTCACTCATCCCTACTATGTTTTATATCTCTTTCAGCATTATCTCATTCTAATTCCTCTATCTTGTTAGTGAGGCTTTTGGCATTAACATACAATAATTTTCATGTTTCTTGTATCTCCTTTCCTCTAATCCCTGTTAACTGTTATAAACCCTCCCAAAATGTCATATGACACAGTGAGTTGTTACTGATGCTGCAAATTAATATCTTTGAGGTTTCAGATCATATTTTAAACTGCTTATGTTCATATTTGGGTGATTCTTAGGGGTTCACAAATGTTTTACTTTTTACTGTACTTTAATCCCTGACATTTTTTTCATGCAAATAAAGTATTAAAAAGTCTAACCAGCATAAAATCTGCTACATATAGCTTAGCTGATATCACAGTATTTGTATTGTGTTGGCATTTTCTATTTCCAGTCTTTTTATATCAAGTCACACAGGAAAAACTACTGATTTCATGTCATTTCCGTTGACAAGCAGTTGGCATGTAATCACTAGCTACATGAGCCACACATTTATCTCAGTGCCTTTATGGGAATGGATAAATAGATGAACATACTGTAGCTGACAATACGTTTCTGAGATGATTTAGTAGACTATTATTAAAATGTAGCTGCATTTTATTACTAAATAGATAGTATATACATTGCCCTGCACTATACATACCATACAGCTGACAGTAAAAAAGTGCAGTAAATGATTTTGTTTGGAAACTTACATTATTGGTATTATTATTACATTTTTTATTAATAGTTTTTAGCTCTTTTTTATCAAATTCATGGTTTATAGATATATAGTATACCCATGGGTGGTTATTTCATTCAGTATGGGGACATATTAGTATATTTGCCACCCATTAAGTTTACCATAAACACATGTATAATGAGAATGTTGAAGGATCCTAATGATTTTCTTTCTGATCGACCGATTAACTACCACTTTACATATGAAGGTTACCAGATTGTCCCTTCAAGAGGCGTAACTTGAAGCTCTTGGGTCCCAATGTAAAATCTTCAATAGAGACCCAACTATCACAGTTCTTTGTAATACAGTTTTTCTCATATGGACTAAAGATACTTTCCGAGTCTAGAGTTACCCACCAGTACCCTCCATGTCTGCTGATAGGAGAAATAGGAAATAGGTACACTGGATTTTGTCTGATATCCCAATTCTTTGTCAATGTGGACACATATGTGTGGTCAGTCCAGTTGTCCATGAGTGTGTGAGAGCTGAGGAAGATTGCTGTTGTCTAAATGAGATTCTTCACCAAGTTTATGGTCAACCACTTAAAGAGACTGCCCATGATCGATGCGATAAGGGGATCCAAGCCATTATTCCTCTTCACTGTATTAGGATAGAAAAGAGCAACAAGATCATGTATGGCTGTTGCGATCACGTATGACTGCTGCGATTACATATGACTGCTGTGATCACGTATGACTTATGCGATCACGTATGACTGCTGTGATCACGTTTGACTGCTGCTATTATTTAATAACCATGGAACTGATACACAATGCCACCAGGATCAGTGATCGGGATGGATCAGGACCCCTATTCTAGTGATCAATGAAAATACCAGGGGTGAACCACCAGTGAGATGTCATGTATTACCTCTCCTATGCATAGAAAACAAATGTCATACATAGAAATTCTTGAAGGGGTTGTCTTATGTTCATTAATAGGAAAAAATTACAAAGTGCTTTCAAAAACTAGCAACTTTACAATTCCCCTAATTTAAAATCTTTGAACACTATTGATTCCTTGTACTCGAGACTCACTGAAGTCAAATAATAATTATACTAGGTAAGTGTATAATAAACAGATATAGATATTACAATGTATTGAAGCGTTAGACAGGTGAAGTGAAAGGTCCAGTGTGATATTGACTATTTTATTGTTTAGTATATTTAGTGACAGACGTTTTTATTGCATGTAATATGGATTTTACTCCTGATAAAGAAAAGAAAAAAATTGATCTCATTTTACAAATATAAAATTTGATTCAATCTTGTTCTGGGGAAAGGAAAACAGAGTAGCATGTCACCTTCATACATCATGAAGAGAACGCACAAGTGCTCGCTGCAATGGCAGAAATGCAAAGGAAAAAACATATCAGATACCGGAGCAAGCTGCCAGCGCTAAGACATATTACATATTTAATATGAAGATTAGTTTCAATGGCATTGATGTTGTATTTGCTATAATAATCAATTTGAGGTTATCAGTATGCATTTTGATCAAATAGAGTAGGCCTATCTGCCAATAAAAAGGCAACTACTAAGATGGGACTCTCTGCAAAGTAGATGTTCCTCTATTGGTATAAACCCACGGCTGATAAATCCAGTTTCTTTGGCAAAACCAAATGACATCCGATATAGCCACATTTATAATACTCATATTCTCTAAAATGCATAACAAGTAGAGGGTTGTCAGGGCTTTCTACTTACATACACTGATGAATAATTGCTTGCTGCTGTAAATAACTCATTCTTCTGAAATTGTGATGACAATGGCATTGAAAAGCATTTAAAAAATATATAAATAATCCTAAGTCTTATTTTTGCTGGACTTTTGGCAGCTGGACTAAAATCCAGGTGCTTTGATACAGCCGACTAACCCGAGCCATTGAGTAGTTTTACAAATTAAATCAAAGTAAAAACAGACAGGGAGTTACTGACAGCCACATACTGTACATGTGAGAAGGAATTCCTCCAGGACAAAGATGTCAAATTATAATTTTCTAGTTGGCAGTAAATGAAGTTTATTTTTTATTCAAAATGTAATGTGCTTTAAAGCTTCCTGAAGCATAACAATCTCCATATTAAAGCCATCTCTAGCTTAGTCCTACTGCAAGGGAATCAGGAAATATGCCAAGGCAATTCTGCATCTTACTGTGAGTATTAAGACTCAATAATGCGCTCACCATTTATCCCTTTATTTTACATTTTTTATAGTGAGAATATATTCCACAGTGCGGTTTATACATTCAGTCATTCAGTATTTTATACAGGCTTTCAGGTTTCCTGATGTTCGTAACTACAGGACATTTTGATTTCTCTCTGCCATCAGCAAATGCAAAAGTAGGTTCTCCTCTACTTTTGTTCCAGCAGTCGTACACGCTCATGTACCTTTGTTCCAGCAGTAATACACCTGTCATGTGCAATCTTTATACTGTATGCAGTCAGATATCTAAGGGTTAAAATATGTTTCAATTATACTGCAAATCCTCACTGTACATGTGTATTGGAGAACTGCTTTGCTTGTATTAGTATTATATTACTGCAGGAAAGATATATATCTTTGCACCGTTTTAGCCAGTAGATAGAAAAATATATGGAATTGAGAGTCCTCAGTAGTTGATACCTTTTAATGGCTAAGGCCTGTTTCACACATACGTTTTTTTCATCAGTTGCAATCCGCGAAAATGGCGGGACACGGATCCGCAACTGTTTTGAAAGCAACGTGTGCTACCGGACCGTTGCTTTGACGGATCCCGGGAAGGCAGAAATTTAAAGGAACCCGTGCCCGGGAAAGAGAGAGAGAGAGAAAAAATCTCAGCCACCAGACCTGGCATGTAGGGTTAAATTTCCGCCGGAGGCAATTCTTCCAGGCATGCGCAATGTACAAATGCGGATCCAGCCAGCAAAAAAAGTTGCAGTGTCCGTCCTGTCATGTCTGCGGATGCCAAAATTTTGGCGGATCTGTAAAAAATCTGATCCAACGGATGACCATCCGTCAAGATCCGCCAATAATGCAAGTCAATGGGAAAAAACGGATCCGCCAAGAAAAATGGTGGATCCGTTTTTTTTGCAAAATGGCGGATTTTGACTGATGGTGACAGACGGATGTGTGAAAGAGGCCTAACTGAAAAGATGGTAACAAATTGCAAGCTTTCAAGGTCTCTTAATCAGGCAAAGAATAATACAAAATCTGAAGAATCACATACAAGTATTTATACACAACACAGCACAGAAATAATTCAATAGATAAGACAAGTGACGTGGAGCAGAGCTATTATGGGAGAGGGATAAGCAGTTGTGGCTGTAAATATTAGAACAGTTCTTAGATAACACGTGAACATTTTATAGTCCTCCGATTGCGGTCTGGTTCTATGTTGTGATGCCCCACAAGGTCTGAGGAGCAAATTCCTTAGTTGATGTAGAAAGACATAAATCCATGCGACACATTCATTCCTGCTCTGAATGTGTCAAAGGTTGGCATAAGTTTATACTCCCAGATCCTTCTGACTCTCTGAGATATGAAGTTACCTTTTAATACAAGTAATTCCAGGTCCATGGTGTTGTGATCAGCCATACAAAAATGTTTGGACACAGGTAGATCCATTCTTTTTTCTCTTATTGTGTGGCGATGAGAATCATGCTTGTTCTAACCTTTTTGCCCTGTCTCCCCTATATACAGACAATTAGTACAAATAATTACCGTATATACTCATGTATAAGCCAATATTTTCAGCACTTTTTTGGTGCTGAAAACGCCTCCCCCTCGACTTATACACGAGTCATTGTACTGAAAGCCGGTAGGGGAAGGGAAGCGGCGAAGCAGCGGCAGAAGTCGCGGCTGTGGCACAGTGACAGCTGCAGTTACAGCCCCCGGGATCCAGAAGACATCATACTCACTCTCCTTGCGCCGTCGAAGCATCTCTGTCACTGTATCTCTGTCCTGGCACCTGCAATTTTTCCTGTGCTCAGCGGTCACGGGGTACCGCTCATTAAGGTAATGATTATGCATGCGTCTCTACACCCATAGGCATGGAGCGCATATTCATTACCTTAATGAGGGATACCATGTGACCTCTCTGCAGTTGCCGCATCTGGACAACAGAGATGCAGGGACGGAGATGCAGCGATGGCACGAGGAAGGTAAGTAGGACGGGGGGATGTGAGCCATGCATACAGCAATTGGACGGGGGGTGAGCCATAATGGACTGGGGGAGCCAAGCCATGCGAGACCGGGGTAGCCATGTGAGACCAGGGGAGCCATGCGAGACCGGGAGAGCTATGCGGGATCGGGGAGCCATGCGGGACAGGGGAGCCATGCATACAAGGTGAGCCACACATAGCAGGACAGGATGGGGGGAGCCACACATAGCAGGACAGGATGGAGGAGCCACACATACCAGGACAAAATGGGGGAGCAACATACCAAGACAGGACGGGGGGAGCTACACATAGCAGGACAGGGATAGGGGACAATGCATACCCGGCTTATTCTCGAGTCAATAAGCTTACTCAGTTTTCCGTGCCAAAATTAAGTGCCTCAGCTTATATTCGGGTCGGCTTATACTCGTATATACGGTAAGTACATCATATTAGATGTGATTCAGGTGAAAGTACCTGGGATCTTGCCAGGAGAGGGTAAGTATATCCAATATTCACCTGTCTTCGGTCCACCACTGTTTGCTGCTATCTGCTGCGTCCTGTGTCAGTGACGCTTAAGAAGGAGAGGACGAGGTGACGTGGTTAGTGCGCAGGACATCCTCTGGGCAAGTTTTACATTTTTTCTAGTTGCAGGGAAAAGTTCCTGTAGCTTTTGGAGAGGGCAGGGAGCTTCTGACAATGATGCATCTTAGATTTGGGGGCTTCCTAAAACACAGTAGTGGGGGGTCTGGAAATATGGATTGTAATAGTACAGGATATAATTTCCATGCAGCTCCCCAGCTCCCCTTAGCAATTCCAGATTTGAATTGTAGGTGACTACTAGGGGTACCCGCTTATTTTTTTTCTCTCGCTTTGTAATGTAGCAGGTGATTCCTTGACATTCTGGTGGCTCTTGTAATCTGGTTTTCAATTGTTCTTGGATAGTATCCCTGATTCAACAAGGTCATTCTGAGGCGAATAAAGGTGTTCATCTCTATCCATGGGGTTGGAACATATACGATTGTATCTGATGGCTTGGCTGTAGACAATAGAGTTTTTTATGTGTTTTGGATGGAAACAGTCCCAATTAACGTGTGTTGGACAATTGATTGGCTTCTGATAGAGGGAATCAGAAGCCAATCGACCCCCTGTGCTAGGGGGATAAGGTGTTCAATATTGGATTGATGAAAGGGACTGAGTGTATTAATGGTACATGGGTTAGTGAGTGCAAAATACTTATCTGGCAATCAACACTATGCCACTGTCAATGACTTTTGAAGGTGAAAATGTTAACATTGCTCTTTACAGCACTACATAGCCACCCTGAAAGAGCATCACAAACCACTCCCATCAACACCCGTGCCACATGACTGCGGTTCACCGATCGGTTGGCATGATAACCCGGAGACTGCAGGAGACCCCTGTGGTTGTCATTGCTGGATTGCTATAAGCACTGCCCAGCAGTCGGCGCTCGTAGCAAGTGATCATTTCTGCTACACAAAGCAGGGCTGCAACCCTGCAGTGTATAGAACAGGAAATTATAAGATCTCAGCTTCTAGTCTCCCATGGAGACTATTGAAGCATGTAAAAACAATCTGAAATTTCAAATCACCCCCTTCAAAATAAAACAATAAAAAAATAAAAAGTACACATATTTGGTAACACCGCGTTTAGAATCCCCCGAACTATCAATAAATAAAACTAAATAATCTGATCAGTAGACGGTATAACAAGAAAACAAATCAAAATGCCAGAATTAAATTTTTTTGGTCGCTGCAACATTGCACGCAAAAAAATAAACCCCTCACCCAGTCACATATCTAGAAAAATTGAGACGCTACGAGTCTCAGAAAATAGCACAATTTTTTTTCTTTTTTTACAAACTTTGGATTTTTTTTACCACTTAAATAAAAAAGATCCTATATATGTTTAGTTTCTATGAACTCGCAATGACCTGGAGAATCATATTGGCAGGTCAGTGTTAGTATTTAGAGAACATGGTAAAAAAAAAAAAACAATTGTGGAATTACACTTATTTTGCAATTTCACCATACTTAGATTTTTTTCCCATTTTCCAGTACATGATATAGTAAAGTCAATGGTGCTGTTCAAAAGTGCAACTCGTCCTGCAAAAAACAAGCCCTCACATGGCCAAAATAACAATGTTTTAGCTCTGGGAAGAAGGGGAGCAAAAAATGGAAACACAAAAACGAAAATACCCTGGTCCTTAAGGGGTTAAGTACAAACTATTATCACCGTATCCTATGTAAACTCTGTTCTTGTCCAATGGAAAAGATATAATTGGTGAGAAAAATGATGAAATTTTAAGTTTTTACATTAACAGCAAGCTTTAATTCTGCTACATATAAAAGTTGTCATTTTAAGAAATCTGATCTCAATTTTCCTACAATGATATTTCACACTTTTACTTTTCCCAGCTAGACAGCACATGTGGGAAAAGGACACATGGTTCTGTATATCGAGCAAGGCAAATTTCTGTTGCTAACCACAGATCGCACTTAATTTTCATTGAGAATAACAGTTCATTTTGTCACAACTCTTATTATGGGCAAAGTTTTCAGAATTTAATGCAGCGCTAAGTTTTCAAATTAAAAGTATTGCAAAAATTATTGCTAGGTAAGAAAATGATGTAATTTCATATTTATATGCACTCAGAATACAAAGAGAATTAAAGTTGTTTTGAAAGTTTTCAAAGGCCACAATTATTACTTGGAGATCAAGTTTATGCAATTACCGTATATACTTGTGCATAAGCCAAGATTTTCAGCCCATTTTTTGGGGCTGAAAGTCCCCCTCTCGGCTTATACAAGAGTTATATAACGGGGTTGATGGGGAGGGGGAGCGGGAGTGTCAGATCATACTGACCCTCCCTGACGCATCTGCAGCCCGCCCCCTGCTTCTCCCACGGTCTCCCTTCCTTCCTTCAGCGGTCACGTGATACCGCTCATTAAACTCATGAATATGCGCATATTCATGAGTTTAATGAGTGGTACCACGTGAACGTTGAAGGAAGGAAGGGAAACCGTGGGAGAAGCAGGGGTGCTGCAGAGACCACGCCAGGAGAGTGTAAGTATATCCAATATTCACCTGTCCTCGGTCCACCACTGTTTGCTGCTATCTGCTGCGTCCTGTGTCAGTGACGCTTAAGCAGGAGAGGGCGCGGTGACGTGGTTAGTGCGCATGACATCCTCTGCTGCCTAAACAGTCACTTACAGAGGACACAGAAGACAGCAGCAAGCAGCAATGGACCGGGGACAGTTGAATATCTCAGGTGCCGGGTCCTGAGTGAGCGGCGACACCAGCACCTGTCCCCCCGTAGCGCATTGGTGTCCCCGCCTGCTCAGGACCTGACACCTGGCCTCCAGCGAGGAGAGGTGAGTGTGTCATTTTTTTATTGCAGCAGCGGCCGCATATGGGGGCAGAATATGGGGGAATATTCTATGGAGCAGCATATGGGGGCATATTTTATGAAGCAGCATGTGGGGCAGCATATGGGGGCATATTCTATGGGGCAGCATATGGGGGCATATTTTATGAAGCAGCATGTGGGGCAGCATATGGGGGCATATTCTATGAGCATCTTATGGGGCCATAATCTTTATGGAGCAGCATATGGAGCATGTTATTCTATGGAGGGCGCATTGACATGGTTAGAGCGCACCACGTCCTCTGCTGCCTAAACAATCACTGACAGAGGACGCAGAAGACAGCAGCAAGCAGCGATGGACCAGGGACAGGTGAATATCTCAGGTGCCGGGTCCTGAGCGAGCGGCGACACTGGCACCTGTCCCCCATAACGCGCAGGTGTCCCCGCCTGCTCAGGACCCGACACCTGGCCTCCAGCGAGGAGAGGTGAGTATGTCATTTTTTTTATTGCAGCAGCAACGGCAGCATATGGGGGCAGCATATGGGGGAATATTCTATGGAGCAGCATATGGGGGCATATTCTATTGAGCAGCATGTGGGGGCAGCCTATGGGGCATATTCTATGGGGCAGCATATGGGGGCATATTCTATGGAGCAGCATATGGGGGCATATTCAATGGAGCAGCATGTGGGGGCAGCATATGGGGGCATACTCTGTGGAGCATTATATGGGGCATAATCTATGGAGCATCTTATGGGGCATAATCTATGGAGCAGCATTTGGGGGCATAATCTATTCAGCATCTTATGGGGGCATAATCTATGCAGCATCTTATGGGGATGTAATCTATGGAGCATCTTATGGGGGCATAATGTATGGAGCATTTTATGGAGCATCTTATGGGGGACTAATATATGGAGCATCTTATGGAGCATCTTATGGGGCAGCATATGGGGCATAAGCTATGGAGCATCTTATGGGGCATATTCTATGGAGCATCTAATGGGGCCATAACCTTTATGGAGCACAAATGGGGCATATTATTCTATGGAACATCTTATATGGCCATTATTAACCTTTGTGCAGCTTAATTTGGGGTGTATTTTGTTTGGAGCATCTTATGGGGCCATCATGAACTGTATGGAGCATTATATGGGGCTCCTGATTCAATATGGATATTCAAAAACATTTAACCTACTGATGTCTCAATTAATTTTACTTTTATTGGTATCTATTTTTACTTTTGAAATTTACCAGTAGCTGCTGCATTTTCCACCCTAGGCTTATACGCGAGTTAATAAGTTTTCCCAGTTTTTTGTGGCAAAATTAGGGGGGTCGTCTTATACTCGGGTCAGCTTATACACGAGTATATATGGTATATATGTCGGAAAGATAATTAAAGAGTTGTCAGGGATAAACTTTTAGGTAGGCCTCATTCAGATATCTGTAATGTTCTCATATGTAAAAACGCAAACTGTTGTTCATCAATGTTTTGGATTCGCATTTCAGCAGAGTTTGGTCTCTTTTTACCCTTAGTTTATTATCAGTGATTTTCACTTTTGAAAAAAAGTAAAGTACAAAGCTTCTCCTATACATTACAATGTTAGTCACTGACAGAAATGTGGTCTGTGGTCCCCACCCGCAGAACCACTCCTTTATTGAGTGTGTCTTGATAATTACCAATAATTTCCCTCTGTTGTCTATTCCATTTGCACAACAGCATGTGAAATTGATTGCCAATCAGTGTTGCTTCCTAAGTGGACAGTTTGGTTTCACAGAAGTTTGATTTAGTTATATTCTGTTTAAGTGTTCCCTTTATTTTTTTGAGCAGTGTATATTAGCCCATACACCAACCCCAGCTTCTGCAGAACAGCATAATAAATAGCTGCTGCTGAATCTCAGAATACACCTCAACTGCTGCAGAACCTCAAAAAACACACCTCAGCTGCTGCAGAACATCGAAATACGTGCCACAGCTACTGCACGTTGATCCATTACATGGCAATCTGGAGATAACAGTATCTTATATATGACTCTGAGGCTTCTAATGTGTTTGTGCCACATGCTAAGGAACCTGACAGCTGATTGCTACTGCACAACACCCTGGGCCTTATGAATCAGACATTGGTTCTATTATTACAGCCGTGTATGTTTTATTCTGATGCTGCCCTGTTTGAGATAAAGCATGCATTTAATATCCGTCTGGCAAATATGAAGACTAACTCAACAGTTTGGTCCCCTGTGGCCTCTCCCTGCTTTACTCCCCTAGACTGACAGGTGTCCCCTGTGTTTAAGACAAAAATTATCTGCACCGCTGCAGCACCTGTAACCAAAACATCTGAGCGTGTCAGGGGAACGCTGATTGACCCTTCCCCGGGTTCTCGGGTGCCAACCCAATGTAGTCAGACAATACAGGCAAAGTCTGTATCGAAAGGGAGGCACTCACCATCCCGTTAAAAGTCACTTTTTATTAAAGTTGCATAAAATAACAGAGGCAGGAGAGTCCTATGTGGAGCTTGCTGGACAACAGCTGCAGACTTATCCCCTGTGTGTGTAAATCTGCAAGTTGACACTGACATGCTGAGGGTAGGTGCACACATAGTTTTTTAGGTGCGCGGATTTTGGAGAGAAAACCACAGGTAAATCCGCAGGACTAAAGTCCTGCGGTTTATCTGCATTTTTACCTGCGGTTTTACATCTCATAATGGATGAGGTGTAAAACTGCAGCGTTTCTGCACCAAACAATTGACATGCTGCGGATTTAAACTGCAGCAAAACCGTGCGGAAAAATCCGCAGCATGTGCACTGCATTTTTTTATTTCCATAGGAAATAAAGGTACTGTACAACGCAGCAAAATCTGCTGCGGACCCACAGGTGCAGAAACGCTGCGGAACCGCAGCAGAATTCGCACCGTGTTCACGTACCCTGAGTCCTAAAGGTGTGTAATATGCGCTCTGTTAGAATTTTTCTTTACTTGCTGATTCCAAAGAGAGAAAGAAGAGCAACAGCAGTCGGCACGTGACCACAAGTCTGCCCACACCACAATCTGAATTCCCTATCAGTATGTCTTTGGAGTGTGGGATGCAAACACAGGGAGATCATACAGAGCTCTTGTGCATGTTGTTTTTTAAGGGGGGATTTTAACCCAAGTGATGCAAGTGAAGTGCCCCAGGGGCCGTGGGTTACTCGGTATCAGGCCGGTATCTTAAAGGGAAGAGTCACAGTGGCAGTGACCCAGTCCGTGGCCCCAGGCGTTCATGTGATAATGAGGAAATTTAATAGGAACAAAGTACGTAAGTCGTGATGCCACCTGTGGTATCTGGTCAGAGGTGACAGCACTGCAGTGCAGATCCTCTGGGACAGATGATAAGATGCAGCAGAGTTGGTAAAGCTCTCCACAGGCAGAGCTGTAGCCTCAGGGCAGTTGAGAAGAATGTAGAGATGATGATATAGTGTGGAGTAAGGGATGTAGCAGTGCTGGGTTGATGACGCAGGAAGAAAGCAGATAATGCAGTTGAATGCAGTTCCAATACTTTACTCACAGTTCTGTCTGCAGTACAGAGGCCCGCTTCAGTGCTGTGTTCTCCAGGTGAGGGGTCCAGCCAACTCCCAGGTAAAATGAAGTACACCCTTCCAGCACTCCCTGTCAGTATGTACCTTTCCTGGCTGTCTCCAAAATGCTGCTTTCCACTTTCCCTCCTTTCCAGCACTTCACAGTCAGTGTCCCAGGCCAGCAGCTGTGAATCCTGTCCGACAGCGAGTACAATACGCTTCTTTGATCCTATATAGCCGCCTTTCTGGTGAGAGTGACTGTGGTAAGTTGCTGTGGCCCATAAAGTGACCACAACTGTCAGCTTGCTAGTTGAGTTCAATGTACACTCCACTAGGCTAGGGGCTGAGACCCTTTTGCGACCTGGATTCCTACGCCACCTGACGTCCGTCAGCGTGGAATGAGACCCACGGGGAGCACGTTTTACCTGTGCCTCTGGAAGAACCCCTTTCCTCTTCAGGGAGCTTTCTGTTAAAACCAATCCATCCAGCAGCTTCTGCTAGCATGAACTGCTCCAGACACGTCCCGTCTCCTTCCCTCCCTCTGAGGTAACTCTCCTCACATCCTATAATTCTCCTTCTCTTAACCTATGCTCCACCCACCTCCCAACATCCTTCATGTGCCAAGCAGGGGCCATAAAGGGTGCTCTGCTATGCTATGTGTGTGTGGGATGCGGGTGTGGAATGTGGTTGGGTGTCTTCATCTTACCTGGTCGTGGGATACCACACCTCTGGGTGAGGTGCAGTACCTCTGTGGCGACTGAACTCTCAGGGGCGCCACACAAGGAAATATTACAAACCACTGAGCCACTATGCTGTCCAATTTTTTTTTGCATGACCATACTTCCAGGATAGCATTTTGGACCCCTGACTACTGGATGCCGCAGCTGCTATAAAGTTCTTTATATCCAATGTTATAACAGTTGATGTGACTTCCATAATTGAAAAGGTACCATTATTTTTGAATACCTGACTGCCAAGATGATATCACCCCATTTGACATTCTGCTTTAGGCTCTAGTTTCCATATTTTAGACCAAAAACATTTGTGCAACTTATCTGTGACTTGATGTCTCATGACTATTTTAAAGCTGTGATTTTGTCAAGTTGCAATCTTGTTGCATGCAAGGTTCAATTGCCATTTAATTCTGTGTTGCAACCTTAAAACTTTTCATGCCATAGATACATGTCAGATGTTTGTTCTGTGGGGTCTCAGTATAGAGACCCCTACCAATCGCTAAAATGATGAGGCAGAAATACTAATTGCTGATTGACTCTACTTTACTCAGAAATCAAAATGAGCAGATTACAGATTGGAGTGAGCAACACGTGCATTCCTAGAAAGTCTTTTCCCATTAAGAGTCAAAGGGGTCCATTGGGCATTTTTACTATCCATTGTGTGATGGCACTAAAATTCAGTCATGCCAGACACTTCTCTATGTATCTGAAAGAAATTGCAACCTTGCATCTTAAAGTGAAAGTTTTTCAATTTTATATTAGTGATGATACTTCAGTGGTTAACTGGCTGACATTTTCATCCTTTATGGCATCACCATCTGTGTTGGCATGATGCTTGATTTTCCTTTATGTGACTTTAATATTCCTACTGCAGTTAAGGCATCACCACATGGAAACCCAGTATAAAGGTGCGTGTTTAAGCTGTGTGCCCACAAGAAGTAGACCATTATTATCCATGTGATAGTCTGTTTTTAATCTAATTGCTTGAGTGGACACTGAACTTCAGCACTGCTTTGCTCTGGTCCCAGCTTCTGATGTAGTGCTAGTGAAAAGATGATTTCAAAATAAAAATATTAAAAATGATCAGCATTTGTCTCCACCAGGTGTATGGTACAGTTGACTGGATGATAGGGCAGAAAAAAATTGGTGATTCCTAGGAAATTCAAGTGAAATGCCAAGCCTGTGTATGTCTTTAGAATCAGCTATCTTCTAAGGCTGAATTCACATGTCCATGTCTACAGTCCATATGCAGGATTACAGACTGTCCCCAGACCCAACAGCTCCATGGGCCTTAAGGTCGTGCCCATGGGGCTGTTCGTCTAGTAGAGCTGCAGTGGGTCTGGACATTTTGCAACGTACATGAACTGTAAAGCATATACAATATGTGTGAATTTAGCCTTAGTCTTCTGTATTAGCAGAATACTTGGTTGTCTTTACTGGGTTTTTTTAGACCAGAAAGAACTTTTGATTTACTATTACAAATACTAAAAATCACATAGTTGCAATTATCAGAATGGTTAAGACGTTGAATGTATAAGCACATTACAAGGGTTATTACTTCATACAGGACAGCCTATAGAGAAGGCTATTTGAAAAAGAAAGTGCCTATAAATCATCTAGAAACATTCGTTTGTAGTCTCATTTTCCCATATAAAGCTCTGCTCTGCTTTTAGTAATAGATAATAAGACACATAACACATTTCAGTACTGGCAGTAAGCCATTTCTGTCTAATGAGAAAAAGAAGGCAGACAACTGAGGGCGTAAATTGAGGTAGTATTGGCACACAAGCAATTTTTAGCTTGATATGAGTGGCTTTGCAGTACAGTCAGTGTTCTTCATTAATGACCTGTTTGTTATGTGGTACAACAGTGGCAATCACACAGATAGGGTTCAGGAGCTGTTTACTTGACTTGTAAGATAGTTGTTCAGGATTCGCAAATCAAAAGATGGTGAAAACACCAGAAACTTTCAAAAGTTTTCATTGCTACTATAGGTTACTTAATTTTCATACATCAGTGGCATAACATGCTTTCATGGTTTCAGTTCACACTTGGGTATAAAAGTTTAATGGTTGCAATACATGCTGGAGAACATTGCACTTGATGCTGTTGGTGGCACAGAAATCTGTTCCAGCAATTAAGTCTCCTTTCACATTGTGTTCTTGCCCACATTCAATGGTCCCACCAGGGCATGCACGCCCGCATAATGGGATTCAAGCAGTAGACTGCGTCTGAATGTCCACCTCCAGTAGCAGTATACACCCAAAAAAGTTGCACATCAGAGTACACGTTGAATCTGTGGCATACGCCTGAATCTCAGTTTGCAGGGGGTACAAACGCAAGCCACATTAATCCACTACATGGGCAACTTGTACATAATGTAACTTTAACTGAAATCATAAAGTGGGGCTAGAAGCATTCTGCACTATCAATTTTATGTAAAAAAAAAAGGTTTAGTTGAAGGTTTCCTACTTCTAAAACTTTGTCAGAAGCTATAACTGTGATACATTAATAGCTTACATAGTAAAATAGGCATCCTTCAGTCTGCTAAACAAGGCATTAGATTGGCATGAAGTCTAAATAACAAAAGTCAGAGCTTATGTCTGGCGCTTACTTCTATCAGGTACAGTACTTGAGAAGAAAGCAATGCAGATTTAATTCTACATATTCTATTGCAATTACTGTCCTTTTAAACTCTGCAGATTGTTCCATGTCCTAACCTCTGTTTACTCTGGGACTTCTAATTTTCCAATTAAATTATTACAATTTCTATTTAGTATCCATCAATAAACATTTGTCTTGTTCTTGTATTTGGCCTTGAAATCTAACAATTTTTTTAAGTGCAAGTTTGGAAGACGCATATTTCAACAGTAGTGATGAGCGAGTATGCTCGTTGCTCTGGTGTCCTCTGAGTATTTTGGAGTGCTTAGAGATGGAGTTTTCGTCGTCTCAGCTGCATGATTTGCGACTTGTAGACAGGCTGAATACATGTGGGAATTCCCTAACAAACAGGCATTCCACACATGTATTCAGCCTGTCTACAAGTCGCAAATCATGCAGCTGAGATGAAGAAAACAAATCTCCAAGCACGTCAAAATACTCGGAGGACACCCGAGCATGCTCGGGAAAACCTGAGCAATGAGTATACTCGCTATTCACTATTGAACAGCCATCATAAGAAGAAACACTAACCGTGGGGAGAAAATTAATCTTTTAAAATCTATTTACATTTTTTAAAGCAGTCTCAAATTTTATTTAACCCCTTAAAAACTGCTGTCACTCCCTTTTACAGTGACTATGAACGGGCACTATTTTAAATTGTCATTAAGAAACAATTGTCTAGAGCAGTATTTCTCAACTCCAGTTCTCAAGGCCCCCCAACAAGTCATGATTTGTGGATATCCTATAGAGGGAGCCTATGGAAATTCCTGATGCCCTTGCTAATGATTCCATCATATGTACTAAAGAAATTCTGAAAATGTGATCAGTTAGGGGGCCTTGAAGACTGGAATTGAGAATCATTGCTCTAGAGCCATTGTGCACCAACAAATTTGGTACCAGCTTTCAAAAAGACACATACTAGACACACACAGTAGTGTGGGCAAAACAGTATTCTACATAAATATCATAAAGAGAATACTGTTGTATATACAGTGAAAGAGATGACCAAGCAAATACCTTCATTGGTTCTGGTTACTATACTGTAACATCCATATGTGTACTTGCTTCTTCTACTTCTGTAACTGTCTGTTAGGAACGGCGGAACGCACTAAATAAAAATAATAATAAAGTGCGTTCGCCGCTCGGGGTCCACAGTGCAGTCGGTGTTACAACCGCTGCTGTGTAATGGCAGACAAGCAATATGGCGATATAATGCACATGGGTTCAACTTCACCCGAAGTGTGCAGAGCGGGCGCTGTTCACACACAGAGGCGCCGCAAAAAAAGCATACAAAAGGCTGAGCCTGTTAGAGTCACAGGCCTCAGATAAATGCACATACGGTATAAGGTCACAGGAGCAGGAACTGAGACAGAGGGGCTGCGTCCGTCTAGACCTACCGTGTGTGTGGCATCGCAACTGTGAATGCCAAGAAGGGCTGCAACTGCAGCACGGCGCAGGACACTGCCGCTGGACGACACAGCTACAAAGCAGGTGCTATGTCGGACGTTAGCGCAGATGTGTGGTGTGCACAGTGGCCTAAGGCTTGCCACAGACTGGCGCTGACTACTGAACTAATTCCCTAACCACATGCATAATATCAGAGGGAAGGGGTTTCATAATAAGTCAGTCACCAGAATCATACATCCATCACCATTCACACATAGCAGTATAGTCTATACTAGCGCATGGCGGAACGGCCATGCACGCTTTTTATAGCAGCCGGGACCTTCCGGAAGCTTCCAGATCTCTGAGATGGACCAGTGAGATCTGGAGCAGGACCTGAGCACATGACTCCCGATCTCCAATGGGAAACCATCTCATGAGCATGCTCAGTAGGAGGACAGAGGGACTTAGCCCCTGGAGAGATTAGCTGCAAGGCAATCTGCTCTGTGGTAGATAAAGAGCAAGAGACCGCAGAATATAAGGGTCTGGATTCCTGCAGAGCAGACGCAGGAACCTGACTCCTAACACTGTCACTGGGTGGCACCGTATCTTCATCATCAGTAACGCGGGACAACACTAGAGCATGTCTGTTTAGCATTTTGGGACTTAACTTGTTGCTGTGAGTCTATTTTTAAGCAGTCTGCTTCCAGTTGTTGGTTATTGGTGGTACTTGCTCTGGTTCTCTATTGTAGCTCTGCTTTGAGTTAGCCTGTTTATTCCCATCTTTGAACTTGGCTTGTTTAAGGCTAGCCCACTCTCTACTGCCTCATTTGTTCCTGACTCTGACCTCTTAATACTACCTGGCATTCCAACTATCATCTATCAGCCAGCTCCACTGGCCAGAAGCCACACCATTGATGCAATTCAGAGGGCCTTGCATAAGTCCAGAACCCTGTATAGGAGTTAAAGAGTGAAGGCTATGGTATGTGCTGACCATATTCTTGTACAGTCACACAGACTTTACTGAGTACATAGCAGGGGCACATTTATAAGATTATCGCAGCACAATAATATTTTCTTAATCACATCCAGTTGTGGAACTTATTTATATTTCAAGATCTATTTATTAAAATTAACCTTTTTTTGTGGGAAAACCCCTTTAACAAGGTTGTACTGGGCTAGAAAGTCATGGCTGCTTTATTTGAAAAACAGTACAGCAGCTCTCCAGACAAGCCAAGATATAGACTAAATACAACTTTTTGACAGGTGAGTAGAGTTGAGCGATACCGTCCGATACTTCAAAGTATCGTATCGGATGGTATCGGCCGATCTTTAAAAAAAGTATCGGTATCGCCGATTCCGATACCGGAAGTCCCATTCAAGTCTATGGGACTTCCGGTATCGGAATAAGAAAAACCCTTTCCTGCCCTTGTACAGCCTCTCTGGGGTCTGTACGGGCCTTTCGGGGGGCTGTGCCGGCCTGCCAGGGGGTCTGTGCAGGCTCCGGTGGTCTGTGCCGGCCTGCCGGTGGTCTGTGCAGGCTCCGGGGGGCTGTGCCGGCCTGCCGGGGGGCTGTGCAGGCTCCGGGGGGCTGTGCCGGCCTGCCGGGGGGCTGTGCCGGCCTGCCGGGGGGCTGTGCAGGCTCCGGGGGGCTGTGCCGGCCTGCCGGGGGGCTGTGCCGGCCTGCCGGTGGTCTGTGCAGGCTCCGGGGGTCTGTGCAGGCATCGTCCGATGGGACTACAAGTCCCATCGGGCGATGCCTGCTACCATGACAGTGATTGACACATTAGCCAATGATGGGACAGTAGTAGTCCCATCATCCGGCTAATGTGTTAAATGTAAAAAAAAAAAAAAAAATTACATGCTACATACATACAACATGCATACTACATACATGCTACATTCATACTACATACTACATACATGCTACATTCATACTACATAAATACTACATGCAACATACATACTACATATATACTACATGCATGCTACATACATACTGCATGCTACATACATACCACATATATACTACATACATACTACATGCATGCTACATGCTACATACATAACACATATATACTACATGCATGCTACATACATACTACATGCTACATACTACATATATACTACATGCATGCTACATACTACATGCTACATACATACTACATGCATGCTACATACATACTACATACATACTACATATATACTACATGCATGCTACATACATACTACATGCTACATACTACATGCATGCTACATACATACTACATGCTACATACTACATATATACTACATGCATGCTACATACATACTACATACATACTACATATATACTACATGCATGCTACATACTACATGCTACATACATACTACATATATACTACATTCATACTACATACTACATATATACTACATACATACTACATACATACTACATACATACTACATGCATGCTACATACATACTACATGCATGCTACATACATACCACATACATACTACATGCTACATACATACCACATATATACTACATACATACAATACATTCATACAATACATACATAGACATACAGTACATATAACATAGAGTAACATACTTACCAATACTTGTCACATTGTTCCCCGAAGCCATTGTCTATTCCGGGATAAATATTAACATAACAAACCACAAAAATACTCACCCACGATCCGAAGCAGTCCACGAGTGTGTCCCACGACGATCTTGGGTAGAGAACTGCAGCATCAGATGATGCTGCCGTTCTCTACGGGCTGCAGGAATCCAATGACGGAAGGTAGGTATCCTTCCGCACTGTATTCCTCCGCCACTTAAAAAAAAAAAGTCCCTAGTCTCACTTTATGCCATTGCTGTGTGGGAAATTCCCACACAGCAATGGCATAAAGTGAGACTAGGGACTTTTTTTTTTTAAGTGGCGGAGGAATACAGTGCGGAAGGATACCTACCTTCCGTCATTGGATTCCTGCAGCCCGTAGAGAACGGCAGCATCATCTGATGCTGCAGTTCTCTACCCAAGATCGTCGTGGGACACACTCGTGGACTGCTTCGGATCGTGGGTGAGTATTTTTGTGGTTTGTTATGTTAATATTTATCCCGGAATAGACAATGGCTTCGGGGAACAATGTGACAAGTATTGGTAAGTATGTTACTCTATGTTATATGTACTGTATGTCTATGTATGTATTGTATGAATGTATTGTATGTATGTAGTATATATGTGGTATGTATGTAGCATGTAGTATGTATGTGGTATGTATGTAGCATGCATGTAGTATGTATGTAGCATGCATGTAGCATGCATGTAGCATGCATGTAGTATGTATGTAGTATGTATGTAGTATATATGTAGCATGTATGTAGCATGCAGTATGTATGTAGCATGCAGTATGTATGTAGTATATATGTAGTATGTATGTAGTATATATGTAGTATGTAGTATGTATGTAGCATGCATGTAGTATATATGTAGTATGTATGTAGCATGCATGTAGTATGTATGTAGCATGTAGTATATATGTAGCATGCAGCATGTATGTAGTATGTATGTAGTATATATGTAGTATGCATGTAGTATGTATGTAGTATGTATGTAGCATGCAGTATGTATGTAGCATGTATGTAGTATGTATGTAGTATATATGTAGTATGTATGTAGCATGCATGTAGTATGTATGTAGTATGTATGTAGCATGCAGTATGTAGCATGTATGTAGTATGTATGTAGTATGTATGTATGTAGTATGTATGTAGCATGCAGTATGTATGTAGCATGTATGTAGTATGTATGTAGTATATATGTAGTATGTATGTAGTATGTATGTAGTATGTATGTAGTATGTATGTAGCATGCAGTATGTATGTAGCATGTATGTAGTATGTATGTAGTATATATGTAGTATGTATGTAGCATGCATGTAGTATGTATGTAGTATGTATGTAGCATGCAGTATGTAGCATGTATGTAGTATGTATGTAGTATGTATGTATGTAGTATGTATGTAGCATGCAGTATGTATGTAGCATGTATGTAGTATGTATGTAGTATATATGTAGTATGTATGTAGTATGTATGTAGTATGTATGTAGTATGTATGTAGCATGCAGTATGTATGTAGCATGTATGTAGTATGTATGTAGTATATATGTAGCATGCATGTAGTATGTATGTAGCATGCATGTAGTATTTTTTTTTTTTTTTTTTTTTTTTTTTAACATTTAACACATTAGCCGGATGATGGGACTACTACTGTCCCATCATTGGCTAATGTGTCAATCACTGTCATGGTAGCAGGCATCGCCCGATGGGACTTGTAGTCCCATCGGACGATGCTTGCACAGACCCCCGGACATCAGCACAGCCCCCCGGCAGGCCGGCACAGCCCCCCGGCAGGCCGGTACAGACCCCCACAGGGTGCACAGACCACCGGCAGGCCGGCACAGCCCCCCGGCAGGCCGGTACAGACCCCGGGCAGTCCACACAGCCCCCCGGCAGGCCGGCACAGCCCCCCGGCAGGCCGGCAGAGACCCCCGGAAGGCCCGAAATGACGGCGCATCATGATGCGCACACACCGCGCATCATGATGACGTCAGGCCGTCAATCAACTGAACTTCCGATTCCGATGCCGAATTCCGATATTGAAAAAATATCGGAAGTCGGTATCGGAATTCCGATACAGCAAGTATCGGCCGATACCCGATACTTGCGGTATCGGAATGCTCAACACTACAGGTGAGGCATCTTTTTGGGTAGAAATCAGACATGTTTGAAAACGTAAAACAGTAGGGAGAAAGTAGTGCAAATAGGGTCTTAGCCAGCAAACATTATAAGTATTTTTTATCAGATTGTGCTAACCTGATGTGTAGTATTACGTGTTTTACATTGAGTTTCAGCTGCTGTAGATTCACGGGTTGTCAAAACGGCTTAAGGCCCGTCACACTAAGCGATATCGCTAGCAATATTGCTGCTACATTACTGGTTTTGTGACGTAGCAGCGATATTGCTAGCGATATCGCTATGTGTGATACTTACCTCCGACCGGCTCCCCTGCTGATTATCGCTGATCGCGCGAGAACGTCCTGGGCCATTTCTCATCGTCAGCTTACTGCTGGGCTCCCTGTGGCGCCGACGAGCGATGCGTGGACGCGAGCAGGAGGACGTCTTCATCGCCTCGTCTGACAGGTAAGTAGCGACCGCCGACCGCTGCTTTGTCGCTGGTGAGATCTGCCTGTTTGGCAGCTCACTAGCGACAATTTAGCGATGCACCAGCGATCCTGACCGCGTCATATCATTTGTCGGGATCGCTGGTGCATCGCTAAGTGTGACAGGGCCTTTAAAGGGTTTAGACAGTTTAGAGGGTTTAATCCTATTAATAGATTCCTTTATATTCATCATTCATTACTAATTACTTTCTCAAGAGCTCCAAATCCTTTGTATGGATGTAGCAGTAAATTGTAAGATTGTGGATATTTTCAGTCACCATTTGAGTGAACTTGTGCTTTAACTGCACTATGTATTATTATTGGGATAGGCCAGGGAACCCAAACCGGTGGATCAGGAGCCACATGTTGCTCTCAGGCCCATGATGTGTGGCTCGTGGCTCCCTGCCATCTTGGTGCATTAGCACCAGGTCTAGCAAACAACTATAAAGAGAAGGTCTCCAGATGGTTGATTTTGTGAGTAGTCATAGACTGAAGAGCAGATCTGAATGTGCATATTCTGGTCTTGGTGGTTTGGAGATAATTTAAACATGGTAAGATGGACACCAGATGATGCTAACTGTCCAAGGAGGTGCTTGAAGCTGGATGTAATAGTGTGGTAGGAGTGATTGATGGGAGAATACTGAGTGGAGGTATTGTCGGAACCCCTGGATCTTCGTATACTACCTCGCTGTGATTTATGTGGAAAAGCTTTGGCTGTCTTTTTACCAGTAATGGGGGCTCTGTGTGTCACTAATGCAAGGGGACAAGAGCTGGATATGGCGCGACTCTCTCATCCCTAAATGTGGCTCTTGACCTTCTCTCAATACTGAATGTGGCTCTCAAAGTCAGAAAGGCTAGGGACCACTGGGTTAAGCAATATAAGCAGTGAATTTATATGCTCAATTCCAGGGTGGCTGCTGATAGCCAGACATTTATAATCAACTTTCTACAAGGGAATTTCAGATATCTTTTACAATAATGGGATGTCACCTTGATTGTTTGGGTGGCCCTCCACTTTCCTATGCTATGGGCTAGGGCTGGCTGAACATGCATGTGCCTATCATCTGATCTCATCTATGACATCCAGCCTGTGGTGATTGGTGAAGAGTTATTGAAGACAGTGATGTTTACAATATACAGGAATAATATGATGTTGTATATAGTGTTGAGCATTCCGATACTGCAAATATTGGGTATCGGCCGATATTCGCGGTATCGGAGATCCGATACTGAGTTCTAATATTTTTACAATATCGAATACCGGAATTGGAAGTTCCCATAATGCAATGACCCAGTTGAGGATCCTAAGAAGTGTGGGCACATCCTGTTAGGCATGCTGAAATTATGTCATCATGTTGCGTTATAATGGAGTGTGGGCGGTGCGTGGGCAGAGACTGCGTGTCTGTGTGTGTGGGCGGGGTCTGTACGTGACCATGGGGGGGTCTGTGCGGGCCTGCTGGGGGTCTGTACGGGCCTGCCGGGGGTCTGTGCGGGCCTGCCGGGGGTCTGTGCGGGCTGCTGGGGGTCTGTCGGGGGTTGTGTGTGTGCAGGCATCGTCCGATGGGACTACAAGTCCCATCGGGCTATGCCTGCTACAATGACAGTGATGACACATTAGCCAGTGATGGGACAGTAGCAGTCCCATCATCCAGCTAATGTGTTGAATGTAAAAAAAAACCCACAAACATACATACTACATACATACTATATACATACAACATACTACATACAACATTCATACTATATACAATACATTCATACATTCATACAATACATACATATAGACATACAGTACATATAACATAGAGTACATACTCACCATCACTTGTCACTTTGATCTCTGAAGCCAGTGGCATCTGTAAAAAATATTAAAATAACAAACAACCAATATACTCCCTGATCCGCAGAAATCCACGAGTGTCCCACGACGATCTCCCCTATAGAACAGTGACATCTATAGGACCTTCAGTGACACACTGACAGGAGACAATGGCTCCTGCAGTGCATCACTGAGAGGTTACTATAGTTCACTGGTCTCACTTTATTGCAAAAGCTGCGTGGGAACTTTCTCACACAGCAATGACAAAAGTGAGACTAGGGACTACTTTTTTTTACAGTGGCGGAGGAATACAGTGCGGAAGGATACCTTCCTCCCCTCATTGTATTCCTGGAGCCCCTAGAGAGCGGTCGCATCAGCTGATGCTGCTGTTCTCCACAGGAGATCATCGTGGGACACTCATGGATTTCTGCGGATCAGGGAGTATATTGTTTGTTTGTTATTTTAATATTTTTTACAGATGACACTGGCTTCGGAGATCAAAGTGACAAGTGATGGTGAGTATGTACTCTATGTTATATGTACTATATGTCTATATGTATGTATTGTATGAGTGTATTGTATGTAGTATGTATGTAGTATGTATGTAGTATGTAGTATGGTGTATGTAGTATGTATGTAGTATGTAGTATGTATGTATGTACAGTATGTATGTAGTATGTATGTTTGTGGGTTTTTTTTTTACATTAAACACATTAGCCGGATGATGGAACTATTACTGTCCCATCATTGGCTAATGTGTCAATCACTGTCATTGTAGCAGGCATAGCCCGATGGGACTTGTAGTCCCATCGGAAGATGCCTGCACACAGACACAAAGACCCCTGAGAGGCCCGCACAGACCCCTGGCAGGCCCACACAGACCCCTGGCAGCCCGCACAGACCCCCGGCAGCCCAGCACAGACCCCCGGCAGCCCGCACAGTATTTTTGGGGTATCGGTCCGATCTAATCCGATCCGATATTTCCCGATATCGGAAGGTATCGCTCAACACTACTCAACACTAGTTGTATATAATAGAAATGATAAGATTATCAAGGGTTCATGTCCCCTAAAAGAACTAAAAATTAAAGTAAAAAGTAAAGAAAAAAGTATTTAAAAAAATGTACAAATTTGAATCATCCCCTTTCCCCAACTTAACAGTAAAGAAATGTAAAAAAAATACACATATTTCATATCAACGTGTCCGTAAAAGTCCTATCTATCTAAATATAAAATTAATTAACTTGACATATATGAACCCTAAAAGGAAAAATATTGTAATGCCAGAATTGCAGGTTTTACAATGCCACAACTACACTGAAAAATGCAATAAGAACCAATGAAAGCATCATATCTACCCTAAAATAGTAACATGAAAACATCAGGTCACCACGCAAAAAAATGAGCCCTCGCAAAACAATTGTGAAATTTTCACTTCATTTGGAATTGTTTTTTCCCATTTTCCATTTAACTGTATGATAAAATGAATGGACTCTTTCAAAAGTACAATTCATTCCACATAAAAACAAACCTTTATGTGGCTTTTTCAGCAGGGAAATGAAAAAGTTACAGCTACTGGAAGAAGGGGAAGGAAAAATGGAAGTGCAAAAACTAAAAATTGTTCTGTCCTTACTGGGTTAAAGAAAAGGCTTTCTGTCAGACAAAACTCTTATAACATAATGATTAATGTGAGGTTTATGATAGTATAGTAGCAGGTAAGTTAATTATTCTTATGCAATATATTATTCATAAATTAATTAACTTAAAAAAAATCAGAGTGGGCCTTCAATAACTATAGTGACTACAGATTTTATGGGCATATCGCTTATCTATTGTGCCTTGAGTACCAATATATTTGCAGGAGGTATTTTTTACTTTTTAGCTCAGTTTAGAAATTAAATGATGGATGGAAAGATGCTATGGGTAGAGTTGCCTTTTGAAAATCAAATTGGACAGGTTTGTAGAATTTTTCCCAAAACATTCAATTTGAATTTGAAGGCAAATGGATTTGGCACAAATTGCATACAATCCAATAATCCTGAAATGTTGTGGCTAACACTACTGATTTCTAGTAGGATATGCTGCAATTTTGTAATGTGTTTAACGGGCCTCAGAAATTTGGAAATGAGATGTGAGTAGCAACAGTTATATAGCTCTATATCGACATGTGATTCTTTTGTCCTTTTGTTGCAGCCAATACGTTGAATTGACCTTCCCTCAGTTCTCTTAGCCATGCCACCTAATTCTTGTCAGGTACTTAGCAGTAGCGAACACAAAACTGAGGAGAAAGAGTTCAGCCAGGAGAGAACGTGAGACCAGAGAGGGTAAGGAGAGAAATTCCCTAAAGCTGGAAGGTATTTTGGGGAAGCCCACGTAGTCTTTGACTGACTAATACAATCATGCAATGAGTAACCTGCAGATTTAAGGAAATTACATTTGAAATTGATTTGTATCAAAATGCTGTTGATTATCTATAATTATCAGTTTTTAAATTATTGCATTTAGGAAATTTATTATTAATTTCCATCAGCAAGAGCTTTACAGCGATCTAAGGTCACTTAATCAGACCCATGAGTGGTTCATATCAAGTGTTTGCAAATCTGGGAGCAAATGTTTGCAATTCAGAGTCGGGATAGCAATAATTACCACTATAAAAGACAGAAAATAAATAAGAAGATAGTAGAATCATATGTCAGCACAGTTGGTTGCAGGTTAGCACTGTAACCATTGAGCACTGGGGTCCCAAGGTCAAATCCCACCAAGGACAACATCTGTAAGTAGTTTGGATTTTCTCCCTGTGTTTGTGAAGGTTTCGGCCCACAATCCAACATACTGATATGGAATTTCAATAAAGAGCCCCAATGGGAATGGTGATATCTGTAGAGCTAATGGTGCTATACAGTAAAAGCGAGTAAAATAAATATCTAACTTAACTTTATGTTTTAAGGGTTTCCTTTTATTTTTACAATTCCATTTCTTAACAGGTGTCACTATTTGCACCTCTTTAGAAAACAGTATTCCGCCTACTGATAGAAACTATGATTATTATGTCACTAGATTAAGGCCCGATGCTATCGCATCGGGAAGATAGTGACACACCTCTTGCCATGTTAACCCTCAACACACACACCTCCTCAACACACACTCCTCTCACCTTTCACCATCTCCACTCACTCTTTCACTCCACATACGACCCTTTCTCTCACTCCGTCTCTCATACTCATGCTGTCATCGCTGCTGCTCCATGATCCCCGACATCTTCTTCCGCCGGCGCCAGGAGGAGTGGTGTGTTGAGGGTTAACATGGCAAGAGGTGTGCTGTGACGTCACCAGTTACAGCGCACTTATTATTATAGATTGGTAGAAGAGGTATTGTTGGAAAATGAGCAAGGATTGTAAGAATTCCTTTGTTTAGGAGCAGCATACTTTATATAACCTAACTGCAAAGCTGATGACTTCCTCTAAAAAAAATTAATAATCTAGGACAGACATGAAGGCCTCATAATTATACATGATAGGTTCAGCCATAAAGCAGATTATAAGCTGTACTGTGTAATTGAAGAATCAACATATCCTTAGTTCCTGCTAAGTGCACATTTGCAGCATGCTTAAAGTTTATAATATAATGTCCAATAACCCCAAACGTCTCTTTGACACTTTTCATTCTCTACTCAACCCAAGAGTACAGGCCCCTACCACGGAGCTTCGAGCTGACAATCTGGCCAATTACTTCAAGGAAAAAATTGACCAGATCCGACAGGAAATTATCTCCCAATTACCTCATACTATGCACTGTCCTCCCTCCCCCACTGCATCTAGCTCACTCTCTGACTTTGAACCAGTCACAGAAGAAGAAGTAAGCAGGCTCCTTGCATCTTCCCGCCCAACCACTTGCACCAGTGACCCATTTCCGTCACATCTACTCCAGACCCTTTCCCCTGCTGTCACCCCTCACCTAACTAAAATATTTAACATCTCTCTCTTCTGGTATCTTTCCCTGCTCATTTAAGCATGCCATCATACATCCACTACTTAAAAAACCATCCCTCGACCAAAACTGTGCCGCTAACTATAGACCTGTTTCTAATCTTCCCTTCATCTCTAAACTCCTGGAACGCCTGGTCCACTCCCGTCTTATCCGCTATGTCTCAGAAAACTCTCTTGTCGACCCTCTCCAATCTGGTTTCCGCTCTTTACATTCTACTGAAACTGCCCTCACTAAAGTCTCTAATGATCTTCTAACAGCTAAATCAAATGGTCGTTACTCCATGCTAATTCTCTTGGATCTCTCTGCAGCATTCGACACTGTGGATCATCAGCTCCTCCTCACTATGCTCCGTTCCATTGGCCTCAAGGACACCGTTCTCTCCTGGTTCTCCTCCTATCTTTCTGACCGCTTCTTTACTGTATCTTTTGCTGGCTCCTCATCCTCTCATCTTCCCCTTACTGTTGGGGTTCCTCAAGGATCAGTCCTAGGCCCCCTCCTCTTCTCTATGTATACTGCCCCTATTGGTCAAACAATCACTAGATTTGGTTTCCAGTACCATCTCTATGCTGACGACACCCAATTATATGCTTCTTCTCCTGACATCACGCCAGCCTTTCTAGAAAACACCGGCAATTGTCTAAATGCTGTGTCTAAAATCATGTCTTCACTATATCTGAAACTGAATCTGTCAAAGACTGAACTCCTTGTGTTTCCTCCCGCTACTAATTATACCTATACCCGACATTGCCATTTCCGTGTGTGGTTCCACTATTACTCCCCAGCAACATGCCCGCTGTCTTGGGGTCATACTCGACTCCAAGCTTTCCTTTGTCCCCCACATCCGATCACTGGCTCGCTCTTGTTATCTGCACCTCAAAAACATTTCTAGAATTCGACCTTTTCTTACTTTTGACTCTGCAAAAACTCTGACTGTTTCTCTTATTCATTCTCGTCTCGACTATTGTAACTCCCTTCTAATCGATCACCCTCTTACCAAACTCTCCCCCCTCCAATCTGTCTTGAATGCAGCTGCCAGGATCATATTCCTTGCCAATCGTTACACCGATGCCTCTACCTTGTGCCAGTCATTACACTGGCTACCCATCCACTCCAGAATCCAGTACAAACTTATTACCCTCACCCACAAAGCTCTTCATTGCTCAGCACCACCCTACATCTCCTCCCTTGTTTCAGTATACCATCCTACCCGCGCCCTCCGTTCTGCTGATGACCTGAGGTTAGCATCCTCAATAATCAGAACCTCCCACTCCCGTCTTCAAGACTATACACGTGCTGCGCCAATTCTTTGGAATGCACTTCCCAGGTCAATACAATTAGTCCCCAATCCCCACAATTTTAAGCGTGCCCTGAAAACTCATTTATTCAGACTGGCCTACCGCCTCAACACATTAACCTAATCTATCCCTATGTGGCACAGCCAAAAGTTTTTTACCATAACCAGGTTCCCCGCATCATGTTCTCACATGCTTTATGCATCCATTAGCCCACTGCATCCGTACTGTTACAAATTTAACATTATGGCTGGTCCATACAATCAGGGCAACTGTTACCACCCACCTTTCGTGTCGCCCTTTTTTTCCTCATAGATTGTAAGCTTGCGAGCAGGGCCCTCATTCCTCTTGGTATCTGTTATGATCTATGTGATTATTGTTATGCTGTAATGTATATTGTCTGTACAAGTCCCCTCTGAAATGTAAAGTGCTGCGGAATATGTCAGCGCTATAGAAATAAAATGTATTATTTTTATATAATATACTATAATTTGTTATTCTTTATGCCAAAAAGTACCTCATGAATTTAACTAAAGCTGTTGTAGATTGGCTGACAATGATAACATATGAGCTGCAATAGTAAGGTATAGTTTAAATTGACTTTTTATCTCTTGATTACTATTCACACAAAATACTTTAGATCTTTCTAGATTTGTTTTCATTATGACATGTCTACTAGTGATTTGGAGGATTTTTATAAACTACTTGCTTAGGCTACGATACTCTATTGTATTAGGAGAGTACACTATTGTTCCTTACGATCTATCGTTAGTTATCTGTAGCTGCCACTAGGTGGGGAAATCTGTATGGTGGTTACTATACAGATATCAGTTATGTAGGACCATACCAGTTGAACACTTGCAGTTTGTAATACCATTCTTTACTGTGTTTTCTTCTTGAAAATATAAATGGTGGCTCAATTATTAGCACAAGATCAGCTGTGGCAAAAAATGCTTAATACCACATATTTAACCCTCAGGGGTTAAATGTCAGTAGCTTGGAGGATTCCCATTCAAAATAAAACATAACCTTTAATAATTCATTAAAACCTGAGACATCACATAAACAACACATAAACAGACATAATAGTGCTCGTGCGTATCAGTGCTCATTTAAAAAATGGTTCGGTCTCACCATTAATAATAATAATAATAATAATCTTTATTTATATAGCGCCAACATATTCCGCAGCGCTTTACAGTTTAAGGCTGTGTGCCCACGTAGCGACTTTTAAGCGTTTTTGCCGCGATTTTTGGGGCGAAAACGCAGCGAAAACGTTTAAAAATCGTGTACAGAACGCCCCCCATGCATTCCTATGGCATTCCGCACATGCTGTGCTAATGCTGCGCTTTTTTCCGCGGCGGAATCGCATCGCGGAAAAAATCGCAGCATGCTCATTCTTTTGTGCGGAATCGCAAAGAATTGCCGCGATTCCGCACCCATAGGAATGCATGAGAACCGCTTACTTCCTGCATGTGGCTATGCCCACCATGCGGGAAGTTAAGCGTCTCATGTGCGGTTGGTACCCACGGTGTGGAGGAGAGGAGACTGTCCTCCAGGCCCTGGGTACCATACCCCTGTAAGAAAAAAGGATTAAAAATAAAAAATTTGGGTATATTTACCTTCCGGCATCCCGCGCTGCATTCCCGGCCTAAGCGTTCCCTGTAATGCCTTGCGGCACGGTCCTGTGATGACGTAGGTCTCACGTGGCTCTAGCGGTCTCACGAGATCGCTATAATAACGCGAGACTACGTCATCACAGGTCTCGCAAGGCATTACTGGGAACGCTGTGGCCCGGGAATGCAGTGCGGGATGCCGGAAGGTAAATATACACCGATTTTTTTATTTTTTTTTAGCATTTTAACATTCTATCGCATAGGCGGCCTCAATAGTAAAAACCTGGTCACACTTGTCAAGCACTATGTTTGACGAGTGTGACCAACCTGTCAATCACTTTCCAAGCGATGCTTCAAATCGCTTGGAAAGTGCTTGAATATCGCACACAAAAATCGCGGCAAAATCGCGATCATAATCGCGGTAAAATCGCGGTGAAATCGAGCGGAAAAAAACGCTCGATTTCTGGGAAGGAGTCCGGTTTTTGGTGTGCGTTTTAACACGCACCGTGGGCACATAGCCTAACAGTTTCAAAACACAAGTCATAAGTAACAACGTTAACAATACAATAATTGAAGCAAAATAAGACGAAATGAGACGACCCTGCTCGTGAGAGCTTACAATCTACAATGAGGTGGGGGAGATACAAAGTACAGGTGTGTATTTACAATTGTGTATTTACAATGAAGGTCCAGCCATCTTGAGGGAGTGAAGGATGGATGGAGATAGTGAATGGGCTACACACACACTTACACAGAGAATTAATTTGATCAGTGAACATGATAGGCCGCTCTGAACAAGTGTGTTTTGAGGGAGCGCCTAAAACTATGCAAATTGTGGATAGTCCTGATTTCTTGGGGTAGAGCATTCCAGAGGATAGGAGCAGCACGGGAGAAGTCTTGGAGTCGGGAGTGGGAGGTACGGATTAGTGCAGAGGTTAGTCGAAAGTCGTTTGCAGAGCGCAGCGATTAGCTAGGCCGATAGACAGAAATGAGGGAAGAAATGTAAGGGGGTGCCGCACTGTGGAGAGCTTTGTGGGTGAGAACAAGTACTTTGAATTGGATCCTATAATGAATGGGCAGCCAATGTAAGGACTGGCGAAGAGCGGACGCGTCCGAGTACCATTACTCATAGACATGGACGCCCCGGCGTATTTTTCAGAGGTCCCCTGCCAGGTATTCAGGTCCATATAGCAGCACATGACAGCGTGTGGAAAAGGAGGTTAAAGGGTTACAGGTGTGCAGTTTTCCCTATCCTCCCTGTCGTGCCCAGGTATTACTCCAGCCCTTACAAGGACAGGCCCCAAATGGACCCTATAGTGTCACCCCCAGTCGTCAGAAGGGGTATTTGCTTTTTACTTACTTTTTGGCAGTAATATTGTAGGGTTCTCAGGATGCAGTGACGAGACACGAGACAAGGTATGACTTGTGAAATCAACTTTTATAACTTGGAGCCGCTGGGGCTATGCTGAACAAGTAACAGGGGTAACAACAATCTGTCCTCGCAGGAACTCAACAAAATAAACAATACTTTTCTTATATTCAATGTGACTAATCCAGCTAGTCCGGGCGTCGAAGGCCACGTATGGCACAAACTATGTATCCTTATTTCCTATAGTTCACTTATCCTTCCAGATGTCGCTCGGGTTCACAGATGCGGCCGCTTAAAGGTCACTGAATGCAGCTGCCTTGACACCTCGTTGTTCCGGGATGATTTGAGCTTGACATGCCCTGAAGAAACTGTGCTGATGGGGCACAACAGACCCTGAAGGATCTGTGCTGGTGGGGCACAACAGGCCCTGAATACTCTGTGCTGGTGGGGCACAACAGGCCCTGAAGACTCTGTGCTGGTGGGGCACAACAGGCCCTGAAGAATCTGTGCTGGTGGGGCACAAGAGGCCCTGAAGAATCTGTGCTGGTGGGGCTTTCAGGATGTCTTTTACTGGCTTTCTTCTCACAGTGCAGTAATGACGCAGTTCCCCAAATGACGTTCGGCTAGCCCCTGCTCAGGGTCCCTTTGTAGACGGGACGTGGGCCTCTATTGCCGCCTATGGTGAGGTGGCATCCACTGAGGCCGGTGATGGCAGGGCCGCAGCTGAGGAAGGAGACAGGGAGGCAGTGTCCAGGCTGCTGCAGCCATTTTATGTGTCGTCACAGCGGCGACTTGAGGTAACGGACCTGTCTCAAAAGGGCGGGGGACCGCGGGCGTGGCTGTGTGCGACCCTGGCCGGGGAGCAGCCTCTGGTAAAAGTCTCTCACGTTTCTCTTGTCGGTGAGTGCGTAGCTTTCTCCTCACAGACTCCTGACGGTGTCCCTTACATACACCACTCATCACCCCGTCTCTCTCTAAGTCACTCGACTTCTCTCCTCCTGTCACACTCTCTGCCAACTGCCACCTGAGCACGCCCCCTCCTCCCTTTGTCCTCACCCCGCCCCATGTTGCCCTGACACCTTCAGTCATGTGTCTCCCTTTGTTGTCCCCCCAGTGTTGTTCCTTCAGGAACCCTGATGGCGGTCCCCTAGGTTCCGGCCCAGTCACTGTCTGGGAGTCCTCCTCCCTACAATATGGACAGTCATTCTGCTAATTGAGGCACCCAGCCATTGCGGGGCCTTCTCTTTTTCTTTATGGACAAATATATTTAAACCCCCTTATATCTATTTGTATAACTCCCCTGATGAATCCCCGTTATTGGGGAGGAAACGCGTAGGGAGCAAATACCCCTTCTGACGACTGGGGGTGACACTATAGGGTCCATTTGGGGCCTGTCCTTGTAAGGGCAGGAGTAATACCTGGGCATGACAGGGAGGATAGAGAAAACTGCACACCTGTAACCCTTTAACCTCCTTTTCCACACGCTGTCTTGTGCTGCTATATGGACCCGAATACCCGGAAGGGGACCTCTGAAAAATACGCTGGGGAGTCTATGTCCATGAGTAATGGTGAGACCGAACCATTTTTTAACTGAGCAATGATATACACGAGCACTATTATGTCTGTTTATGTGTTGTTTATGTGATGTCTCAGGTTTTAATGAATTATTAAAGGTTATGTTTAATTTTGAATTGGAATCCTCCAAGCTACTGACACTCAATCATTAGCACTTTAATTTTCAGCACTGGGGTCCTGGGTTCAATTCCCGCCAAGGACACCATCTGCAAGGAATTTGTATATTCTCCCCGTGTTTGTGTGGGTTTCCTCTGGGGTTCTCCGGATTTCCTCCTAAGTGTTGAACCTCTATGTGCTGAATTCTTCTTTCCAGATTTTATTTGAGGCGACAAATACGAGATCTCCATAAATATTAAATAGTCATTTGGTTCTGTCAAAGCTGGAAATGTGGTGCAAAATTGCTCTAATGAACACTTTTTATAAATTAATATTAGAGATCAGTGGTCCAAGATTAACTGATTCTATGAAACACCATGTCTAATGTTATTTACAGACATTACAGCATGGGATCACAGCTGATTTTTTTCTCTGAGGTACAACTTGTTCTTAAACAGGCAGGGAAATGTTTTACCTCACAGAAAGAATCAGCTGTGATCCCATGCTGTAATGTCTATATACTCCATTTTTGTTATCTCCACTGCCCAGGAGCTGTGGTATGATCAGACCATGTCCCTGTACTGTCACACACAGACATTACACCGTACACAGCAGGGGCACATTTGTAAGAATATCTCAGCACAGCAACATTTTTTAATACAGTTAATTGTGGAAATTATTATTATTCCAAGATCTATTGATTAAAATTTACTTTGTTAATTGTACAACCCTTTTAAGAATGTTATATTGGAAGGGAGCTGTTGTATAAATAAATATTCTTGTCATACTTGACCCTAAGGCCTGGCTCACAGTTTGAATTGTGAGAGCATATTTTCCATGCACTTTTTGATGTTGGAAAAAAAGCAGGTAAAATATTGATAAAAATAATAGGAAAATAAGATATCCTCCTGTCAAATGCCATGCTTTAGATGAGGTGTCTTCCCAAAAACTTTTAGCTTCCAATTATTAATATGGCAGATATTAAAACAGTTGAATTGTCAAGTTTAGGAGGGTTGTCTACTACTCGGACAATTCCTTCTCAATTGCTAAATTTCCCTGTATAAAATAAACAAAGTCTATGCTCACCTCCAGTGTCAGTGCCTGGTCTCTGGCAGATCATGTGATGTTGTTATGCCACAGGAGACTTGCACCCAATCAGAGCCTGCTTAACTTCCGCTTACTTTGGATGTAACAGACCTCCGGAGGATGTCAGAGAGTAGCAGCAGCTCTCACTTCTTCTGGATATCAGTTTCATCCTAAGAAAGTAAGACGGAAGTGACCACTGATTGGATGCAGATCTCAAGTGGCTTAACAATGTCACAAGAGCCCTGGTACACCAGGTGCCGAAGTTATAGAAATGGCGCCATAGGGGAACTTAAGTTCTTTTTCTTTTATACTGTGGCATATAGCAATTGAAGATGGTTTGTCCAAGTATCTCCTATTGACTTTTATGGAGGAATAGGGCCCATAATTCAAACTCAAACATGCTCAAACCCAACATTTAACATTTATTCTTTGCAACTGCAGTTTCTGATATAATTCTTTCAATCATCATATGCCTATTCTTTATTTTGTTTCCTGTAGTTCTTGCTTATTATAGGATAATCTACAGTATTTCTCTCTCACCCTAATCATTATTGTTTTCACATTTTATATTCTTTCAAACTTTTATTAAAAAAGTTCTTTTGATTAAATGTTCATATTTTTCAGGCAAATCTAATTTCTTGAAAGGACAGTTTCACGTTTCATTAAAATGTTTGCTCTGCAGTTCTCATTGATACGCTTGTGGTTTGAAATCATTGGCTTTTTATATTAAAAATCCATATTGCAGATTTGTTTTTCTTTCAATCTGAGGTGAAAGAGTTCAGCACCATATATCATCAAAGGATTCTTTAGAAGTCAGTGAACATACATTTTTTTTTAAAGACCTATAAAAAGTTTCATTATGACCAACCTTCTTCTACAGGCAACTTCACATTGGTCAGAAGTCATCAAAAAATTGGTAACTGACATATGTTGTGAGTTCTCATTATTATATCTAGTTAGAGGATAATAAATGTTAATCCTTCTCCTTACTAACATTATATAAATGGTAATATGCTATGATTCTTGTGTGCGTTAAGGGAAACCCTTCAATTGATTTTTTTTTATTTAAACTGAGTACCTCGTCCAATTGGTGTGGCTCCACTGATTTTGAAACAGTTTTTTCTTTTTCATCTGTGCCCTTCAGTTCTGAAGGTATGCCCCCCGGAAAAAAGGATGCACAATTTCCTTTCAACCAACTGGGTGTGTACCACAGGATTAGCCGGTAGATGTATACTTTTTCTCCTTTGATGCAATTCAATAAAAACACGCCCACACCAACAGTGAAATTTTGCAGCATATGCTCAGTTAGTTGAAGGGAAAAAGTACATTTTTAATACAGGAGGGCATAAGTTTGGAAAGAATCAGCACAGAAGAAAAAAATGTTCTAGAATCAGTGGGGCAGCCCCAGTTGGAGGAACTACTCAGTTTTAATTAAAAATCCAGTGAAAAGTCTTTTTAAAATAGTATTTCTCAAAGTGGCCATGGAGGGTTGTGAGATCTCGCACTATATGCCAAAGTTCAGACTTGACTTTTAGGGTGGTATTTAGCATACTAATGTAATTTTTTTCTTATTGCCTTTATTTACTAAGACCACCTGTCTTCGGGTACCTACTATTTTCTTAAATGAAAAGGAAGTCTCAGAGAGGTGATTAGTACTCTTAAAACTGAAAATGATTGGTCTACTATAACCAACTCACACAACAAGATATGACCTTACCAAAACCCTGTGTGATGACAAATGCACATATAGCAGGATGCAGCTGGCCTCCACTAATAGAAGCAAGGGGCAGCTCAGGTGCAAACTACTGATAAAAACAACCACCATGCAGTCGAACCTCTTTTTGTTGGCTTGGTCTATTGGGGTGTCTGTCACTGTGTGTTGCATATTTTAGTGCTGTAGCAGCCCGCCTGATAATACTATGGGCGTCATTAATAGGTTGCAAGCCAAACACTTTGCATCACACTTATATATATGTGTGACTGACGTCCTATGCACCTTATCTATGTGCATTTTTCCTACTAGGCAGCCAACCCCACCATGGTTTGTTAGGTGTGGGGTGGATGTTATCAGTAGTTTGCACCTGAGCTGCCCCTTGCCTCTATTAGTGGAGGCCAGCTGCATCCTGCTATATGTGCATTTGTCATCACACAGGGTTTTGGTAAGGCCATATCTTGTTGTGTGAGTTTTTTTTTTATTTTTTCTATGTTAGCTGTCTACTTTAACCTTATTAGGTATTTTGAGCTATTTAAAAGTCCCTTTATCAAGGACCTCTGGTGTCCACACAAAAAAAGTGGACTGGAAGCCCTGCAATCATTTGAGATTTTCTCAGTGCTGTTAGCTGTTTGTTCAACTCTCCAGAAGCAAGATATCTAATTACAATCTGTTCCAAGAGACATAAAATCTATAGAGGGGTATGAACAGTTTATTAACAAAATATCTCAACTCTATAAATCATTGTATTTACATGGAAGCACAAATGTAGAGCATCAATTAAAGTCCCATAATTCTAGTAGACTAGTATAACATATGTCCCTATAGTCATACTGGTGTATTGATGCCTTTATGAAAACTAGTGTAAAGGTTATGCTCTTACTTGATTAGATGGTTGCCTAGGGTCTCAACAAGAAGGCTTAAAGGGAGTCTGGCAGCCAAACTGATTGTTTAATCCTAGCATTTAGCCTTGTAGGCACTAGAGTCCCTATAAAAATTACACCATTGTTGTGTTGTAATGCTGCCTCCGTTCTGTAGAAACTAACATTTAATCCTAAATGCCAATTAGGGTGCACCCTAAATGTGGCCAAGAGGTTGAGTGCACTGTTCCAGCCACTGGTTTTGCATCCCCCACTTTCCCCTCTGGTGAAAAACAGTGATGGCTTGCTTGAGCATGCACTGTCAGCAGATAAAGCTCAAGCAAGTCAACAGGTTTACAACAAATACCTGCTCATTTTGGCCACAGCAAGAGAACACCTTTATAATAATTTGAATAAACTTCTCTTTCTGCAGATAGGAAGCAGTGATTACAACACCAAAGAGGACCTTTTTGGGGGATTTTTTTTCCCTACAAGGTTTATACTGCCAGTTTAATGTAATGATATTACTTGTTTCTTGAATCCACATTAAGTAGAACCTGTAACCAGTAAAATGCAGTCTAGTCTGCAGGCACCATATTATAGAGCAGAGGGAGCGGAGTAGAATGATGCAGTGGGTACAGAAAGTATTCAGACCCCTTTAAATTTTTCACTCTTTGTTTCATTGCAGCCATTTGGTAAATTCAAAAAAGTTCATTTTTTTTCTCATTAATGTATACTCTGTACCCCATCTTGACTGAAAAAAAACAGAAATATAAAATGTAATATTTGCAAATTTATTAAAAAAGAAAAACTGAAATATCACATGTCATAAGTATTCAGACTCTTTTCTCAGACACTCATATTTAAGTCACATGCTATCCATTTACTTGTGATCCTCCTTGAGATGGTTCTACTCCTTCATTTGAGTCCAGCTGTGTTTAATTAAACTGATAGGACTGGATTTGTAAAGGCACACACATGTCTATATAAGAGCTCACAGTGCATGTCAGACTAAATGAGAATCGTGAGGTCAAAGGAACTGGCCAAAGAGCTCAGAGACAGAATTGTGGCAAGGCACAGATCTAGCCAAGGTTGCAAAAGAATTTCTGCAGTACTTAAGGTTCCTAAGAGCAGGTTGACCTCCATAATCCTTAAATCTAAGAAGTTTGGAACCATCAGATGTCTTCCTAGACCAGGCCATCCAGCCAAACTGAGCAATCGTGGGAGAAGAGCCTTGGTGAGTGAGGTAAAGAAGAACCCCAAGATCACTGTGACTGAGCTCCAAAGATGCAGTAGATAGGTCAACTATCACTGCAGCTCACCACCAGTCGGGCCTTTATGGCAGAGTGGTCTGGCGAAAGCCTCTCCTCAGTGCCAGAAATATGGAAGCCCGCATAGAGTTTGCTAAAAAATCACATGAAGGACTCCTAGACTATGAGAAATAAGATTGTCTGGTCTGATGAGACAAAGATAGAACTTTTTGGTGATAATTCTAAGCGGTATGTGTATTGCCCAATATAATCCCAACAGTAAAACATGATGGTGGCAGCATCATGCTATGGCAGTGTTTTTGAGCTGCAGGGACAGGATGACTGGTTGAAATTGAAGGAAACATGAATGCGGCCAAGTACAGAGATATCCTGGATGAAAACCTCTTCCAGAGTGCTCTGGACTTCAGACTTGGCAGAAGGTTCACCTTCCAACAAGACAATGACCCTAAGCACACAGCTAAAATAACAAAGGAGTGGCTTCAGAACAACTCTGTGACCATTCTTGACTGGCCCAGCCAGAGCCCTGACCTAAACCAAATTGAGCATCTCTGGAGAGACCTGAAATGGCTGCCCACCAACATCACCATCCAACCTGATGGAACTGGAGGGCATCTGCAAGGAAGAATGGCAGAGGATCCCCAAATCCAGGTGTGAAAAACTTGTTGCATCATTCTCAAGAAGACTCATGGCTGTACTAGCTCAAAAGGGTGCTTCTACTCAATACTGAGTAAAGGGTCTGAATACTTATGACTGTGATATTTCAGTTTTTCTTTCTTAATAAATTTGCAAAAAAATCATCATTTCTGTTTCTTTCCAGTCAAGATGTGGTGCAGAGTGTACATTAATGAGGAAAAAAAATGAACTTTTTTTGAATTTACCAAATGGCTGCAATGAAACAAAGAGTGAAACATTGAATGGGGTCTGAATACTTTCCGTACCCACTGCATATACTTTTGTGAGATGAAATTCATTCAGTATAACTTGTGTTTTCATAATTTAAATCTCTTCTCTTTTTTGGATTTCAGTGATTGACAGCTTTCTTTGTGTAAGTATTCATAGTGTTTATACAGAGGTATCGGTCAATCGCTGATTTGTCGTCCACTGGAACAAAAGTCCCATAAAGGTTTATGTGGTTAAATATTGAATGAATCTTTTCTCACAAAACCTTCAGATTGGACTTCATCTTTATTGTGACAGGTTCCCTACTTTTCACACTGGAATCTAGAATTCCTTAGTTTAAAAAAAAAAAAGACTAGGATAACAATTACAAACTTAAAAGGGGTTTCCACTACTAGGACGTTGATGACCAGTCCAATTGATAGGTCATCAATGTCTGGTAAGTAGGGATCCAACACCTGACATCCTCAATAGTTATTTGTTACCATGGCATGATATAGGCAGTGCGATGACCAGTACACCAACACTCCATTACACTTAGTGGTGCTCCCGGGTGCCGAAAATTAATAAAAAGAACCATGGGCTTCAGATTTGTTCAATGTACAACTTATTAATTGTTTTGCGACTATTTAGTACAATATGTCTCCAACCCAACTGTTACATCGGTCTAAATTTATTACAATTAATCTTTGTAAATATTACTGTGCTGAATTTGAATATCATAACCATTTATTCCAGTCAAATCCATTTTTGCAAAAAATGCTGGTCTTGTTTTCAATACTACACTCAGGTATCATGGCAGAGAGAAACATCTTTTGAAATATTTCCATATTGTCGATAAACATGTGTATTGCAACAATGTCAAATAACTAATTGGGCCAATGGGATGTGAGTATGTGGGAGAGAAATTGAGGATCTTTTTGATAGATCAATGAGAAATTTAAAGTGTATTGCTCCACAGTGGAAATATGTTAGCTTCCATTCCTATTGATCACTTGCTACATATGAAATTCAAAAAGAGAAAATTTGTGCCTAACAATCAGGAATCTATATACCTAAGGAACTTTTAGTTAATAAGTAGACTAACCTTTTTATATGAAACACATTGTTACCTAGTTCTTCAGAACTTTTTTTTAAAGTGAATCTGTTGGCAGGTTTTTGCTATGTAATCTGAAAGTAGCAATAGATCCTGATTCCAGTGATATCACTTAGTTCACTGGATGCAGCAGTTGTGATGGAATCACAGATTCCTCTGCTGCCGATCTTGCAGAGCTCAGTTGTTGAGCTGTGTATAACCTCACCCACACCACAGCTTTCTATGTATATTATATAGTGACTTAGACTGCTAATCAGTGCTGGGGTTATGGTTGGACTAGCATGCACATGTCGGCTTGTCCTATATTGATAATCTACTGCTGATGAAACACTGATTGCATTGAAAAGCAAAAAACAGTCCAGGAAGTGATACATTACTGGAATTAGGAATATCTTCCACTACTTAATGCTGCTCTCCAATTACATAGAAAATCCTGCTGACATATTCCCTTTAATTTAATAAGATTTCATAGTTGTAAAAAAATTCCGACCTCATACATCAAGTCTGACTTCATATTTGGAATATTCACCTTTAAATTGTGTAAGATCAACCAAAATAGGTCACCAGAAAAAAAATATTTAAATGAAGACCAGTTTTACCACAGAGCAAGAAAAGAGACTGGTCCACCATTTGGATGTTGTGCTGGTAATTGTAAATCTCTATTTTGCTCTTCTGTTGTAAATATATTGTATAATAAAAAAATGTTAAATGCAAAAGTGTTCTCTCTAAATAGTGTGACGTCCAACCAGATGTTTAGGCAAACCATTACATTTTTCTTGCTGCAAACATGTTTCAATCAACATAAGGACACATTATTGGGCTTTGTTCTTCTTTATGATCATTAAAAATAGGGTCAAGCAGAACCATTCATATACTGTATCTGACTGTTTAGTCCTCGAGGCTGATTACTTTTCATTGATTACTTAAAATATCCAAGTGCATAAAGCATCACTGGCATACATAATTTAGCATGCATCAATATTTTGGATTTTGCCATATGACTGTACAGTTGGATTCAGATTCCGTATACCTTAGGGTGAATACCATGATAATTATTTTGTGCAAAGGACTGGAAAAGAGTACATATAGAATTATACATATGTATATGTATGGCAGGACTCAAGCCATGTATGTGTTATCAGAATAATTGCAATGTATTGCTACATTTTCGCTACATAAGTTTGTGGTGACACAACCCTTTCATGGTTCAAGTATGGATAGGGGATACCTTTGTGAGAATACCCCTTTAGCACAGAGGTTGCACAATTGAAGCTAGTAAATATTGTCTTAAGGTTTACACTTTTATTCTGTTGGTCATTGTAAATTTGCCAAAAGTAGTACAATAAGAATCATTTCAACTAGATATAGAATACCATTTGGGTAATCATATGTCCTCTCGGCCACTTATTACAAATTCCTAGAAATGCTTGTCCTTTTAAAATGTTCTACATAACTGTTCATTATTATTATTATGCTTCTGTTTATATAGCGCCTATTCTGCAGCTCTTTACAGACATTATTGGCACTGTCCCCAATGGGGATTACAATCTAGATTCCCTATCAGTATGTCTTTGGAGTGTGGGAGGAAAGCGGAGTACCAGGAGTAAACTCATGCAAGCACAGGGAGAACATACAAACTCCTTGCTGTCCCATGACCCCAGTGCTGCAAGACTGCAGTGTTAACCACTGAGCCACCGTGCTGCCATGTACAAATGTGAGCTTCCATGTGCCCATCAGCCACCCTGCAATGCAATTAAAGGGTGCTGAGTTGCCATGCCATCCAGTGGCCTGCTCAAAGCCCCTGTGCTTGGCATGTGAGTACTCCTGTGAAGTTCAGCAAAAATTTAAATGACATCCATCTGCCTCATAAAAAGTAAAGAAATAATAAAAAAAATTATATTTGGTATTGGTGCATGTGTAAAAATCTGAGCTATAAAATATAAAATAAATTAACCTTTAGGATAAAAGCGTGAAGAGAGGGAAAAATGTCAAGTGACAACTGTATTTTTCAGTACCACAACTACACCAAAAATTCAAGGGAAAAGCTAAAGAAATTCAATGTAAAGAAGCACTCCCATTAAACTTTTCTGGGCTAAACCTGTGTGAATGTGTTTGTATTGTATTACATGTGTATTAACATAATCACTGTTTGCTGTCTTTGCCAGTGCTACACTGGTCCTTTTCTGAGTCACGTGACTGAAGTTCCGACTCTCCAGATCACACAGGGTTTATGATTGAGTCAGAAGTTGATTTTACAATCTAAACCTATGGAATTGTCATAATGAAGCTCCATAGGTTTACACTGTAATGATGAGTTCTGGCTCACACATAAACTCCAATATAAGCCGGCAAGGTAAAATAGATGTCACGTGACCCAGAAAAGGACCGGAGCGACTCTATGCCGCATATACTGTACATTCACACAGGTTTAGCTTATAAAAATTATATTGGGAGTGCTTCTTTACATTCCAATAAAATATAACATTTCGGTATCTCCATAATCATACTGACTTTAATAATCACAATTTTTACCATAAAATGAGTATTATAAAAACAAAACTAAAAGACTCTGGTGGCATTGCATTCTTTTTTCACAATTTCACCACATTTGGAATTTTTTTCCCCTATTTCCCATTTGATTGCATTCTGGAATGAATAAGTGTCATTCAAGACTATAACTCATCCTACTAATAACAAGCCCTCATGCAGCTATATTCATAGAAAAATAAAAAAAAATCTGGCTTTTGGAAGATGGAGAGTCAAAAACAGAAGTGCAAAAATGAAAATTGGCCTCTCGGGGAAGTGGTTAACGTTACTAAAATTGTGTGTTTTTGCATCAGTGTAGTAGTAGGTAATTCAGATACTCTGCTGATACCCTGCGTCCATTAGACATTGGCTCCTGTAAACAGGGGCAGAGCAGGTATGGGGAAATGTAATTCTATATGGGGGGCATTCTGAGTCATGTAGTACATACAGAGACAGCTCAAGGCCGCCTGACCTAGAGCTGTGCTTAGAGACCCCTGTGATGGTTATATACCCCAATAAGGCATATGGACAGTTATTTTTTCTGTAAGACCTATTTTATCTGTAGGTTCATACAGCATATAATCGCTCTGTTACAAGAAGCCATTATCCTTGTTACCTGGCAGTATGTGTATAGTCAGGGTGCATTGCAGAAATCAGAGTGTTGTTATTGGTCTGAGCAGGAATCTGATAAATAATCATGTATCATCATCTACAAGGCTACTTACAAAGGTATCCGTATACATATTTCATGAAAGATTAATTAAGGCTTTAATGCTGTTGGGCAAAACATCAATAATATCCCATCAGGGCTCCCTATTAAGCGCTCACACATTCTCAGCACATTGGATCTTTTGCCAAACTGTGATGACTTTTTTTAATCAACTAAATCCTTTCTCTCGGTGATAAAAAAATTTTTTTAGTGTGTTTTGATGAGTTTGAAGTCAGCGTGCAGCCATGAGGCTTGACTAATCCTTGTTAGTTCGCTCACCTCTGCTGGTAGTAAAAATTACTTTTGGAAGAATCATGTTCGGTTGGCCATTTGTTTTATAAAGATTGGATTTCGTTATGGTGCTGTGTAAGCTATTAGAAATAAAGCTAAAGCTGCAAATATGGTCAGACAAAACTATATGTACATGTGGATATCAGATGTGTTTACATGGGACTGCTAAAAGCTTTACAGTATTAGAAAATTGAGAATTTCAGTCTAAGATTTCACATATCTTTGAGTCAAAATGGGGAATTTGCTTTAGTATAAGTGGTGTAATAATTGGGATGTAGAGTATGCAAGTGGCACCTCGTCAGCAATACTCTACAACTATGAGTGATGGTTCAGGGTAAATAATACTTTTGCACTAGACATAGAGACTTTTCCCAGACAGCATTTTACAGGTAGGGCTGGCCTACCAAATCACAAAGGATTTTCCAGTGGAACCTGCTTCTCATGAAAGTTAAAACTCACCAACCTTTTCAAATGTGAGCCCAGTAGATAAGATATCCAATTTTTTTCCATATGATCATGCTCCAATTTTAAGGACCACAACCCCTCCAAAACCCTTCACACTTCTTAACCATGAATGTGCATTTCAGTACAACCGAACCCTACATAGTGCCTGGGAATTCAAGAGGTCTACATTTTTTTGTGACCCCCCCCATGACATTGTGGTAAAATTGAGCAGTTTGACAACAGAATTCATCAGGTATAGCTACAGACAACCTGTCTATAGCTTGCCATACACTTGCCCTCTCTCTCGGCTGAATTCTCGTGTTACTCACAGCTGTCTCTTCTGGCTTCTCAGTAAACATGAAAATTTTGTAAAACTTAGCTTTTATCTAAATTCAATAGAATTCATATTGAAATGCTAATGTCTCATCCTCTGATGATGCCAACTTGGCAATGAAACATTTTGGGGATCATATAATACATGGTTGAATTTTATATATTCAATATTTTTCATATTATCAGCTGATGGTGCCCTGGGGCGCAGTCTTAATAATAATAATAATAATAATAATAATATAAGAAGGAGATAAGGAATCGCTACTCAGTACAATAATAACAACAACTAGACAATGGCTAATTTGAATTTATTACTTAAATTCTGACCTCAGAGTATGAATTTTCAAATGATACAGAAGATGTTAAATTTTATTGACCGGCTATACAGGGGTTCTATTTAGTGGAGCTTTGTCTTTCAGTTTCTCTATAATTATACCCTTCCTAATTCAATGTAATCATGTCCAATAATGTATATACAGTACATACTGTATGTAGAATTCAGCTCTGATGGTGACTTATCTTCCAGAGAACAACCGACTGTTTGACTGCTATCAATTATCATGTGTTTAGGGAAAATCAGGAGGAACTCATGCACATTAGATTGCTGGCCAATTTTGGCAAACTTACGTGTATTAGGGCCTAAGTTAACAGTGGAACAGATAACTTGCTGCTTAGGTTTGTTTCACAAATATACGCGTAGTATCGCTATTGTTATTTCTAAAGACATGGATGTGAATGCTTTTCTTGCCTAATGATAGCAAAAGTCATCATTGGGCAGAAAAGTATTCACATCAATTTTTCTGGCTAACACAATATAGTTTGTTATTGTACATCCAAAGCCATGGACAATTTCTTTGTATAAATGGAGAATTTATGGAGAATAGTTTCCTGTTGTAGTATACCATTCTATCCTGGACTCTTGTGTCACATACAACCACTGTGATATTATAAGAAACATAATGACCGACAGAAACTGCAGCACAAACAGTGAATGCTAAAGAGATGTACTGTCTGATATGGGTTAAAGATTTCTATTGCCTAATTCAATTTGGAGCCTGACATAAAATTTGTTTCTCACAGTTTGCTGCTACACTTTTTATAATCACAATTTGCATTATCTCTAGAGTGTTAAGAGTGATCAGAAGAATTGCAAAAAGTTGCAAATTCATTGCCATGAAAATTATCTTAAAGGGGTTGACCAGTTCCTATAATAAGTCTGCAGTTACTCTGCGTGACTGCACACTTATAAATCCCCCAGCGCATGCACTGTGTTCTGCAGGGATTCACCGGTTTCTGACCCAGGATCGGAGGGTATGCATGTGTTATACATACTCCCCGCTATGGGGCGTGACCATACTCTTCATACTCTTGTATGTAGTGAGGCCGCTCCCTCTAGTCGGAAATGCCCACTGGCCAGCCACGTCACTAGATGGGGCACAGCCTCGGCTCTATACAAGTGTATGGAAACAAGGCCTCCCTCACTGGCCAGTAGTATGTATTACTCATGCATACTCTTTGGTCCCAGGTCAGAAACTGGCAAATCCCTGAAGTGCACTGTGCGTGTGCTGGGAGGATTTATAAGTCTGCTGTCACACACAGTGTCTGCAGACTTATCGGTTTGAACCAAAAGCCCCTTTAATTCAAAAACCCCAATTACAAATTTTGAACCTTGCCACTAAATGACCTGCTTACATCATTTCAATTTCTCCTGGTAACTCAAGAGAAAGTGTTGAGGAAAAGGCTTGTGTTATCACTATGTCATGCTGATTGAATTGTAAGAGAAGAATATTTGCTTTAAAAGGGGTCTAGTGCTTTAAACCATTGTCTTTGGAGTTAACCAGGGTTACCTCCAAAGAAACATGTGCAGTTATCATTACTAGGCACCAAAAGGGCTTTACAGCCAAGGGCATTGCCGCTTGTAAAATTGCCCCTACAGTAACTATTTATCAAATCATCAAGAACTTTAAAAAGACAGGTTTAATAGCTGTACCATACAAATCCTGAAAAATAAGGGTCAACACTGTACTTATTAAATCTTTTCTGAAAATTGATTTATTTGTCAGTAAAGGTGTAAAAAAAATTATGAAAAGCTTATAGTTGTTCTTCAGTAACCATAGAAATATTTGACTACAAGATCCAAAAACACTGAAGCAGCAAACTTGGTGAAAACCAAAATGTGTGTTAGTCTCAAAGACGTTTGGCTATTGCTTTATATTCATTTAACAATGCAAGAGACAAATTGGGTACTGACAAGAAAATCCATAGAAATGTGTATACAAGCACAAACAGGTGACTACTGACTGGAGCTCTACAGCAGGAGATTGTTTACAGAAAGGAATGAGAAAAGCAAAAGACATACACTTTAATGTTATCTCAAATAGTTTAAAATATTATTGTACTAATCAAAATCCTAGACCACATATAAAAATAATGAAATAAAGTGCAGCACGGACTAATCCTAATATGATGGTCTCACTGTATGATTTATGAACTGTACAGGAAAAGTGATGCTGCTTGTAAGGTGTGGAGGAGACATGATTGGAATTACATGTCCTACTATTGCTGAATGATACCTATGTTTTAATGCTGTTATTTCTGGAGTGTGCAGCTGGTTTGCTCACTGCTAAAGCATCAGAGCATGGCCTAATGTATTTTTGCGTGTCCATTTGTGCTTCCTTGTAATTCCCATCAGTTATGACATTTATCGTATTATAGTACCTTGGCCGTCACAGATCACCGGTTCCCAGTCAAGCATAGTTTGTTCGGCAGAGTCGTTGTCCATCTTGAGAGTCACTCTCTATCTTGTAGTGTGTAACCTTTCATGATCAGCAGAGTCCTCTTTCTCGCTTTTCTCTACTGTATAAGTTCCTTTGGTCAACAAGGTCCTCTTGCTTTCTTTTCTATAAAGCAGGGGCGGGCAATTCATTTTTCAAAGGGGTCACTAGATATACTGTGATTGTTGTGGTGGGCCACACAAACCGGCTGAACTTAATTATGCTTATTATTATTGTCTTATCTTAGTTTTCATCACTTAATAATCAGCAGAATTAAGTCTGGTCAATGTTGCAATGGCTAATACATGCTAATACTGTACATGTCATACATGTTACGATTGAACTTATTGTAACATGTATTCTTAGCTGTGACAGTGATTTAACACCATATAGTTCACTGGTTTTTATAAAGTTTGCATAAAGAAGTAACTCATGCTGCTCCTGTTATGCAGTACTTGTACCTTGATCAACATCTCCCAATACAATATGATGCCCCCCCACACAGTATGTTGTCGCCACATAGTATAAGGTCACCAGACAGCCCCAACAGTAAGATGTCCCTTCAAACTATTAGACCTCCCCACAAAGACCCCTACACAGTATTATGTCCTCACACAGCCCCCTCACACAGTATTATGTCCCCACACATCCCCCATGCAGTATGATATCCACCATGCAGCCCTCACGTGCAGTATGATGTCTCCCCACATCCCCATGGCAGTATGATGTCCCCCTCGCACCTTCCATGCGCAGTATGACATCCCCATACAGCCCTAGGCTCAATAACAGAAGAGGAAGCAGTCATCTCTCTGTTACATCATTAATTTCACTGGTATCCATATCCAGAGGATACATGTACAAGTGAAAGTGAGATGCTGGGCAGAGAGCACCACGTGGTGCAGGGTGCCACTGCATTTCCCCAGCAATTACAAGTTTTCCAGTATTGAGATTCATGAGAATTTATTTACCACAAGTCTGATTTTGGGGGGCAACAAGTGAATTTGAATTTTTAAAAAATCCCTATCCCATAATGACTATTCCGCTTCACGTCACTTGTCTTAGCTATTGCCTATATTTCTGTGCTGTCTTGTGTATAAATATGTGATTCTTCAGATTTTGTATTAGTCCAGCCTGATGAAGAGACCTGAGTAGTCTCGAAAGCTTGCAATGTGTTACCATCTTTTCAGTTAGCCATTAAATAGTATCAACCACTGAGGACTCTCAATTCTAAATATTCTTAAAAAATCCAGTGATCACAAATAGCTATTGGTAACCGGATGGTAACAGGGGAGAACTTAAATCCTGTTTAACACACAGCACTGTCAAACTTTTTATCTTTTAAAACAAAAACAATTCCAACAATGATCCCTTTTTGAGGATATAAGTTTTGCCACTGTTCATACTCCTTTTGTGTATACAGAAAGCCATAGCATTTTAACAAGCAGTAGTCCAAATAGTATCCATTTTTGGGGAATAGCAACAGGTTTGGTATTTGCAAACTGAGGAAGCAAAGACTTGGCTTTGTTTAGGTGTTTAAAATGATTTTTGTGGAGTAGCAGCATGTTTGCTATTAGTTTGCATAATTAATAAGCAATGGGTATACACACCAGGGCTCAGACAGTATGGCCAATGAAGAAGCAAAAAACAGGACTATTAGACATGTAGCTCAGTTTATCTGGTATGTCTCAATTTTCAAAAATTGTATTTTTTTTTTTCGGGAGAAAGGAATTGAATCAATAAAATGGTGAAATAAACCTTATGTTTTGGTTTTGGTGAGTGAAACAGGATAAAAATCAATGACTTGTTTGAAACTTGAAAAACAACCTTGAAAATGTGTTTTGCAGCAATAACATTTTTGTTGTTAAAATTGCATAAATGTCTTCCCCACTGTAAAAAAGACCGTATGGTAAAAGAAGAAGCAGTGTCTTTTAACAAACCATCAAAATATTTTACCTTATTTGAGATTAGCAACAGGTTTGATGATTGGAGAAGAAAATGCTTTTCAATAAGCCATGCAAAAATATCTCTTTTTTTTTTTATTTATAATCAGTAAGTTTGTTGCTTGGAAAATGAGGAGACATAGCTTTTTAGCAAGACTTCCAAAATTATCACATTTTGGAGATCAGCGCCTAATTTATGTTTGGAAACTGGAAAAGAAATTGCTTTTAAACATTTTTTTAAATCTCATTTTTGGGAGTAATTTCAAATTCTATTTGCCTTGTGCAGGGTACAGTTTTTCTGCACCAGAAGATATACTGTATTTTTCAGACCATAGGATGCACCCCAAATTTGGGGGTGGAAAATAGGAAAAAAATGATTTTCATAAGACGGGGTCCATCTTATAGTCCAAATTTCTCAGAAAGCTGGCATTGGCAGAAGTGGGGCAATGCTGCGGGTCTTGGGTTGGAGAAGAGGGTATCCCAGAAGTAAGATGTCAGCAGTAAGCATAGTAGAGTGCATCAATGCTTTCCTGGTGGCCATTTTCCTGAAGCCGTGGACTGCTGGAGGCGGCACGTGCGTAGATTGGGATCTTGGCCTAGCCGAGAGCTCAGTCTGCACATGCTCAGCCTGCTGCGGCTAATTCCCTGAAGCCCACAGCCTCAGGAAAATGGCCACCTCCAGCAGTGTGTGTGCAGATTGAGATCTTGGCTGGGTCGAGATCCCAATTTGCGCATGCGCCGCCTCCAGCAGCCCACGGCTTCAGGAAAATGTCCACTGGGAAAGCATTGAAGCACTCCATCGCCACACTTCTGCTACCCTCTGGCTTCCTAAGGAAAAGACCCTGTTCCACTGCTACCGAAACCCCCCCAGTAAGCCTGCATACGGATTATAAGATGCACCCCCTATTTACCCATTTTGTCCAAAAAATAAGGTAGATAGAAAACACAATGGACCGGAAGGAGATGTGTAGCATAGGGGAAGTGACAGTAACAGCATAGATAGAACATGATAACCAGGCAAGAGATGCCCAGACATCCCATTAAGCATTTTACTGTGGACTATTATCCCGCACAAAGTTGGTTATTTGATTTTTTGTTGCACTATTTTTTATATACTTTTTATACATTTTTACGCATTTTTTATACAGATAAATTAACAATTTCTTGTATAGATATCAAACACTTTTACACCTCTTCAGAAAAGATTTTCTGGAGCAGAAATAAAACCTAGACAATGCATAGGTAAAAATGCAATCATAACAAATGTGAAAAAAAAAATTGAAACACAAATAGTTCAGTGTATTTTAGGCTAAGAAACTTTGCCCAGTTTATTGGCATTTTCAATAGTGCGCTACATTACTTTCTTATTTTATGTTGATGTAATAAAAAATAAATGACAACATTTCATATTCCAGGAAAGTCGCTTGGTAAACATCTTATTAGGGCAAAACTTGGTTCTTGCAAAATAGGAAACTAGATGACATTTGCTGGGGTCAGAGAAGAAGTATCATTTATCATGCTTTTATGCTGATCATGGCAATTATAGACAGCCATAAAAAAACTAAAAGCATTTTTAAATGACCATGTAGCAAAGTTTATTTGCACTTTGCTGTCAACACTGGCATTATGTGACATTTTATAAAATTCCAAAATGATGTCAATATGTCTAAAAAAATCATGTCATTTGATATATAGTTCATACAAAGGCTTTGTATTTAATTAGTCTGTAGAACAATATAAGAAGCAATGCTAGCACAGAAGTCACAATTTTTGGATTAGCAACTACCTTCAATGCATAAGTGAATGTATCAAGGATAACAAGGATCAGAAATGTCACATGTCCAAACCCTTTTTGTGTTAATAAACAGACTACTGTCAGACGTATCTGGCAGCACCTTGTGCCCACCTTTCAAATGAAATTCGCAGGTGAGCTCAATGTTCAATGCGCATGCAAGGTCAGGGGAAGTAACTGTCAAATGTTTGTGAAGTATAAAATAAATTATATACGGTTTTCTAATTACCGTACATAGTTGCGTATAAGCTGAGCTTTTCAGCACTTTTTTATACCGAAAAAGCCCCCATCATCTTATACTCGAGTGAGGGTCCCACTTATTGTATTTTTCTGACTATAAGACACACTTTTTTTCTCCAATAATTTCGTTGAAAATGGGGGGTGCGTCTTATAGTTCGGATGTATCTGCTGTGGGAGGTGGGGGAGCGGCAGTGGTGGAGCAACAGGTCACATGAGGCAGAAGCCGGCTGCTGTGGCTAACACCTACTAAAGATAAATGAGTATTCACTACTCTCCACGCCCATTGGAGTGGAGAGCAGTGAACATTCTTTTCTCCTTAATAGCTGACATGCTGTTAGCCTCAGAAGCTGGCTTCCTGTAGTTGCTGGGCTCTGAAGTATGCCCGATATGTAAGGGAATAAATATTCACTGCTCTCCATTCCCATAGGCTTATATTCTGGTCAAATTATACTTGAGTATATACGATATTTTAAAAATATTAATATGAAAATTGTGATGTGCATTTGTATTCAGCCCCCCTGAGTCAATACTTTGTCGGACCACTTTTCTTTGCATTTACTGCTGCAAGTCTTTGGGGGCATATCTATACCAACTTTGCATTTCTGGAAGCTGACATTTTTGCCCATTTTTGTTTGCATACTAGCTCTAGCTCAGAAAGATTGTATAGAGAGCATTTGAGAACAGCAATTTTCAAGTCTTAGCACAGATTCTCAATTGGGATTTCAGTCTAGAATGTGACTGGTCCATTCACACACATGAACATCCTTTGATCTAATGCATTCCATTGTAGCTATGGTGGTATGTTTAGGGGAGTTGTCCTGCTGGAAATTTAACTTACTCTCCTTCTCAAAGTGTTTTGCAGCCTCTTACAGTTATTTCTGAAGTAATATCCTGTATTTAGCTTCATCCATCTTCCCATCAACTCTGACGAGCTTCTCCATCCCTGCTGAAGAAAAGCATTCCCACAGCGTGATGCTGCCACCATAATGTTTGACAACGGGGATTGTGTTTTCAGGGTAATGTGTAGTGTTAGATTTCTGCCACACATAGCATTTTGCATTTAGCCCAAAAAGTTCTACTTTGGTCTCATCTGACCAGATCACCTTCTTCCACATGCTATTTGTGTCACCTACATAGCTTTTTGCAAACTGCAAATGGGACTTCTTATGAGTTTCTTTCAAAATAGCTCCCTTCTTGCCACTCTTCCATAAAGGCCAGATTTGTGGCGTATATGACTAATAGTTGTCCTGTGTACAAATTCTCCCCCCTGAGCTGTGGATTTCTTCAGTTCCTCCTTAATGACCATGGGTTTCTTGTCTGCTTCTTACTTGGGATGTCAGTTTAGGTGTATGGCCATGTCATTGTGTTTTTGCAGTTGTGCCATACTTTTTTCATTTTTGGACCTTGCTTTTGCTTTACTCTTCTCCACAACTTTATCCCTTGCCCTTCTGGTGGGTTCCTTGGTTTTCACAATACTGTTTGATACATAATGTTCTCAACAAAGCTCTGAGCCCTTCACAGAACATCTGTAGTTATATTGATAATAAATTACACACAGATAGACTCAATTTATGTGACTTCTGGAGGATTTTATTTCAGAGTATCAGTCCAAAGGGGGCTGAATACAAATGCAAAAAACAATTTTCAGATTTATATTTTTAAAATATTTAAAAAACCATGCATCATTTACTTTACAATTCATAAACAAGCGATACTTTGTGTAGATATATTCCATAAAATCCCATTAAAATATATTTAAGTTTGTGAGTGTAATGTGAAACAATCTGGAAGATACAACAATGTTTAGGATACTACATCTAGGAAAATGTGTGTGCAAACTGGGAGAAACAAGAGTGCCAAATAGGGTTTTAACTTTGAAACATGCAGAAAAACAGAGAAGGGATCTGATCACCTGGAAAACTTGCACCTAAGCAACATGTAAAAATCACGTACATCAGCTGCTGCACAACACGATTCCAAAGGACTTCAGGAGAATACGTATCCAGGTAAAGTGTCACTGGATGTGTTGCTGATAAATTTGACGAACAGATGATATCCTTGAAAACTTTATTTGAACAGGTTTACAAAGTCAACGCGTTTCAAAGTCAACACAGGACCTTTTCATCGGGACAAAAACCTCATGATGAAGAGCTCCTGTGTTGACCTCGAAACGTGTTGACTTTGTAAACCTGTTCAAATAAAGGTTTCAAGGATATCATCTGTTTGTGAAATTTATCAGTAACGCATCCAATGACACTTCACCCGGATATGTATTCTATCTAGGTATATGAGTGTGCTAGTTAGGGACTAGACTAGTGATGTGTTTGTAATATCTGTGCTTGCTTGGAGGTTTTCTAAGGGCATTAACCTTTTATACTCCATTGCACTTTAAATCAGAAAACTATTGTAATTGCACATTGTTTATTATTTCCTCATACATAAGGGTGAAATGCCAGTAATCCTATCAGCAATCACAGGTGACTCTAAATTACCATTTTCACATTCTGCATCCTCCCTTATGAAATCGTCATAACCTTAACCTATTTGGTAATTACCATCATCCTCTTATGTACTATTATATTTTGTATGTCAACCACTTACCTGATGTATCACTGTTTTACATATTTATATTTTCTTTTAATTAGATTTTCATTAATAACATTTTTTGATATTTTACACTTTGTATGCAGTAGTCATTTTTGTAGGTTTTATCGTGGAAGTATTTTTACAAGACCACAGAGGATGGCATCAAATGAAAGTTTACAACTTTATACTTTCCTATGTTACACTAATTTCAGTCTAATTTAATTTCATTTTAATATTATAGGTTAATTCAGTATAGTCCAAACAAGATGAGTTTTTTGTAGAATGGATGGAAAAGTGTGAAACATCTAGGATATGCATGCAATTGAAAATTATGCTCTAAAAAAGTCCTATTGTGAACATCCCCCCTTTGGCAACCCCTGTTTGTGATACAGAAGGGAAAGCTGTGTAACATTGATGGACAGTTATCCAAGTTGGCTGCAGTATTACATTTTCTCTGCAGCAAAATTGGTTGAATTCCAAAATCATCTCCACACCAAAAGGGGCGTTTTTTAGTGATAAAAAGGGGTTTAAGATTTGTAATATTTTCAATGAATTATTTGATGCTATATATGGAAGACTTGGGCCCGATTTGATAAGATTGCCATTTCATATACAAGTCTTAAAGGGGTTGTCCTGTTCAAATCGATAAGTCTTCAGTCACTCTGTTTGACTGCAGACTTATGAATCACCCCAACGCATACACTGTGTGTTGCGAGGATTCGTCGGTTTCGGAGCCAGGACCGGAGGAAAGGTTTGCGTTATACATACTCCTGGCCAGTGGGAGCATCCTTGCTTCCATATATGTGTATGGAGCGAGGTTTTGCCCTCTAGTTGGCCATGATCACTTAACGGTTGTGCTACTAGATGGTGAGCGGCCTCACTCTATAAAAGTGTATGGAGCGAGGCTAAGCCCACTAGATGGGCTCTGGCCAGGAGTATGTATAACCAATATGCACCCTCCAGTCCAGGCTCAGAAAGTGGCGACTCCCCATAGCACAAAATGCACACAGACCTGATAGACCTTAATGATTTGGACCTGACAGCCCCTTTAATGAATAGTGTGAAGGAATAGGATGCACCTAATTCATTAAGAGGCACATACCTCTTGAAGTAATTTGGCTCAACTTATTACTAGCGTGTGCCTCTGTGCTCCTTGACAGAATTGTTACTCCAGTCATAGACTGGAGTAAGTATCATTTCTGACATAAGAATTGCTGGCACTTTTGCTGAATTTGACAGCCAGGTTTCGCCACACCTGTCCCACCCCAGCATCTTTGTTTTTCGATGAGCTGCTTCAAACTGATATGAAAATGCCAAAAGTCATGACATTTTGTTTTAACACTTTAATGTATTGGCCCCTTGATGTCTTCTTGTTAAATTTTACCTTTAGGTTTGAATGTTCTATGAAATATTATGCCTTTTTTATCATTTTATTCTGCTTCTCATCAAAATATATAATAAAATATCCTTAAATAGCTGAGGTTTGTGCATTAACTTGACCTTTACCTGAACTCGAAATAAGCAGCACAGGACAGACTTTTGCTTCTGCAATAACGCTAAATGATTCAGGCCGGCTGTCAGCATGCCAAAGAAAACCATGCAAATCAAGTTGACAAAGTCATAGTTAATAAGGAAATCATGGATGTTGTCTGATTAGAACAGTAATGGAAATTCGTTCATATGCTTTAGCTGGGACTTGTAGCAAGATCTGCACCATTAGACTCTAAGGTTTGTCAGGCGAAGGTTTAGACTCAATAATAACCTACTAATCGCACTGACTTATGGCTCTAAATGAATACGTTCCAGTAGTTGTTGTTAAATCTGTAGACCACATATCATCTCAAATGACCCTTGTTTGGTGTATTGCCTTTTATTTAAGGCTCTAGCATGGCGTACAATGTTAAAACAAGACATATTTTTCATGCCAAGGAGCTAAGTAAAGAGCCATGTTTATGGGTAAATGACCTGTTCTTGTTGCTGATAAACTAAGGAACAAAACAATGTTTTGGAGAATTGTATCAACCCTTTGCCAAGTGAAAAACAAAAGCAAAATAAGTATGCAAGTAATGTGTGTGTTCCATCAAAAATATATTTCTAGTCAACACTTTAATAGGTTAAATCACCCTCCTTTTCAAAGTTCAGAAATAAAGAAATATAAAAAATACATAGTTTTTCAAGATATCACAACCTGGGGAGGTCACGCTAAACCACTTGCTGTGATCTTTATGTTGAACAGCTCTCTGTTGCTCCCTATCATTTGGAAAATGACATGATTGACTGAAGATCAACAGAGGAAGTCACAGGCCCTTCCAACTAATAGGCCAGTTATCGGGAAACTAACATTGAGCATATGGTATATCCACCTCCGATTCCAATGCAAGGAATATAGGAATATACCACTTATACAATCACTACAAACTCCACAATAACCCTAGACTACTTGCTTCCATCATCAGTTGTTTTTTTTTATAAACAGGCGGATTGGACGCCGGGTTCTGGTAGCGTATAGCTTTCAGGGGTGTGGTTTGCAGAACAAAAGGAATAGAACTATTGCATTTTAGATTTAATCCAAAACTAAACAGTGTTTATAAAACATATGCAAAGGATTTTACAAAGGGGACCAGGGCTGGACTGGCCATCTGGCAATTCTGGCATATGCCGGAAGGGCCTGTCTGGTCGTTGTCTGCTTTGTCTGCTATGTTGTTAACAGAATCGGTGTTCTCAAGACACCCATACTGTTAAGTGTTGTGACAGAGCACAAAGTCGCTGACTCCGTCACTTACCCCAACAGGTCACGGGTATCATTAGAGAACTTGGTCTTGTAGTAAATCTTGATTTCCTCCATCCAGGGTAATATTAGTAGTAATATATCCCATCTGGTGCTTGGGGATTGGGACATCATGGGCCTGTGAGATTTCAAATGCCAGGGCTGAATTTCAGTCCCAGTCCGTACCTGAAGGGGACAAAACAATACAGCATATACAGTACATAAAATATAAAAGAATAGCGGAAGACACTTACTACGCCACCCACTGCTTTGGGGAACAGTCAGTGAACGGGATTCATGCATACACAATGTGTTTTTCTCTACAGGAACACAGATCATAATATGTCTTGACCTTTTATCAGTACCTGAGTTACACTTTTCTCCGTGATGAGCTCACGTAGCCCGGATTGTGGGATGTCCTCTGTCATTCAGGAGCGCATGAATTCCCCAACTTATATGATAGCTCATGATGATTGCACAAGTTTGAGATTGCCTCCATATTTTTTATTGGGATTTTACCATTACCCAAAGACCAAACATGACATGGCCGCTGTCAGCGATTTGCCCATTATCAATTTGTGGCCTATAGGCAGGCGTTACTGTAAGGAAAAAATGTGCATCTTCTTCCCCTATAATCCCTGAAGCCGAAAAGGTATGTCCCATCACTATTGGACTGATACAAACTTCGATATTTAACATTTTCTTTCGGAGACATACAGTCTATTGTAGGTGCAATATTTCCCTTACAGGGACAAATGAGTCTAGTGTAAATGTATGACATTTCCCCTGAAAAGACTGTATTTTCTAGGGACAAAAGGCTTCTTCCACTTCTGTGTCTATGTGTAAACACAAGGTCTCTATTGCTGTCCAAGCCTTTGAAAATACTACCCCTGGCTCATTTACCTGTCAAATCTTCAAATCTTTGTCTATGCCCAATAGACATCCTCCTTACTACAGCCGGGGTCTTTTGCCCCAAAATGAGCTCTTGCATGTTAACTAAGCTGGTTCACTATTCAACCACATCCAAGTTCCTACTTGTATTAGTCTATTGTCTAAGTCTAGGAAATTGCAAGCTCTTGTTTCCTTACTGAAAATCAGTGTGAGAGGAAAAATGAGGAGGTGGGATTTCCCTCTCTAGTGTGGCTGCAAAGATGTTAATATTTTCCATGACACTAGTCAACACTTTATTAGTTGAAATCATTCTCCTTTTCACAGTTCAGAAATAATGAAATATAAAAAATACAGATATTTGAAATTGTTTTGTCTGAAAAGTTTGATCTATCAAACTATATAATTGTTTAAAATAGAATTGTCATTTTTTAGTCACGGAATTTCCCACACCAAAAATGCAATAAAAAGCAGTTAAAATAATGTATCATCCCTAAAATGGTAATAATAAAAATGTTAGCTCAGCTTGCAAAAACAAACTCTCACATAGATCCATTAAATTGAAAAGTAACAAAAGGATACTCAGAAAATGACGGTTCAATCCAAATTGTTTTTTTTTAAGTTACGAATTTTTTTTAACCATTAAAATATAAAGAAAACTCTAAAAATGAAGAGGTCATTGAAGGGGTTAATGTATAGTATAATTTTGGTGCAGTAAATTAACCAAAATAAACAGCAAAAATTTCCAAATATTGTAATAATAACAGTGTGATAAATGGCCTCAGAGCTTCTAAATTACACTAATTTAATTCATAATTATCAAAATTTATAACATAATAAACAGTAAAAATGGGTTTTTCAGATGAAAATCTTTATCTCTTAGTTATACAACATTTATCCATATGTCTGCGTTAATATCAAATCAAGCAAAAATATTTGCACTGCACACAAAGTTACAGTCCAAATTTTTTAAAAAAGAGATAAATTTGTTTCTCCTCTTGCTCGTCTTTCAGTGTTTAGGTTATAGCATGAGAATTGCAGGCTTTATGGAAAAGGTAGCTGTAAAGTAGGCTGCTTTGCCTTTTTTTAAATAGTAATTACTTGTATTTACACTTAGGTTTTCCTCATAAATCAATCGTACAGACAAAAAGAAGAAACTTTGTATTTAGGGATGAGCGAGTAGTGAAATACTCAGACTCGCTGTACTCATTACGAGTAGTTCCTAATACTCGGGTATTCGTAACGAGTAGCGAGTCCAATGTAAATCTGTGGGAAATACGAGTAATGGGCTGTGTGTGTGTGCGGGGCTGTGCAGGGCTGTGCCTGGCTCTGTGGGCTCTGCCGGGCTGTGTGGGGCTGTGCTGGGACTGTGCCGGGCTGTGCGGGGCTATGCTGGGCTGTGCGAGGACTGTGCTGGGCTGTGCAGGACTGTGCTTGGCTGTGTGGGGACTGTGCCGGGCTGTGCGGGGACTGTGCCGGGCTGTGCTGGGCTGTGCAGGACTGTGCTGGGCTGTGCGGGGACTGTCCTGGGCTGTGCGGGGACTGTGCCGGGCTGTGCGGGGACTGTGCCGGGCTGTGCTGGGCTGTGCTGGGCTGTGCAGGACTGTGCTGGGCTGTGCGGGGACTGTCCTGGGCTGTGCGGGGACTGTGCCGGGCTGTGCGGGACTGTGCTGGGCTGTGCGGGGACTGTGCGGGGCCTGTGCAGACTGTGCCGAATATTGTGAGGCGAGTAGTGAATTTACTTGCTAGGATTCGAGTACTGCGTGTAACGCATTACTTGCTGAGTACTGAATCCTAACGAGTATACTCGCTCATCCCTATTTGTAATATATCTTATTAGAAAAAATGCTGCCTCTTCTAGCAGTTTGGGTGAGAGCACAGTTCGGACCAGCAGTGCAGCTCTGGTGCTGGTCCGAACGGTCAATCCTCAGGAGTGCACCACTCCAGGCAAAGCAGGAAGTCGGGGACTGGGAGAGGTGCCATTCTAAAGATTCATTTTGACACAAGCCCTTTAAGTGAAGGATGAATTTACACCTTCTGCCTATAAGTCTACGGAGAGGAGTGGAGTGAAACTAAAGGGAACGATTACACTTTTAGTCTTCTAAAACTGCTAGTGAGACTGAACCGAGACTATGCACCATGTTAAACAATCTCGCTACATGTGGAAAATCAGAACGTTAAGAACTGCTGTTTGCCAGATTTTTACAAAGGTACAGAAAAATTAGTTATGTGGTGCTGAGGAGTAGAGGGACAATTAAATGGTGGTGTGAGGGAATGCACACACTCCCCTATTGAGCATGAGATGACACTAGTTCTTACCCATTCAGGGCACTGAGCTGGTTAAATGGGATGTGGAAGTTATGTGTGGCAGAAGAATGCCAGCGCGCTGTCTAACACAAGATGGAAATCACTAGGAAATACAAGAAAATATTAGGCGATACCTTTATTCATAGTCTTCAAAGCACAAATCGGTTTTCGAATCTGGACAAGAGCCTTTTGTCAAGTGACGGAGACCGTTTGTGCTATGAATAAGGGTATCTCCTATTATTTCCTTATATTTCCTATTCCTTCTCCAATCAGATAGCGCTCCGGCATTCTCCTGCTACACATATGTTCCAAGATTTCTACAAAAAACCTGTTTATTTTGTTTTTAGTTTTCTGATTTTGATGTATTTGTGAAATTTTAAATTTTTAACATCTAAGAAGTCAGTGACCTAATGATGATGATGATGATGATGATATATTTACAGGTAAGGTCACACAAAGCAGCCATGTGCCCACCACTTTGTCTGATTCTGTGACTCTACCCTACAAGTATTTTCTTTGCTCAAACCACGAACACAGATTACATATTGGATGTTTCTATTTAGCTACTTAACTATATAAAATGCTCACATTATCTTAGTGTAGCCTAGAAACACGGTCTATGAAGGTATTAATGTGTTTTAGCTTGTGAGATTGTGAGCCCCATCGGGGACAGTGACGATGATGTGTGCAAACTGTAAAGCGCTGCGGAATTTGTTAGCGCTATATAAAAATAAAGATTATTATTATTTAGCTACTTAGATAATATAAAAGCAATCTCAGCAGAGAAATGTTCTATAAAAGTAAGAAAGTGCAATGTCTAGTAGGTGATAAATAATGTATATAGTAACAGTAGAGGAAGAGCCCAGATTCCAAGTGCTGAAAGTCTTCCGGGAATATTATTGTGACTAGAGAATGGCAGCGAATCTAAAAGTGCCCATGCACATTAGACTAAATGTGATGAAATTAGATGATATCAACCATGACGAAAGTTCATCCGGTGAAATTAAACAATGACCGAACCGTGCCATCACAGACTGTTATCATGTATGATAAAGTTCGCCATGTTTGTGTTTTGGTCCACTAAGATTAAGTAAGGAAATAAGATCATTTGATGAAAAAATGATTTCAAGAATACAACTGTGCAATCATTCTTTTGCTTATGCCTAAGGATAACTGTAAACTTGCTGGTAAATATGCTGCAGGTTACTGCAAACTTCTCAATGGTCTTGTTTTCATAGAGCCGTCTCACCAGGACAGGTTTATGCATGTTTGCGTCCAAAATGGTGTTCTAGTGAGTTTTGGGGCCACAACTAAGCAGAAAAGTAGTAGGGCTCAAAATGTTTGCTGGTTCAGAATTGTTGGGTTGTATGGATACGGTCACGCATAAACAAAGGATACATCAGTAAATGCAGCGATTTCGGTACTTTTATAACTTTTTATCACTTTCCAAATGAATTATAAATTTGTCAGATTGCTGGTTTAACTATTTTCTTACACCTCCAAATAATAAAATTGGCTTGAATGCTTTGTTTTACAAATTCGAGAAAACAGTTTGTCACATCCATCACACGCTCAAATAAAGGAGTCTGTTTGATCCAGAGGAAATAACTTGTAAATCAAATGCAGCATTTCTGATCTTTGTCATTCCCAGTTGGTTCCAACCAATTCTGACTAAATAATTGTCAGAGAAATGATAGGAATGTCCATGTTACAGAATTATTTACTGCATTATCCCGTGTGACTCGATTCTCTACAGTGCTGCCAAATGTAATTATCATCTCTCTAAGACCCACTGTAGATATTTTAATGCTGTGCTATTTCTATTCCCTGTCCTTGCCGCTTTTATTTTTTTACTTTGGTTTCTTGAGGATTATATTAAGGAATGAGTCACTGTGGTTTACAAGAGCACTTAGGCCCTAGAGCTCTTAGTTCACTTCTCATCACAGAAGACTGTTGTATGCGGAAGTAAAATGCTGGGAATTACAGAAAATAAAGGTGCTCTGTGCAGATCCTTCATCTCTGATACATTTGCTGATTTATATTAATGATGTTTGTTCATTAGAGCTTTTCATATGTTCATGGAGACAGTCAGTGTTGAACTGGAGTGCCAAGGGCCCACCAGTAACATTGACTTTGGGAGCCCACTTTTCACCTGCATAAAAATATTACACTAACCTCATTCACAAATGTCCTATATCTCTATATAATAATAAAGTGAGTACTTTGGTTAATAACTGAGATGCTGCTTTTTTTCTGTACAGAGTGAATTATGACAAGTACTGCCCATACAGTGGGATTGGTGACCCAGGTCTGCACAGGGGTGCACCGGGGGATTCCTTTGTTCCCCGATGGGACAGTCCGAGCATGGAGACAGTTATAGACACAGTTAGATGTTCCTATTATTAAACATCTGATATATTTATGGGCATCTAATCATTGTGCAAAATCTCATAATAGATGAGAATTAATAGATGAGCCTGAATAATAATAATAATAATAATAATCTTTATTTATATAGCACCAACATATTCCGCAGCGCTTTACAGTTTAACAGTTTCAAAACACAAGTCATAAGTAACAACGCTAACAATACAATAATTAAAGCAAAATAACACGAAATTAATACATATACCAATTTTTTATTAATACTAATTATTGCCAGGGGTCCACAGTAGGCACTGTGTGCCATCGGAAAGTGCCTCTATATATGAAAGTTACCAAAGAGTCTCAGTCGCACATAGTGATATAGATAGCCATTTTAGTTACAAGTTGGCTAAAACAGCAAAAGGAGTTAAATAAATCAATAATTGATTAAATAAGTACATAAATAAATACATAAATAAAAATAAATGACCAAGAAGATTTCCAACGTAAGGTACCAAGAAGTCTGAGGCTCAACACCCAGACGTGGGTTTTTATACAGATTTTCTAGCTACCTGCCATAAGAAACATCTGTATACAATTTTTGGCCAATAAAGCAAACACATTCATAAATTAATTTTATTAAACTCTAGGATTATGTTGTTTAAAAACATTAACCCTGTCTGTTCTCATTTTGACATCCAAGTCAGCATTGACCTACAGTAGTCGGTCTTAGATGGCAATGACCAGATGAAGAGACACCTAGATTCCTTTCTAAGGCACTGCAGCAAAAACACATGAAGAAATGCACAATGAAGTACACACAACTAATATATTAGAATATATTATAGCAATTGATTAACTCAGCAAAGCAATATGATCAATAAATAATTAGCGTCCCCGTTTTTTTTTATTAGTTCCTCACTGTTTCTCACCTATAACTCATGCAATGGGTTCCTTATTAGTATTAGATGAACCCGAAAGGTAAAGGGATTGTCCAACTTTTGGGGACTTTTTTATAATTTAAATGTATGTATTTAGGGCTAAAGATATTTTTGCAATTGATTTTGGGTTTCATTGAAAGTTTTGACTATTTTTTCTTTTAGAGATAGGTAGTCCAGCTTAGCAGAAAAACGAACTTGCTTTTATTAGGTGTGCATACAAATAGTTTCCAGGTTAAAATGATTTTCCAGTGCCAAGAGCGCCTTAGTCATGCCCCACATTGTTGCCCTTTACACACATTTACAGTTTGTTTTTACTGATTCTGTTACCTGCACATTCTACTGTGTTGTAGTTTGTGGTCGAAATCGGCCGCTATGAGCTCAGAAAAAGACATATAAAATAATTAAAAACTCCCTGTCATACAATTTAGTGGGCTCACTACTGATGAATTATCAGTTACCTCATCCTACAGCCAACATTAAATATTGTAACACAAAGGCGATTAAAGGCAAATGGTACAAAAAATGTAATGAAATCCAATTGCAAATATGATTTTTAGGCCTCATTACACAGATTGAAGTAAGAAAAAATATTGTTTTGAAAGGTGGACAACAGCTAATTGCCAATGTGAAAATGAAGTGCTCTGTAAGGGTGCCCATATGCCCATACATGTAGACGTGCAATTTACAATAGACCCCAGCAGCCCTTTTTTAGTCTTAGAAATTCCATTTCACAGCCCATAGCGGAATAAGAATATGATCCTGTTAAACATTATAATTTCTACTTGTCCTCAGTGGATCTGATGTTTTCTTTTTCTTTGTGCTTTTTTTATGTTTTTAACAAACTAACATTTTTGATGTACAGTATATATGAACAACAATATGACAAGACCACGCTCTTGTTAGCATAAGCTTAGGACTCGTATGAAGGGGGCTTTCCTGGGATATCACCATGTCATGATATCAATCTTCGGGGTATGACAATTCAGCCGCTGACATCTACACTTAATGTGAAAACAAAGTGTAATTACTGCCTGCGAAGCCCTGAGCCTCATCACCCAGACATGTTCTAAGAGCTGCAGCCATTGCTCGAACTTTTACCAACAGGACAAACTTTTCTAGAATTTTACTTTTAGGAAAGATTCCTTAAAATTAGGCATCGTAACCTACAGTGGTTATTAACGTCTATTGTGTTTTTACTTGACAAAAATTTCTGAACACTATAAACCATGCAGATCCGAATTTTCTGCTGGCGCAGTATTATTAACGTTGACACAATCTGATTTTCTGAAGCTTTATTATAATTCATTTGTTTCATTACTTTTAATTTACTAACTTGCCATATAATTATTTCAGTTATGTTTTGTAATGTCCAATGGTATGATTAATCTAATATGTGCAATGAATAATGCAGAGAAAAAAGTGATTTCATTATTTTGAGACATGAATGTCAATTTCCTGAGAGTGCAGGTTCACCAGAAACACAATATGAAGTATATAGAACTGCAGAATGTTTATGTATATATATTTATTTATTTATTTTAATTTATCTACTTATTGCAAAAACATCAGTTTCCCCCTTGTTTTTGAGCTTTGTTTTTACAGCATAAAATGTGCAGTGAACACGACATACTAACTTTATTCTCTTCGGTAGGTCAATGCAAATATGTGTGTTACACCTGGTCCCTGTCCTGGCTCTGCGCCTCGGTCTGCCGCTGCTCCCCATTCAGGGCACTCACCTCGTGCCTTGCACGCTGTTCCTATGCAGCAGCCGGCTCCCTGTGTGTCCTATCCTGCTTCTCAGCGTTCAGTTCTCTCCCCTTCCCCCACCTCCTAGCGTCCTGTCGGCAGGTCTTCAGCCAGAGCTATTAGGGCACGCAGGCATGCCCCCCTGGCTTCTTAGAGGGACAGCGTGCATTTTTCAAAATAAGCAAATATCCAATGGCAGCGCACTGGCTGCTATTTCTGGCCTCTCCTCCAAAGGGAGAGTGCCGTAGTAACGAGTATCAATCATTGCTACATCCGGTTCTGTTGCTAACCTGTCTGCTCTGCGTAGCAGTCTCTGTGCATTTTCTTATGCTCTCTGTCTCCACAGAAATATCTGAATCTTGATAACCTTGGTTATACCTGCAATCATCTGGGCGAAAGCCATCCCATTCCGCCAACAGTCATCCGAGTTCGAGAACTAAGTCAAGGTTACTGGAGCCAGCTACGTACCATCTACCCGTATCCAGGACCCTTCTCATTATGAACTCTGCTGTCATTTCTGTTATCCCTTTTGGTCCCGCTTGGACAGCTGCCACGTGTCCGGGGTCTAACTGGAGGTAGCACCTGTGTCCTCCGGGTATTCCATTCTGGTCCTGTCTGAGGGGCTTTTCTACGGGTACCCGGGACTCACTAGTTATGCCCCCTTCGGAGCCCCCCCGGACTGTGGTCTTCAATTAAAAATAAAAAATGAATGTGAACTTCACCATCTCTGCCTCCGATTCCATTCATTACAGATTGCTCCGGCCATGGAATCCGCTGGACTCCAAAGGCCTCCGACTATGGAACTGTGCCAAGAGGTGACCCGTTTAATAGATCAAGAGTACAAGATCATGAGGTATCTATGTAGCCTGTCCACCCACATGGATTCTCTGCTGAACCCGGCTGCTCCAGATTCATCTACCAGAAACCAAGTACCTGCCATCAAGACAAGCAAGGGCCCTCCCCTGGTGGCTTCTACCCGCTTCCACGGTGATCCCACTCAGTGTCAGGGTTTTCTCAATCAGTGTACCCTACACTTTGAAATCTTGGGGCACATGTTTGCTTCTGACGGTGACAAAGTGGGCTTCATTATATCACATCTAGCAGGAGAGGCTCTCACCTGGCTAAACCCGTTATGGGAGAGAGGAGACCCGCTGGTTAATGATCTTCAATCTTTCCTAGAGGCTTTTTGCAGGACCTTCGATGAACCTGGCCAGGTCACGTCACTGCTTCTGCCCTGCTTCGCTTATGCCAAGGAACCCTCACGGTGGCTCAGTATGCTGTTCAGTTTCACACTCTCTCGTCTGAGTTATCCTGGAACAATGAGGCCTTGCTGGCTACCTTCTGAGAGGGCCTATCTAGAAGAATCAAGGATGAGCTAGCGGGATGGGACAGGCCTACCACCTTAGATGATCTGATATCCTTTGCAACCCAGATTCACCTGCTTGTTCAGGAGCATTCCATGGAGATCAAGCGAGACAGGAGGTCTTACCACCCGGACTCTATTTCTTCCAAAATTACTACCTCACCTCCTTCTCCCAAAGCTATGGAGGTTGACCGAGTAAGTTTGGCCAGCCGCCGCCAGGAGGCGCATCGCAAGGAAGGAAGCTGTCTATATTGTGGTAGTTCCGAACACCTGATCCACTCCTGTCCAAAGAAGTCGGGAAACTCCAGTGCCTAGGCTCGGTAGGAAAGGCCACCCTAGGTAGAGAATATTCCTCTCCTTCAATGCAGATCTCGGTCTCCGTGTCCTGCGGGGCAATAAAATTTTCTGGACTCTGTCTGTTGGATTCCGGAGCCGCCGGGAATTATATCCAGCAGACACTTGTGGATCATTACCGCTTACCAGTCCAGTATCTTCCCAATCCGTTGTGGGTGACCGCTGTCGATGGCAAGCCCCTGACCAAACCCGTCCAGTTCCAGACTGAGCCAGTGGAACTCCGGGTAGGTCTAATGCATTCTGAAAGAATCCATTTTTATGTGTACCCTGGTTTGTCTCACCCCTTGCTTTTAGGTTTACCATGGTTCCAGAAGCATGAACCAGTCCTTAATTGGAGAACAGGCGAGATAATGCGTTGGGGAGATTCCTGCTTGGACCGATGCTTAACCCGGATTGAACCAGTTTCACCCCCTGTCCAACCTGCTACCCTGCCTGGGTTACCATTCGCTTACTGGTCCTTCTCGGATGTCTTCAGGAAAAAGGAGGCTGAGAGACTTCCTCCCCACAGGTTGTATGACTGTCCAATAGATCTTCTTCCTGGAACATCTCTTCCCCGTGGGAGAGTCTACCCTCTTTCCCAGGCAGAGACTCAAGCTTTGACGGACTACATCCAGGAGAATTTGGCCAGAGGATTTTTCCAAAAATCATCATCACCAGCAGGGGCAGGATTTTTCTTCATGAAGAAAAAGGATGGATCCTTGCAGCCCTGTGGTGATTACCGGGGACTAAACCAGATCACGGTAAAAAACAGATACCCCTTGCCTCTCATTTCAGAACTGTTTGACTGCCTCCGAGGGGCCAAAATCCTCACCAAGCTGGATCTCAGAGGTGCCTACAATTTGATCCTAATCCGGGAAGGAGACGAATGGAAAACAGCCTTCAAACCCGTGATGGTCACTATGAGTACTTCGTAATGCCGTTTGGCCTAAGCAACGCACCCGCTGTTTTCCAAGAATTCATCAATGACATTTTCAGGGATCTGCTCTATACCTGTGTTGTTGTCTACCTGGACGACATTCTGATTTTTTCCACTAACTTGGCCTCGCACCGGAGGCAAGTACGCCTAGTCTTACAGAGGCTCAGAGAAAACAGACTGTATGCCAAGTTTAAGAAATGCCTCTTTGAACAATCCTCTTTGCCTTTCCTCGGTTACATTGTTTCCTCCACAGGATTGAAAATGAATCCGGAGAAGTTATCAACTGTACTCACGTGGCCTCGTCCGTCTGGGCTGAAGGCCATACAGCGATTCCTGGGCTTTGCCAACTACTACAGACAATTCATTCCTAACTTTTCCACCCGAGTGGCGCCCATCTGAGCCCTGACCCGGAAAGGTACAAATCCCAAGGATTGGCCTCCTGATGCAGAGGAGGCTTTTGTTTCGATCAAGAAGGCCTTTGCTGTCGCATCTGTGCTCCATCGCCGTAACTCTAATGAGCAATTTTTTCTTAAGGTTGATGCTTCCTCCATAGGTGCAGGAGCAGTACTTACCCAGAAATTGTCCACTGGTCGAATGAACTCATGTGGTTTTTTTTCCAAGGTTTTTTCTTCCGCAGAGAGGAATTATTCCATTGGAGATCAGGAATTGCTGGCTATCAAATTGGCTCTGCAGGAGTGGAGGCATCTTCTTGAGGGAGCTCTTCATCAGGTAGTCATATACACCGATCACAAAAACCTTGCTTACCTTCAACTGCGCAGAGGCTGAATTCCCGTCAAGCCAGCTGGGCTTTGTTTTTTGCTCGATTTAATTTTGTTCTTCATTTTCGTCCAGCTGACAAAAATGTCAAGGCAGATCCGCTTTCCAGAGCCTTTTTACCTCCTGATCAAGAGGACGAACCTCAGCACATCATTGAACCCTCAAGGTTAGTCGCTGTCGCTTCTGCTGATCTTACCCGGCTTCCCCCTGGGAAAACTTTCGTGTCTGCTCCTGAACATACTCGTGTCCTTCGGTGGGGTCACGCTTCCAAGTTGGTTGGTCACGCTGGTCAGAGGAAGACTCTGCAACTCATCACCCGATACTACTGGTGGCCTGCTATGGATATCCAGGAGTACATTGCAACCTGTCCTTCCTGTGCTCATAACAAGACTGTCAAACGTCTACCTGCTGGTAGGCTTCAGCCTCTACCAATTCTGCCTGCCCCCGGCAGCACATCGCAATGGACTTCATCACAGATATTCCAATCTCATTTGGCTGTTCTGTGGCGTGGGTAGTAGTGGACCGTTTTTCCAAGATGGCTCACTTCATTCCGCTACCAGGTCTTCCTACCGCTCCTGAACTGGTGGATCTGTTCATCCAACACATCTTCCGTCTCCATGGTTTCCCTCTCCACATTGTGTCCAGCAGAGGAGTCCAGTTCACCTCAAAATTCTGGAGAGCAGTTTGTAAACTGGTAAGAATTGAACTGGATTTTTCCTCGGCATACCATCCCCAATCCAATGGTCAAGTGGAGAGGAATAATCAGATCCTGGCTGGATTCCTGCATCAAAGCGCATCATGATGACTGGGTAGACTTACTGTCCTGGGCTGAATTTTCCTACAACAATCAAGTAAGTGAATCTTCTGGAAAGTCTCCCTTTCAGATTGTCTTTGGACTGCAACCCGGAATACCTGTACCCATCTCCGGATCATCTGACGTTCTGGCTGCCGAGACTTTCTCTGAAGATTTTTCTAAGGTTTGGAGGGACACCAATACTGCTCTGGAGAAAGTCTCCCAGCGCATGAAGAGGCACACGGACAAGAGACATTTGGATGCGCCTACCTTTCGCCCCGGAGAGAAGGTATGGCTCTCCTTCAAGTATATCCGTCTGAAGTTGCCATCCTACAAATTGGGCCCCCCGGTTCATTGGACCATTTGAAGTCTTGAAACAAATCAATACAGTCTCTTATAAGCTGAAGTTGCCTTCTTCTTTACATGTGCCTAACTCCTTTCATGTTTCTCTCCTCAAACCAGTAGTTTTGAGCCCCTTCTTTAAGGATCCGGGTACCACTCCTGACCCTGTCTCGGAGGATGCTGTTTTTGAGGTAAAACATATCCTGGCCATTAAGAAAGTAAGGGGTAAGACCTATTACCTGGTGCACTGGAAGGGTTTTGGTCCTGAGGAGAGATCTTGGGAGCCTAGGGAGAACATCCAGGCTCCTCTTCTTCTTAAAAGATTTCACGCAGGCTTGAAAAAGAGGGGGCGTAAAGAGGGGGATACTGTTACACCTGGTCCCTGTCCTGGCTCTGCACCTCGGTCTGCCGCTGCTCCCCATTCAGGGCACTCACCTTGTGCCTTGCACGCTGTGCCTGTGCAGCAGCCGGCTCCCTGTGTGTCCCATCCTGCTTCTCAGCATTTAGTTCTCTCCCCTTCCCCCACCTCCTGGCATCCTGTCGGCAGGTCTTCAGCCAGAGCTATTAGGGCACGCGCGCACGCCCCCTGGCTTCTGAGAGGGACAGCGTGCATTTTTCAAAATAACCAATTATCCAATGGCAGCTCACTGGCTTCTATTTCTGGCCTCTCCTCCATGGAGAGAGTGCCGGAGCAACGAGTATCAATCATTGCTACATCCGGTTCTGTTGCTAACCTGTCTGCGCTGCGTAGCAGTCTCTGTGCATTTTCTTATGCTCTCTGTCTCCACAGAAATATCTGAATCTTGATAACCCTGGTCATACCTGCAATCATCTGGTCGAAAGCCATCCCATTTCGCCAGCAGCCATCCGAGTTCGAGAACCGAGTCAAGGTTACCGGAGCCAGCTACACACCATCAACCCGGATCCAGGACCCTTCTCATTACGAACTCTGCTGTCATTTCTGTTATCCTTTTTGATCCTGCTGGGACAGCTGCCACGTGTCTGAGGTCTAACTGGAGGTAGCACCTATGTCCTCCGGGTATTCCATTCTGGTCCTATCTGAGGGGCTTTTCTACGGGTACCCGGGGCTCACTAGTTACGCCCCCTTCGGAGCCCCCCGGACTGTGGTCCCGAGGTTCCACTTTAAAAATAAAAAGCGAATGTGAACTTCACCATCTCTGCCTCCACTTCCATTTGTTACAATGTGGATACCGAATTTATACAGTTTTTATGTTTTAATACTTAAGAAATGTGGTTTTAATCATAATGTTTTATATTCTCGTTGATTACACGGTTGGTGGGCCTATTGTAATGCAGGAATGCTTGTAGTTTTTATTGGCATCATACCGCTTTTTGATGACATTTTATTCTATTTATTTTCTAGATGAAGTGACTAAAAGCAGCAATTTTGGCCTTTTTTATATGATATTGACCAGACAGGGAGAAGTACATGACCACCCACACTTTGCGCGAGCACCCACACTGTGTGTGCATGGCCGGGCTCCAGAAGTGTTCGTTGTCAATCAGGACATCCGTAACATGAATATTGAGGAAGCATAATGGTGTATCAAGCCTCCCTCATTTGCATTTGAAATAAAAGTGTTGTTTTCAGCATTGTACTGCTAAAACTTACAGTGCTAGTATGACTTTTATAAGGTTAAACTCCCAATATCATGGTACAGCTAGTGTAATATGCATATGATCCACTATAAATGACAATGTGTGATTGTTATTATTACCGTTGGAATAATCAAGATCTAAGCAATGACTCAGCCACAAATATGGGGAGAGAAGGAATGTTTCATATATTACTATATATATATATATATATATATATATATATATATACTCATATATCTCTTCTAAGTGCATATTATATATGATATATGGGATTTTGAAACATTGGTCACTAAATTATGATTTATGTTCAAATATAAAAGCCTAAAATAGGATTGCATTTATTATATGTGCACACATTTAACTCATGAGAAAGGGAAGCCTGAGGCAGTGTAACCTAAATGACAGATCGTATGTTGGAGAATGAGGAGCTGCTGTCAACTATGGTCACTGCACACATAAGGGATGAACCATTACCAGACGGAGAGCTTACCTCTCTTTACCAGCCATCTTTTGAGGTCATCACGTTTTTAGCTTGGTTGGCGACAATGTTGATGAGATTCTAAAGCACATTAAGGTCTATTTCATTAAGCACTGACACAAGATATTAAACAGTATACGCCATTAAATATCTATTAAATTGTGCAGTGAGAGAAAAAGAGATTGTGTATCATTTCAACAATTACAATCATAATCCGCTACTTGATTTTGCTCTATATTATCTGTCTATCTATCTAATATCTATCTAACAAGAAAAAACTGGAACAGCACGAAGACAGTACCTTACTGAAGTGCACGCTTCCCCAACCAGTGTTCAATTGGCATAGCAGAATAAGTAGCCAGAAACAGGGAAACAGCACATGGAGTAGAAAAAGTGAACTTTAATGCCCAATGGCGTGGCAACGTTTCATATGTGAAATGGCTTGAAAAAGGATTTCACATCCGAAACGTTGCCACGCCATTGGGCATTAAAGTTCACTTTTTTTACTCCATGTGCTGTTTCCCTGCTTTTTACTACTTATCTATCAATCTAATATCTATCTATCTATTTATCTAGACAAAGGAAAAAATGAAGACAGCACTCCAAAATTCAAGTAAAAAAAGTGGTTTGCTTCAAACCCACAAGCTGTGGCGGCAATGTTTCAGCTCACACTGAGCCTTTCTCAAGCATGAAAAAGGTTCAGTGTGAGCCGAAACGTTGCCGCCACAGCTTGTGGGTTTAAAGTAAACCATCTTTTTTTCAATTGAATTTGAAGTGCTGTCTTCATTTTTTCCTTTGCCTGGACTTGGGCGTTTTTGGATATTTTGCTGGGGAGACGTGCACCCACAAATTGGTATTGTGCTGTTCCATTTCTTTGTATGTGTATATCTATTTATCTATCTGTCTATTATCTATCTATCTATCCATCGATCTATCTACACTGAAAACCAGGAAGCATAGACAGCACTCCAGAATGTTCAGAAGCAAAGAAAATAAATGGTGGTTTAATAAAATAAAATGTGTATTAATTGTTTGGTACGGGTAATACACCCCAACCCTGCCCCACCTATCCTCCCAATGTCTACGATGCAATACAAGACACAACCTAGATTAGTAGGGGCTCTGGACAGGAAAAAGAGGATCCTTCTTTTTAATCTCACCAACCAGCTTTAAGGTTATTCCTATCTTGGACATTCATAAGCAATTGTGAGTTACAGACCCTGCACGGCTCACTGTGCTACATTGTTTCTGTAACTCCCATTCATTTCTATAGGAGATTCACAAACAACATACAGTGGCCAGCTTCATTGTTTCCGACCAACGACTAGAAACAGATATTCTCACCTCTGCTAAGAATTGCTAAAGTCAAAATACCGATTTAAGAGTGTGAAATAAATTGTTTTAAAAATGTAAAGTCAAAGTAAAATTGTTGCCCTGCAATCAAGGACACCTATTATAATTAAAAGTGCTTATGACCCCCAGCAGCCAATCACACAGCAGATTTATTTTAGGAAGTTTAATAAATTTGCTCCAAAGTGTGCTCAATAGTAACAGTGATTAATAATACATAACCAGTGATTTTTTTCACTCTATTGCATTTGGGCAGTAAGTTACTAAAATAGTTTTTCCTGTAAGTTTTTACAAGCAATTAGTAGCACCCACTGTTGTTCCATTACATGTTCTCTGTACATTGCTGGAGAGACGCGTGACACTAATAAGTGCATGTCTCATGAATAGTGTTGAGCGATACCGTCCGATACTTAAAAGTATCGTATCGGATGGGATCGGCCGATCTAAAAAATATCGGGTATCGCCGATTCCGATACCGGAAGTCCCATTCAAGTCTATGGGACTTCCGGCATCGGAATAAGAAAAACCCTATTTTTGCCTTGTACAGCCTCTCTGGGGTCTGTACGGGAATTTCGGGGGGCTGTGCCGGCCTGCTGGGGGGTCTGTGCAGGCTCCGGTGGTCTGTGCCGGCCTGCCGGGTGGGCTGTGCCGGCCTGCCGGTGGTCTGTGCAGGCTCCGGTGGTCTGTGCAGGCCTGCCGGGGGGCTGTGCCGGCCTGCCGGTGGGCTGTGCAGGCTCCGGGGGGCTGTGCAGGCATCGTCCGATGGGACTACAAGTCCCATCGGGCGATGCCTGCTACCATGACAGTGATTGACACATTAGCCAATGATGGGACAGTAGTAGTCCCATCATCCGGCTAATGTGTTGAATGTAAAAAAAAAAAAAAAAAAAAAATTACATGCTACATACATACAACATGCATACTACATATATACTACATGTAACATGCATACTACATGCATGCTACATACATGCTACATACTACATACATACTACATACATAATACATACATACTACATGCATGCAACATACATACAACATATATACTACATGCATGCAACATGCATACTACATATACAGTGGGGCAAAAAAGTATTTAGTCAGTCAGCAATAGTGCAAGTTCCACCACTTAAAAAGATGAGAGGCGTCTGTAATTTACATCATAGGTAGACCTCAACTATGGGAGACAAACTGAGAAAAAAAAATCCAGAAAATCACATTGTCTGTTTTTTTTTCATTTTATTTGCATATTATGGTGGAAAATAAGTATTTGGTCAGAAACAAAATTTCATCTCAATACTTTGTGATATATCCTTTGTTGGCAATGACAGAGGTCAAACGTTTTCTGTAAGTCTTCACAAGGTTGCCACACACTGTTGTTGGTATGTTGGCCCATTCCTCCATGCAGATCTCCTCTAGAGCAGTGATGTTTTTGGCTTTTTGCTTGGCAACACGGACTTTCAACTCCCTCCAAAGGTTTTCTATAGGGTTGAGATCTGGAGACTGGCTAGGCCACTCCAGGACCTTGAAATGCTTCTTACGAAGCCACTCCTTCGTTGCCCTGGCGGTGTGCTTTGGATCATTGTCATGATGAAAGACCCAGCCACGTTTCATCTTCAATGCCCTTGCTGATGGAAAGAGGTTTGCACTCAAAATCTCACGATACATGGCCCCATTCATTCTTTCATGTACCCGGATCAGTCATCCTGTCCCCTTTGCAGAGAAACAGCCCCAAAGCATGATGTTTCCACCACCATGCTTTACAGTAGGTATGGTGTTTGATGGATGCAACTCAGTATTCTTTTTCCTCCAAACACGACAAGTTGTGTTTCTACCAAACAGTTCCAGTTTGGTTTCATCAGACCATAGGACATTCTCCCAAAACTCCTCTGGATCATCCAAATGCTCTCTAGCAAACTTCAGACGGGCCCGGACATGTACAGGCTTAAGCAGTGGGACATGTCTGGCACTGCAGGATCTGAGTCCATGGTGGCGTAGTGTGTTACTTATGGTAGGCCTTGTTACATTGGTCCCAGCTCTCTGCAGTTCATTCACTAGGTCCCCCCGCGTGGTTCTGGGATTTTTGCTCACCGTTCTTGTGATCATTCTGACCCCACGGGGTGGGATTTTGCGTGGAGCACCAGATCGAGGGAGATTATCAGTGGTCTTGTATGTCTTCCATGTTCTAATTATTGCTCCCACAGTTGATTTCTTCACTCCAAGCTGGTTGGCTATTGCATATTCAGTCTTCCCAGCCTGGTGCAGGGCTACAATTTTGTTTCTGGTGTCCTTTGACAGCTCTTTGGTCTTCACCATAGTGGAGTTTGGAGTCAGACTGTTTGAGGGTGTGCACAGGTGTCTTTTTATACTGATAACAAGTTTAAACAGGTGCCATTACTACAGGTAATGAGTGGAGGAAAGAGGAGACTCTTAAAGAAGAAGTTACAGGTCTGTGAGAGCCAGAAATCTTGATTGCTTGTTTCTGACCAAATACTTATTTTCCACCATAATATGCAAATAAAATGAAAAAAAAACAGACAATGTGATTTTTTGGATTTTTTTTTCTCAGTTTGTCTCCCATAGTTGAGGTCTACCTATGATGTAAATTACAGACGCCTCTCATCTTTTTAAGTGGTGGAACTTGCACTATTGCTGACTGACTAAATACTTTTTTGCCCCACTGTATACTACATGTAACATACTTACTACATATATACTACATGCTACATACATGCAACATACATACTACATACATAATACATATATACTACATACATGCAACATACATACAACATATATACTACATGCATGCAACATGCATACTACATATATACTATATATACTACATGTAACATACATACTACATATATACTACATGCTACATACATGCAACATACACACTACATGCTACATACATGCAACATACATACTACATACATGCTACATACATACACACTACATGCTACATACATACTACATACATGCTACATACTACATACATGCTACATACATACTACATATATACCACGTGCATGCAACATGCATACTACATATATACTGCATATATACTACATAAATGCAACATACATATATACTACATACAATACATACATATAGACATACAGTACATATAACATAGAGTACATACTCACCGTCACTTGTCACTTTGATCCCCAAAGCCATTGTCCCCTTGAGGAATAAATATCAAAATAAAAAAACACCAATATACTTACCTCGATCCGCAGAAGTCCACGAGGGTCCCACGTCCATCTTGCGTGGAGAACAGCAGCATCAGCTGATGCTACCGTTCTCTACCAGCTCCAGGAATACAATGACGGAAGGTATGTATCCTTCCGCACTGTATTCCTCCACCACTGTAAAAAAAAAGTCCCTAGTCTCACTTTATGCCATTGCTGCATGGGAATTTCCCACGCAGCAATGGCATAAAGTGAGACTAGGGACTTTTTTTTTTTTAAAGTGGTGGAGGAATACGGTGCGGAAGGATACCTACCTTCCGTCATTGTATTCCTGGAGCTGGTAGAGAACGGTAGCATCAGCTGATGCTGCTGTTCTCCACGCAAGATGGACGTGGGACCCTCGTGGACTTCTGCGGATCGGGGTAAGTATATTGGTGTCTTTTTATTTTGATATTTATTCCTCAAGGGGACAATGGCTTCGGGGATCAAAGTGACAAGTGACGGTGAGTATGTACTCTATGTTATATGTACTGTATGTCTATATGTATGTATGTAGTATATATGTATGTTGCATGAATGTAGTATATATGTAGTATGCATGTTGCATGCATGTGGTATGTATATAGCATGTATGTAGTATGTAGCATGTATGTAGTATGTATGTTGCATGTATGTAGCATGTATCGTGTATGTAGCATGTATGTAGCATGTAGTATATACAGTATGTAGTATGTATGTTACATGTAGTATATATAGTATATATGTAGTATGCATGTTGCATGCATGTAGTATATATGTTGTATGTATGTTGCATGCATGTAGTATATATGTATTATGTATGTAGTATGTATGTAGCATGTATGTAGTATGTATGTTGCATGTATGTAGCATGTAGTATATATGTAGTATGTATGTTACATGTAGTATATATAGTATATATGTAGTATGCATGTAGTATATATGTTGTATGCATGTAGTATATATGTTGTATGTATGTTGCATGCATGTAGTATGTATGTAGCATGTATGTAGTATGTAGCATGTATGTAGCATGTAGTATATATGTAGTATATATGTAGTATGTATGTTACATGTAGTATATATAGTATATATGTAGTATGCATGTTGCATGCATGTAGTATATATGTTGTATGTATGTTGCATGCATGTAGTATATATGTATTATGTATGTAGTATGTATGTAGCATGTATGTAGTATGTAGCATGTATGTAGCATGCATGTAGTATGTAGCATGTATGTAGTATGCATGTTGCATGTAGTATGTATGTTACATGTAGTATATATGTAGTATGCATGTTGTATGTATGCAGCATGTATGTAGCATGTATGTAGCATGTAATTTTTTTTTTTTTTTTTACATTCAACACATTAGCCGGATGATGGGACTACTACTGTCCCATCATTGGCTAATGTGTCAATCACTGTCATGGTAGCAGGCATCGCCCGATGGGACTTGTAGTCCCATCGGAGGATGCCTGCACAGACCCCCGGAGCCTGCACAGACCACCGGCATGCCGGCACAGACCCCCGGAGCCTGCACAGACCACCGGCAGGCCGGCACAGCCCCCTGGCAGGCCAGCACAGACCACCGGAGCCTGCACAGACCACCGGCAGGCCGGCACAGCCCCCCGGCAGGCTGGCACAGCCCCCCGGAGCCTGCACAGACCACCGGCAGGCCGGCACAGCCCCCCCGGCAGGCCGGCACAGACCCCCAGAGCCTGCACAGACCACCGGCAGGCCGGCACAGACCCCCGGAGCCTGCACAGACCACCGGCAGGCCGGCACAGACCCCCGGACAGTCGGCACAGCCCCCCCCGAAGGCCCGAACTGACGGCGCATCATGATGCGCACAGACAGCGCATCATGATGACGTCATTTCGGCAGCCAATCAGAGCCACAAAAGTGGCTCATTGCATTTTGGACTTCCGATTCCGGTATCCGATACGAAAAAAGTATCGGTACTCGGTATCGGAATTCCGATACGGCAAATATCGGCCGATACCCGATACTTGCGGTATCGGAAAGCTCAACACTACTCATGAAATACTGTACGATGTGAACTAAACCGAGAAGGGGCAGAAGGTTGGGTTCTGTAAATGGACATCCTGATAATTTCCTCATTCCTGATTTAACTGTTATTTATCTACCATTATTTTCAACTAAATGCACAAATTGTTAAAAACTGAGAGGTAATGAAACGTCCCCGCACCCTTAGAGACATAACACGCTGTTGAGCCTTTTCAGTCCAGCTGTTTTAACATAGCCAGTCAGATTTAAATGGCAGTGAAATAAGTGGAGAATCCGTAAAACTAGAAGAAAATGATTTTCCATTTTAGCGCTGGCTGTTTGTGTGAGCCTTGTGTCTTTATAAATCATATTTGACCAACGTACCATAAAAAAGCATAGAGTTCTGCAAAGTATTCTCCGGCAGTGCGAAAATGTCAAGTACTGTACCTTGCTAAAACTGTTTGAAAGGGGGAAACATGTCCTCTTCTTTCTTTGATAAAAGGAAATAATTGGAATCCTTGCCCCCAAATTTACAAGCTGTGTACAGTATTGTGTTTTTATTATATTTGCACTAGCTATCTCTATCTCACTGATGCTTGTAAATACATATTTTCAAAGTGGATATCTGTTTTTCTAAGTTGTGGTTAGGTCTAATATTTTATTTTAATTTCATTTCACAATATATTTACTAGCTAAAGAATCCAAATCCCTGCATGAGAATAAGTTAAATAGGGACTGTTCCTTCAACATATTTTGCAAAAGTCAATGATAAAGGTAACCTGTCACCTGAAATTGCAGACACCATGTGATAGAGCAGGGGGAGCTGAGTACATGTTTTGCGAGAAAACATTCAGAACAATCTGTGTTTTAATCATGTTAATCATCTGTTCTTTCTAGGATTTTTTTGTCTAGTTGGTGGTTCTATCAATGACTGACTGCCTTCCATGTACAAGTGTGCATACAGAGGTAGCTGTCAATTACTGATGGTGCAGTGGGTGGTCCCATCCATGACTGACAGCTTTCAATGAATAAGTGTGCATACAGAGGTAGCTGTCAATCACTGAAGGTGCAGTGGGTGGTCCCATCAGTGACTGACAGCCTTCCATGAATAAATGTGGTGCCCCTGAGGGTCCAGTCACCACAGAGGTACTGCGCCTCATCCAGAGGTGTGGTATCCCACTCTTAGGTAAGGAGGGAGCACCACCCAGGACTCTAACACCTGCACCCAACACACACTATAGCAGCAGGGTACCCTGGATGCAGCCTATGGGAGGATGGTCTCATCCCTGGCTGGATAGTAAAGGGTGTTGGGAGGTGGGTGGAGTTGATAGGTAAAAAGGGGAGAAGCTTAGAAGATGAGAGTGAGTGAGGAGTGACAGTCAGTTGGTGACGGGACAACGAAGGAGGACTGGAGTAGGAAGAAATATAGCGAGAGAGTTGTGAGGGGAGCCTGAAGGAAGTTCCCGGGAGGACAGAAGGGGTCCTAGGGGCACGGGAAGTGCAGAAGCCACCCATGGGGCCTGTATCCAGAAGTGGAGGGACTAGGTCGCAGTGGGGTACTGGCCACCGAGCCCAGTGGCGAAATCACAAGACTCAGCTTGCAAGCCGTAGGCTGAGATAACTGCATTTACCTCACCCGCAACCACATCCATTCCCTAAAAAGGCAGCCAGATAGGAGCAAGGGGACTCTGAGAATGTTGCCGGGCAAGGTCCGTGGCTGTTGGCTTGGGGACACTGTGTTGTGAGTTCATTTTTCCCTTCACCATTGAGGTCTGATGAACTCCCTCCTCTGGTGAAGGAAGGTAGTGAGACTGATTACCAAACACCTGGGCAGCTAGATGATAACTGGGTGGCTGGAATTGAGGACTGGATATTAGGCTGCAGATGCCCTGCTTCCTGGCTGGTGATTTTCCTGCTGGATTCTTGGAGACCAGTCTGATTCCTGCATCTCAAAGCTAAGTTTTTCTGCTCTGCTTTGTACTCTTCAGTTTTGTTTTTGTTTTGCCTTGTTTTTTGGGAGTTCTGCCATCCCCGGCCGGGGGTGAGCTGAATTCCATTTTTGTCTCTGATCTGTTGATCTTTTGCTCTGTCTTCAGAATATACTTGAGTGCTGATATAGTCTTTTGAAGCCTAGCGACTTCAGGGCCTGTTTTTCCTATCAGTTGGTTGGCTCATTTTGATAGGGTTTTTGCGGATGGCAGACAGCAGCTTTCCTATCCTGTCCTATGTAGTTAGCTTGGGTCCCATCATTTGCTCAACCTATCTTTCTATCTGTGTTAGTGTTTTCATCTTGCTTCACCGTCATTATATGTTGGGGGCTGCCTATTGCTTTGGGGTCTGCTCTGGGGCAGTTTAGTTTTTCCCCTTTCTGTCTTTAGGCGATTTAGCTCTCCGGCTGTGATCGAGGGGTCTAGGGCACCGTAGGAACCCCCCACGGCTACTGCTAGTTGTTGTGGATAGGCTCAGGGGTCTGCAATCCGATAGCTGCCAACCTCTCTGGTTTTTCTGGACTTAGCTGGTATTTTGTTTTTTCCTCCTTCGGTGACTCATCATAACACACTGGTTGTGAAGGTGCTGTGCAGGAGAAGTGAAAATCAGTGAAGTGAGACGGCCAGGAAAGACACACAGAAAGGAGTCCTGGTAAAAGTGCTTCCCAATCTACCTGGGAGTTTGCTGGACCTCTCACCTGGAGGACATGGCACCAAGTGGGCACCTGTGCATGCCAGAACAGTGAGTAAACCTTTGAAACTGCACTTTGTGTAATTCGCGTCTCACCTGCCCTGCACTGCATGCACCACTACAGCTACGATCTTTTCAATTAACAGCCTAACTGCCCTGGGACAAAGCTCTGCCTGTGGAGAGCTGTAGCAACTCTGCTTCATTACCATCAGTCCCAGAAGATCTGCTTCGCAGCGCTGGTCACCTCTGACCAGAAACCACAGGTGGCGTCATGACTAAACCCCCTACAAACTACCCCATCATCAACATCTTTCATCTACCCCATCATCATCACCTTTTTATCATCACATTTACTGGATGCCCAGTACCACGGACCGGGTCACTGCTGCCGTGACATCCCCTTTAAGAACTGACCGGCCGGTACTGAGTGTCACGCTCGCGCCTTGGCTGAATGGCGCGAGCCGGGGGGTTGTGGCCCCACTGTGCCACAAACCAGACTTTCCTGGAAGGGGCGTAACTATGGCAGCTACCTTGGTCTTCACTGGAGCCTCTGATGGTGAGGTCAGGCTTGTGCGGCAGGTAGCTGCCGGGTGCCACTCCAGGGTGGTGTCTGGTTGTGGCTGCTGATCCCACTCGGGAACAGGACACCTGGACAGGTGCGAGTGACAGGCAGACTGAGACACAGGGCAAGAAGGTATGACAGATACAGGGCAAGCAGGCACGGCTTGAGACACAGGACAGGCGGGCACGGCTTGAGACACAGGACAGGCGGGCACGGTTTGAGACACAGGACAGGCGGGCACGGCTTGAGACACAGGACAGGCGGGCACAGCTTGAGAAGGAACAGGTAGGGACCTGTTCACACAGCAGGTGCAGGTATGGATGCAGGCAGGCAGGAGAGGAATATGGAGGAACGGGTTTGGACCTGTTCACACAGCAGGTGTAGGCAGGAGGGAGTGGTGTATGAGAGAACAGGTTTGGACCTGTTCACACAGGAGGTGCAGGTATGGATATAGGCAGGAAGGAGTGGTGTATGAGAGAACAGGTTTGGACCTGTTCACACAGGAGGTGCAGGTATGGATATAGGCAGGAAGGAGTGGTATCTGAGAGAACATGTTTGGACCTGTTCACACAGGAGGTGCAGGTAGGCAGAGCCGCAGGAGTGTGGAGCAGGCAGAGCCGCAGGAGTGCGGAGCAGGCAGAGCCGCAGGAGTGCGGAGCAGGCAGAGCGGCTAAGGAGCCGTGCAGACAGAGCTGCGAGGGTGCAGATGCACAGATAAAGCTGCGAGGGTGCAGATGCACAGATAAAGCTGCGAGGGTGCAGATGGACAGATAAAGCTGCGAGGGTGCAGATGCACAGATAAAGCTGCGAGGGTGCAGATGCACAGATAAAGCTGCAAGGGTGCAGATGCACAGATAAAGCTGCGAGGGTGCAGATGCACAGACAGGGGGGACACAAGGAAAGACACGGCAGAGATGGAACCACAAACAAGGAGACTGACAGACAGAGGTAAGACTGAGTTCAGACAGAGACACCGGGACAAAGACACAAGGACCAGGATATTCTGCCTCCTGGCAGGCGGACAGAGTACAGACAAGGTATTGGGAACAAGACTCAAGGGCCAGGATATTCAGCCTCCTGGCAGGCGGACAAGGTACAAAGCAAGACTAGAGTAATCCTCCAGAGAAGGAGACACACAGAACAGGGCCTGGCTTGCTCAGCAGCAAGATACTAACTGAGTATAGACATTGCACAGGCAATGTTTCAGTGGGAGTGGCGAAACTAAATAGTCAAGGGCTCCAGGTGATTGTTCAGGGTCAGGGACAGATTACCCAGGTGCACCCAGACTGCATAAGAACCAGAGAGTTCAGGCGCTGCCCCCCTATACACACAGTCAGGAACCATGGAGAGCAAGCAGGAGTACAAGAGGCATCGCACATGGAGCTCAGGGCTGGCAACAGACAGATTTCACAGCATGGCTTGAAGCAGAAAGTAAGTTGGTGTGCGGGGGATGGGAGGCCATGAAGTGATGCCAGCAGGGTTGTTACACTGAGTAACCTAAGGCCCTGTGCAGCGCTCCATAAGTGTGCATACAGAGGTAGCTGTCAATCACTGATGTGCAGTGGGGTGTCCTATCAGTGACTGACAGTCTTTCAAGTGTAAGTGTGCATACAGAGGTAGCTGACAATCACTGATGGTGCAGTGGGAGGTCCTATCAGTGACTAACAGCCTTCCATGTATAAGTGTGCATACAGAGGTAGCTGTCAATCACTGATGGTACAGTGGGAGATCCTATCAGTGACTGACAGCCTCCCATGTATAAGAGTGCATACAGAGGTAGCTGTTAATCATTGATGGTCCAGTGGGCGGTCCTATCAGTGACTGTCAGCCTTCCATGTATATGTGTGCATACAGAGGTAGCTGTCAATAACTGATAGGACTGCTCATTGGGACAAAAATCCCCGAAAACCAAAGGTTTACATGATTAAACCAGAGGTTAAACCAAATCTTTACTCACAAAACTATGTATCAATCAGCTCAGCTCCCTCTGCTCTATAGCATGGTGCCTGCAAATTAGACTGCATTTTCATGGTGACAGGTTCTTTTTAAGAGTGAATATAAGAAACATCGTAATGTATTTTAATTGATTGAAATGTCTCTCCCTTGCTTGTACATAGAGAGAGGCCCGTTATTTAGCTCCAGCATCTCTAGGCAGTCAGCTGTGGGCAGAGCCAGACCAAACTTGGCCCTAGGATGGCTTTTTTACCCCTTAACGTGTGTTGGGGTTAGGTTTGTGTTAGAGTTACAGGATAGGATTGGGTTTAGGGTTGTGGTTAAGGGTGTGTTGGGGTTAAGGTTGGGGTTAGGGTTATTGTTGTGTTTGGAGTTGTGGTTAGGGTTAGGGGCGTATTGGGATTAGGGTTGGCATAAGGGCTGGAGTTAGAATTGGGGGGTTTCCACTGTTTAGGCACATCAGGGGGTCTCCAAATGAGACACGGTGTCTGCCATCGATTCCAGGCAATTTTGCGTTCAAAAAGTCAAACGGTGCTCCGTCCCTTCTGAGCCCTGCTATTCACCCAAACAGTGGATTTCCCCACATATAGGGTATTGCTTGTTTCACAGCAAATTTTGTTGTCCATTTTCTCCTGATACCCTTGTGAAAATAAAAAAGTTTGTGTCTAAAGTTAATTTTTTGGCAAAAAAGTCAAATGTTATTTGTTTCCTTCCACATTGCTTTAGTTGTCGTGAATAGTGTTGAGCATTCCGATACTGCAATATCGGGTATCTGCCGATATTCGCTGTATCGGAGTTCCGATACTGAGTTCCGATACTTTTCGAATATCGAATACCGGAATCAGAAGTTCCCATAATGCAATGAGCCATTTTATTCAACCAATAAGGAATCTGAAGCAGTGTGTGCACATCCTGTTATGCATGTTAGGCATGTTCACTAATGGCATGGCAGTGATTGGCTGCAGACCACCCTGCTGCTCCTCCCCCAGACACACGCTGAACAGTGATCTATGGAAAGTGAAACTAGTGAGGGAGGAGGAAACGACCAGTTCTCATTCCAATGCCAGAACACCCCCCCCCGGACGTTTATCTTAGAAGCAAGAGATGATATCTTGGAAACCATGCAGACTAGCCACAGAAGGTAAATTACTTATTTTCAGCATTCTGCTGCCCAGATATGCACTGAGATTATATGAAAAACCCGGACAACCCGTTTAACATAGTCAATATCTTTGTAACTCCGAACATCTTAAAAAAAAATTAATTCCTGCTATTCCATTTGATTGGGCTAAACCTCTATGCCTTTAATGTCTCCTCCACCTCCCCCAATACATTCTACATTATTCTTAGTTGTTTTCCTTCATGTAGAATTAACCTGCAAGGAAAGTAAGAGTTTTTTTTCATTCTGATATTTGTGTCCCATTGACTTGCATTGGTTTCTGGTATCGGAATCGGCGATATCCAATATTTTTTGGGTATTGGTCCGATCCAATCCGATCCAATATTTCCCGATATCGGAAGGTATCGCTCAACACTAGTCGTGAATCACTTGAAGAATTAATAAATGTTTTGAATGTAGTTTTGAGCACCATGAGGGGCGCAGTTTTTAGAATGGGTATTTTCTGTCATACTGACCTCTCAAAGTCACTTTAAATGTGATGTGGTCCCTAAAAAATGGTTTTGTAAAATCTTCTGGAAAAATGAGAAATCGCTGGTAAAATGTCCAGAAGAAACACTGAAAATGCTAAATGAAAGTCAGGAAAGCTGTGTAAAATATCATTGCCCTAGTTTTTCAATTCATTTAAGTAAGTCAATCTTCACAAAGCATAGAAAACAGGAGATTAAAAGAGGATTTCCCTCAGAACATGTTTAGGTTAGATTACTCAATTCTAAGGCATTGTTCATGTTTGAATTTTCCTATGCTCAATTGTTACATTTACTAAACACAAAAGATATAATCCCAGCAATCATTATTAGTATGTGTGTGGATTGTACACTAGTTACTGTATATATTATGTATTTAGGCTTTTGCTGGCTAGAATTTTCTGTTATTCTGGTACTAATCATACATCTGAAATTTCTTCATGCACTCTATAAAATACAATGTTTCACTGTCCCAGGTTTTATCTGTACCACAGTAGATAAGTCTGGCGCACAACTGTCCCAAACAGCAGATTTCACAAGGCCCCTTTGTGTCTAATTGGTTTCTTGTTGATGCAAGATGGTGAGGTTACCACCCCTCCCTTGTGGGCCATGCACATATAAAGCCGTCTTACACAGTGTGTCCACATCGGACCTTACCTGCCTGAATCCTGCTCATACAGGTACTATACACATGATCAGGTTTTTAAATACATCTGTTAGGACTGCTCTGAGATGGGTATACCTTGACGTTTGGTTGAGTGGCTTAGTATACATTTTTTGCAAAAAACGTGTCAACTAAATACCCTGCTTTGTAATCATCTTTTTACTAGCACTTGCTGTTTACTGTATTTTTTACATTTGTTTTTCTGTGTTTTTCTGTGGTTTCAGTCTTTTGGTGGTGTGAACACTGTCATACAGACTTGTTCACTGTGTGCATGGCCCATGTGTTTGTATCTGTAATCTGTGGGGCAACCTTACAGCCAGCATTCAATTTCTCTGCACTGCCACCATAGGAGAAATGAGGCACATTTCACATCAAAATCAATATAATATTCATTCAATGCATCGACAATTGGGCATGCTGGCTATCCAGAGAGAAATATTGTGTAGCTGCTCCTCCCTCTGGATAATAGTTGTCAGACTTAAAAAGGTTAACCCTATCTAAGTCTTTCCTAGGTCATATGCAAATATCTCCACCCAGCTGCGGCCACTGAAAGATGATCTACAGAATCAGATGAAGTACACGGATTCTGTAACTCCAGTAGAAATTATTAGAAGTTACAGAAACAGCTCACTGTTCTATGTTATTTTAGTAACTTACCATTCATTTTTAAGGATGTTAATTTACAGAACTATTGTAGCTTAGTCATTCTAAGCTGAGGTCTGCCTCCCGTGGTCTACCTCCCGGGGTCTACCTACAGTGGTCAACCTCCAGTGGTCAGAGTTGGACCACGTTATTCCTATCATAGTCATGAAAGGAGACCTATGAACAGGAGAGAGGGGGCTCTATTAGTTCAGGATTCAAAATATGAAAAATAAAAATAGATTTTTTTTAAATAGATAGGATTTCATCTAATATGAGTCAAACTAGTGTAAGAAAAAATGCAGCAATTCACCAACTTTATCATAATTATCGATATGTAGTTTCTATTATAGGCAACCCAATTCGTCTTTCTACAATCGATGTAATTGTAGCACTGTACCTACAGCACAGGGCAATACGTTGTGATGTATTTCTACCCACAATTTACTTTAGACATTTACACAAAGTATATCATTCTTCCTTTTTCATATATGTGACAGGGTAAGCTGTACTTCGGTACCCGTGCTTAATGGAGGGAGGAAGCCCCATGCTCTGAAATGTCACATTTTGATGTATTTTGAAAGGATTGCTGTGAATGGAAATCATAACAGCTGGGACACAGCATTGTAGAAAGCCATATTCTTGTTGTGTCGTGTATGAAGCACTTTACTAAATTCATCCAGCCTGAGGCTGGCATTGATTTTCATTAGCAAAGTCACTACTAAAATATGTTAGGGTTGGCATCTATTGAGCAGTACCAGGATGCCGAGAGAAAAAAAGCTCAATCTTATTAAATGAAAGTATTTATTAATATGTATGTGTAGCTTTTATATTTTCTTTTTATTACCTTTTTTACATAAAAACTGTGAACAAAAAAAATGAAAAACATATATACTTCTAACGTTCAGTTATGATATGCCTTTTATGAATTACAAAAAAGTCTGCAGAAAATCTTGCAGCATCAAAAGAATAATAGATTCAAGGATGGCCCAGTCCTAATTCTTCTGAGGAATTTAAGTTATAGCAGACCACCTATGAAACATCAAATAGTAATCAGATTAGAAGTGTTTAGATAGGTCTCGTTGGAAGCTGGCATGAGAAGTTTTTAGAAGAAACGTAAGATAAAGGATAAAAAGGTTTGTGTTTAGAGGGCTTTCAAGACAAAAAAAAACCTATGTATATCCCAAACACTATAGAAGAAGAATAAATATTTTGGTTTTATGTTCCTTTAATGCATTTCAATGATCCATTCTGAGGTAAAAGTTTACATTTAGTAACAAAGCATTTGATTTATTATGGCAACCGAGTCACCTGCTTCAGTTCTCATCTCAATGACCCCAGAGTCTAACATCCTAACAGATCTGACTGTCATGGTCATATACAATAACTAACATAAGGCCTCGTGAGAGAACGGATGGGTTCCCCCAGGGTGTTAGAAGCTTTCATGAAAGATAGTTCCCAGTCCTTGACCAAAATTTGTGGGCACTTATATTTGAACTAAGAAGTTAAATAAAAAGATGATTTTAAAAAAGGAGTTTGCTTATAAATACTTAATAGATCGGAGTGGGACTTAATGCTGGGAGGTGAGAATTTGGCACTTATTCATTTTCTTTTATTCTTTCCTGGACACAAGACTATCAAGAAGAAGTTGAATTGTTTGGCAGGCAGGTATTTTGTACATTGCAGGTAATTCATGGTTCCTCCATTGTGATATTCTCATGTTTTATTGCAGTAGTTCACAGATTTTAAAGCACCACTCCAGCATGTTTTTCTCCACCAGAGTTGTATCACAAGTGTCTGCTCTCTGTCTGTGGTAAACTACTTACTAGCTGATGGCTTCAGCTCTTCTCTGCGTTGCTTCAGTCTCATTCTGCCATCTTGTGAACCACATCGCCTAACTGACCGGAAGTCCGAGGTAACAGACACAAGCTCTCAATGTAATCCTATGAGAGCCCCATCCTGGCTTCATTCTGGCTCTCATAGACTTACACTGAGTAGTGACTTTAGGTCTGCCCACACTGGAGCGATCTGGCAGGTCATAACCAGCAGAAGACAACCGGAGCAGCGCCGATTCCAGCAGAAGATGGTAGTTAGTAAGTATTTTACTGTGGGCAGGAATCAGGCATTAGTGATACCATGGCAGGGCTGAAATAAAAAAAAGCCAAAGTAATACTTTAACCATGTAGAATTGCATATACAAAAAAAATCATATATTATTGTATAATTAAATTAATAATCTTAAATGTGAAGCAGCCATATGTCTCTGTCAGGTTTGTTTTAACCAACCTATTTATTTTTTCCTATTTGAAATAATGTCAAATATGCTAAAACTTGCAAAACAAGCTAGAAAGTCTGCCATTATAAAATTAAAATGCCTAAAAAAAAATGTTGGTGTGAGTACATGTTCTACTTGGAATGGATTGTTCAGTGGAGATATTTTTATAGAGTGTTGCATGGTTCTTTCTTCTCTTTTTATAGACGTGTCAATTTTGTTTAGTCATGTTCAAAATTCTAAATATAAAATGTGAAAAACTTATGAATCCAATTATTTTGCATACGGTATCTTGGATGAATATGACTGATGAATATATGACTGCATTTATGTTATTTGAACATGTATTTAATTAGAACAAACAAATGTCAAACCCCTTGAAAGTTGCTCCAATTACATGCTGGAATAAAACAAAACCTTGCTAATAAAAAATAATAAAACATGCCACCAAGTATGGGAGGAATAGAAAAAAAAACTCCATATTGTCACGGTCACGTGTGTCTGGACGCAGCGAGTACCGCAAGGCGAACCCATAAGACACCAATGACCCTGGATACAACGCCTCCAGGGGGCCGAATTTAAATAATAAAACGTGCAGCTGGATACGCCGCCTCCAACTGGCGAATTTAGGTATTACACGTTATGCATACAGTAGTCTGGAAACCCCGCCTCCAGTAAGGTGAATTTAAATAATAAAGGGGGAACCTGGGTAACATTAACAATGGTGGGCCTTGCAATAGGGAATAGGGAAGTGGAGACTTCCTGAACTCCCCTGAGCCAGTGTCCCTGCACTCCTAATGTTCCCTATGCCGGTTCCGCACCGGGCGACGCACAGGAACCTAAAAACCCTAGCTCACCCTGAACCTAAACCCTCACTAGGGAATTGGTTGGTGCGGAAACTAATCCCACCACAGCACTAAACACACATGAGGAAAAATGACAATACAGGGGAAACACCACTTAGCTTTGCTCTGTTGCGTACGCTCCTAGCAACAGAGCCCACCACCTGTGTGCATCTTCTCCTCCACCCTGATCCATCACCATAACTGGATCTTTCACCATAGTGAGCCTTGGAGCAGAGTCCACCACCAATTGCAGAAGTCCAGTAACAGAGTCCCAAAGATGAGTTCAGCTCCTGCCCAAAAAGTCAAGCATGCTTGAGTCCAGCTCTCAGCAACCAAGTCCCGCATGCTGAGTGCAACTCTCTCCATAGTTGTCACTCCACCAAGCCATGCAAGCACTTCCTGCCGACACCATAAACTGTGACTCCACCACGCCATGCCAGCCCTTCTTGCAGACCACATAGCTGCCGCTCGTCTCCTCTGGCTGGGCTGCGCAGGACTCATGTTCAGCTCCTTCCTCACCCAGGCTTGCTTCGCAAATGATGAACACAATATCACCAACAGTGATTGAACACACTTGGCTCTCCTTTATAGAGCCTCACACCGGAATTATAATTACGTGCACTAAACCAAAGAAACAAGTCCACTACCACTCACCACCACCAGGGCAACTTAGAATGAGTGACACCACGTGTAATAATTCTAATGGCCACCGAGGGCATTCACATCACTTTGGCACCTAGCCAAAGGAAAAAAAGTTCACTTATCCATTTAATCTGTCAAATCCACGCTGGATCATGACACATATCACATATGCATATTGCTACTCCTTTTATCATGGACTTTCATTTGTAGCTGTAAGGGTAGCTAGTAGAGTTGAGCGATACCGTCCGATACTTCAAAGTATCGGATCGGAATGGATCGGTCGATCTTAAAAAAAAGTATCGGTATCGCCGATTCCGATACCAGAAGTCCCATTCAAGTCTATGGGACTTCCGGTATCGGAATAAGAAAAACCCTGTTTTTGCCTTGTACAGCCTCTCTGGGGTCTGTACGGGCCTTTCGGGGGGCTGTGCCGGCCTGCCAGGGGGTCTGTGCAGGCTCCGGTGGTCTGTGCCAGCCTGCCGGGTGGGCTGTGCCGGCCTGCCGGTTGTCTGTGCAGGCTCCGGTGGGCTGTGCCGGCCTGCCGGGGGGCTGTGCCGGCCTGCCGGTGGTCTGTGCAGGCTCCGGTGGGCTGTGCCGGCCTGCCGGTGGGCTGTGCAGGCTTCGGGGGTCTGTGCAGGCATCGTCCGATGGGACTACAAGTCCCATCGAGCGATGCCTGCTACCATGACAGTGATTGACACATTAGCCAATGATGGGACAGTAGTAGTCCCATCATCCGGCTAATGTGTTGAATGTAAAAAAAAAAAAAAAAAAAAAAAATTACATGCTACATACATGCTACATACATACAACATGCATACTACATACATGCTACATTCATACTACATACTACATACATGCTACATTCATACTACATGTATACTACATGCAACATACATACTACATATATACTACATGCATGCAACATGCATACTACATATATACTACATGCAACATACATACTACATATATACTACATGCATGCAACATGCATACTACATATATACTACATACATACTACATATATGCTACATACATACTACATATATACTACATACATACTGCATGCTACATACATACTGCATGCTACATACATACTACATGCTACATACATACTACATATATGCTACATACATACTACATATATACTACATGCATGCTACATACATACTGCATGCTACATACATACTACATGCTACATACATACCACATATATACTACATACATACTACATGCATGCTACATACATACCACATACATACTACATACATACTACATACATACTACATGCATGCTACATGCATGCTACATGCTACATACATAACACATATATACTACATGCATGCTACATATATACTACATGCTACATACATACCACATACATACTACATACATACTACATACATGCTACATACATACTACATGCTACATACATACTACATGCATGCTACATACATACTACATGCTACATACATACTACATATATACTACTTGCATGCTACATACATACTACATACATACTACATGCATGCTACATACATACTACATGCTACATACATACCACATACATACTACATATATACTACATGCATGCTACATACATACTGCATGCTACATGCATGCTACATACATACTACATACATACTACATGCTACATACATACCACATATATACTACATACATACTACATACAATACATTCATACAATACATACATAGACATACAGTACACATAACATAGAGTAACATACTTACCATACTTGTCACATTGTTCCCCGAAGCCATTGTCTTTTACGGAATAAATATTAACATAACAAACCACAAAAATACTCACCCACGATCCGAAGCAGTCCACGAGTGTGTCCCACGACGATCTTGGGTAGAGAACTGCAGCATCAGCTGATGCTGCCGTTCTCTACGGACTGCAGGAATCCAATGACGGAAGGTAGGTATCCTTCCGCACTGTATTCCTCCGCCACTTAAAAAAAAAAAAGTCCCTAGTCTCACTTTATGCCATTGCTGTGTGGGAATTTCCCACGCAGCAATGGCATAAAGTGAGACTAGGGACTTTTTTTTTTTAAGTGGCGGAGGAATACAGTGCGGAAGGATACCTACCTTCCGTCATTGGATTCCTGCAGCCCGTAGAGAACGGCAGCATCAGCTGATGCTGCAGTTCTCTACCCAAGATCGTCGTGGGACACACTCGTGGACTGCTTCGGATCGTGGGTGAGTATTTTTGTGGTTTGTTATGTTAATATTTATTCCATAAAAGACAATGGCTTCGGGGAACAATGTGACAAGTATTGGTAAGTATGTTACTCTATGTTATATGTACTGTATGTCTATGTATGTATTGTATGAATGTATTGTATGTAGTATGTATGTAGTATATATGTGGTATGTATGTAGCATGTAGTATGTATGTAGTATGTATGTAGCATGCATGTAGCATGCAGTATGTATGTAGCATGCATGTAGTATATATGTAGTATGTATGTAGCATGTAGTATGTATGTAGTATGTATGTGGTATGTATGTAGCATGTAGTATGTATGTAGCATGCATGTAGTATGTATGTAGTATGTATGTAGTATATATGTAGTATGTATGTAGCATGTAGTATGTATGTAGCATGCATGTAGTATATATGTAGTATGTATGTAGCATGTAGTATGTATGTAGCATGCATGTAGTATGTATGTAGTATGTATGTAGTATGTATGTGGTATGTATGTAGCATGTAGTATGTATGTAGCATGCATGTAGTATATATGTGTTATGTATGTAGCATGCATGTAGTATGTATGTAGTATGTATGTGGTATGTATGTAGCATGCATGTAGTATGTATGTAGTATATATGTGGTATGTATGTCGTATGTATGTAGTATGTATGTAGCATGCAGTATGTATGTAGCATGTATGTAGTATGTATGTAGTATATATGTAGTATGTATGTAGCATGTAGTATGTATGTAGCATGCATGTAGTATATATGTAGTATGTATGTAGCATGTAGTATGTATGTAGCATGCATGTAGTATGTATGTAGTATGTATGTAGTATATATGTAGTATGTATGTAGCATGTAGTATGTATGTAGCATGCATGTAGTATATATGTAGTATGTATGTAGCATGTAGTATGTATGTAGCATGCATGTAGTATGTATGTAGTATGTATGTAGTATATATGTAGTATGTATGTAGCATGTAGTATGTATGTAGCATGCATGTAGTATATATGTGTTATGTATGTAGCATGCATGTAGTATGTATGTAGTATGTATGTAGCATGCATGTAGTATGTATGTAGTATATATGTGGTATGTATGTAGTATGTATGTAGTATGTATGTAGCATGCATGTAGTATGTATGTAGTATATATGTAGTATGTATGTAGTATGTATGTAGTATGTATGTAGCATGCAGTATGTATGTAGCATGCATGTAGTATATATGTAGTATGTATGTAGCATGTAGTATGTATGTAGCATGCATGTAGTATATATGTAGTATGTATGTAGCATGTAGTATGTATGTAGCATGCATGTAGTATGTATGTAGTATGTATGTAGTATTTTTTTTTTTTTTTTTTAACATTTAACACATTAGCCGGATGATGGGACTACTACTGTCCCATCATTGGCTAATGTGTCAATCACTGTCATGGTAGCAGGCATCGCCAGATGGGACTTATAGTCCCATCGGACGATGCTTGCACAGACCCCCGGACATCAGCACAGCCCCCCGGCAGGCCGGCACAGCCCCCCGGCAGGCCGGTACAGACCCCCACAGGGTGCACAGACCACCGGCAGGCCGGCACAGCCCCCCGGCAGGCCAGTACAGACCCCCACAGGGTGCACAGACCACCTGCAGGCCGGCACAGCCACGCGGCAGGCCGGTACAGACCCCGGGCAGTCCACACAGCCCCCCGGCAGGCCGGCAGAGACCCCCGGAAGGCCCGAAATGACGGCGCATCATGATGCGCACACACCGCGCATCATGATGACGTCATTTCGGCTGTCAATCAACTTTGAACTTCCGATTCCGATGCCGACTTCCGATATTGAAAAAATATCGGAAGTCGGTATCGGAATTCCGATACAGCAAGTATCGGCCGATACCCGATACTTGCGGTATCGGAATGCTCAACACTAGTAGCTAGTGAACAGTACGCTTTGGTTTTTGGGACATGACTTAAGCAGTAAATCACCACAGGGCAGGATATTAATGCTTATCATAGAAAACATGATTTAACGAGTCTGTGAACACTGAGAAAATAATTGTGTTTGTATAGCCTTTGCTATGAAAGTAAAAAGTATTTTAAAAATGATATGAAACTATAGTAATTTATGTTGGGAAAAATAAGTAATATGTCTCCTGTCTGCTGGCAAGAGCTTTCCTATCTTTCCTGGAAATAAGAGACATCTGGGTGTCATTTATTTTGTAACTGAGCCATATTATCTGGCCTTATAATATGTCAATTTTAACATTTAGCCACTTAAGGACTTACCTGTTTTGTGCCTTTAGGACAAAACATTTATATTTTTTTGATTTTTATCATCGTATTCCAGAACCCATACATTTTTTATTCTTTTGTTGTCGTACCTGTATGATGGCTTGCTTTTTGCGCGATGAGTTATATTTGTTGGTGGTACAATTTTAAAAATAGTGCCAACTTTTATTGACTCTCTGAAGCGAGAAACAAATAAAAAAAGAGCAATTGTTTTCTTGTTTCTTTACGTTTTAAATTTTACACTGTTCACATGCTGCACAGATAAAGTATTAACTTTATCCTGGGGGTCACCTTAATTACGGTGATGTTAAAATTGTGTAGCTTTATTTATATTTCATGAATTTAGTGCAAAAAAATTTCTATTGGAGAGAAAAAAAATTTTTGTGTTTATTCTTAGAGCCATACGTGTTGCAATTTTCCATCAAAGGAGGTGTACAAGGGCTTCTTTTTTGTTGGACAATTCTGGCACAGTTAGTTTTTTAATCACCATTTGCTACACTTTTTAAAATGTGAAATTCACAAAACAAAATGTAATTCTGGATTTATTAGTTGTTCTTAATACTATTAACTATTTAGTTTAAGTGACATACAGCCTCTGTATTAAGTTTATTCTGCAGGTTAATATGATAATGACAATACCTAATTTATGTAGGTTCTCTTGTGTTTTACTAATTTTACTCAAAAATCAAGACAAAAAATAATATATATAGTATGTATACAGGATGGGCCATTTATATAGATACACCTAAACAAAATGGGAATGGTTGGTGATATCAACTTTCTGTTTGTGGCACATTAGTATATGGGAGAGGGAAACGTTTCAAGACGGGTGGTGACCATGGCGGCCATTTTGAAGTTGGCCATTTTGGATCCAACTTTATTTTTTTCAATGGGAAGAGGGTCATGTGACACATCAAACTTATTGAGAATTTCACAAGAAAAACAATGGTGTGCTTGGTTTTAACATAAATATATTCTTTCATGAGTTATTTACAAGTTTATGACCACTAATAAAATGTGTTCAAAGTGCTGCCCATTGTGTTGGATTGTCAATTCAACCCTCTTCTCCCACTCTTGACACACTGATAGCAACTCCGCTGAAGAAATTTTTAACCCTTCGAACATCCTAAAAAAATGAAATGATGTTTGAAAAATTTGACGTTAAGTAGACATGTGGGAAATGTTATTTAATAATTAGTTTGTACAGCATGACTAACTGGTTTAAGGACATAAAGATTGAAAGTTTGAAAATTTTCAACAGTTTTTGCTAAATTGGCAATATTTTTACAAGTAAACACAAGCCATATCGAACTAATTTTAAAACTATCATAAAGTACAATATGTCACAAAAAATGAATCTCAGAATCAGTGTGATCCACTGAAGTGTTCCAGAGTTATTAGTATTACCTCATAAAGTGACACTGGTCATAATTGTAAAAATGGGCCTGGTCTTTTAGGTCAAAATTTGCTCTGTCACTAAGGGTTAAATTTGCAGCATGTCAGTTCTTTTAGTATTTTTGCTGCAGATTTCTCCCATACTTATGAGTGTGTACAATTCTGAAACAAAAGTGTGCATGTTTTTCACAGTGTTTTTCCTGCCAACAAATCAGGATTTACTTAGCACTTAGAACAGTCTGTAAATGTAAGGAATTTTTTTGCACTGTCCGTAAAACAAATTGATGGTGTCCATGATTTTTTTGTAGCTGGAAAAACATATAAAGATAATTTTGATTGTAATTATCATCATCAGCTTACAGTGAATGCAGCGGATGTCTTCTGATCAGAATTATGGGATCTTGACAAGTATCACTCATCATAATCTTAATTATTTATTATGTTTTTTCAATATGTCTGCAAAATTATTAGCTGTCTGTGATTTCTTGAAAAACTGTCCAGAAAAAATAAAAGGTCAAGCTGCCATCCCTGACTATAACATGCTGAATTTTATTAACCCCTTCACTACCAAGGGTGGTTTGCATGTTAACTCCCGGGCCAATTTTTACAATTCTGACCACTGTCCCTTTATGAGGTAATAACTCTGAAACGCTTCCATGGATCCTGGTGATTCTGACATTGTTTTCTCGTGACATATTGTACTTCATGTTGGTGGTAAAATTTCATTCATATAACTTGCGTTTATTTGTGAGAAAAACGGAAATTTGGCGAAAATTTTGAAAATTCTGCAATTTTCCAACTTTGAATTTTTATGCCCTTAAATCACAGAGATATGGCACACAAAAAAGTTAATAAGTAACATTTGCCACATGTTTACTTTACATCAGCACAATTTTGGAACCAAAATTTTTATTTGTTAGTAAGGTATAAGGGTTAAAAGTTAACCTGCGATCTCTCATTTTTGCAACACCATTTTATTTTTACGAACCACATCACATTTGAAGCCACTTTGAGGGGTCTATATGATAGAAAATACCCAAAAGTGACACCATTCTAAAAACTGCACCCCTTAAGGTGCTTAAAACCACATTCAAGAAGTTTATTAACCCTTCAGGAGCGTCACAGGAAGTTTTTGAATATTTAAAAAAATTAACATTTAACTTTTTTTCACAAAAAAAATTACTTCAGGTTCAATTTTTTTTATTTTACGAAGTGTAACAGGAGAAATTGGACTGCAAAAATTATTGTGCAATTTGTCCTGAGCACGCTGATACCTGATATGAGGGGGGAACCACTGTTTCGGCGCATGGCAGAGCTCAGAAGGGAAGGAGCGCCGTTTGACTTTTTCAATGCAAAATTGGCTGGAATTCTGATCGGACTCCATGTCGCGTTTGGAAAGACCCTGATGTACCTAAACAGTGGAAACCCCCCACAAGTGACCCCATTTTTGAAACTAGACCCCCTAAGGAACTTATCTAGATATGTGGTGAGAACTTTGAACCCACAAGGGCTTCACAGAAGTTTATAATGTACAACGGTACAATTAAAAATCATATTTTTTCCACAAAATGATCTTTTCACCCCCAATTTTTATTTTCCCAAGGGTAACAGGACCCTAAAAGTTATTGTGCAATTTGTCCTGAGTACGCTGATGCCCCATATGTGGGTGTAAATGACTATTTGGGCACATGGCAGAGCTCGGAAGGCAAGCAGCGCTATTTGACTTTTTTGGCTGGAATTGAGATCGGACACCATGTCGCGTTTGGAAAGCCCCTGATGTACCAAAACAGTGGAAACCCCCCACAATTGACACCATTTTGGAAACTAGACCCCCCAAGGAACTTATCTAGATGTGTGGTGAGAACTTTGAACTCCCAAGTGCTTCATAGAAGTTTATAACGCCCAGGCGTGAAAATAAAAAAAAATTTTTTTTCCACAAAAATGATATTTTTGCCCCAAAATTTTTATTTTCCTAAGGGCAACAGGAGAAATAGGACCCCAAAAGTTGTTTTGCAAATTGTCCTGAGTAGGCTGATACCCCATATGAGGGGGTAAAACACTGTTTGGGTGCATGGCAGAGCTTGGAAGGGAAGGAGCACCATTTGACTTTTTCAACGCAGAATTGGCTGGAATTGAGATCAGACGCCATGTTGCGTTTGGAGAGCACCTGATGTGCGCAAATAGTGGAAACCACCAATTCTAACCCTAGCCCTAACCCTAACCCTAACCCTAACCCTAGCCCTAGCCCTAACCCTAACCCTAGCCGTAACCCTAACCCTAATGGGAAAATGGAAATAAATAAATTTTTTTATTTTACTATTTTTTCCCTAACTAAGGGGGTGATAACGGGGGGTTTGATTTACTATTTATGGCGTTTTTTATGTTTGGCAGCTGTCGCACGCTAAAAGACGCTTTTTATTGTAAAAATAGTTTTTGCATCACCACATATTGAGAGCTATAATTTTTCCATATTTTGACCCACCGAGTCATGTGAGGTCTTATTCTTTGCAGGACGAGTTGACGCTTTTATCGGTACCTTTTTTGGGCACGTGACATTTTTTGATCGCTTTTTATTTTGTTTTTTGGGACGCAGAATTTACAAAAACCAGCGTTTCATGAATTTCTTTTGGGTGGTGCGTTTACGCCGTTAAGGGTGCGGAAAAATTTATAAGGCGTTTTTATTCTTCGGGTCAGTACGGTTACAGAGATACCTCATTTAGGTCGTTTTTTTATGTTTTGGCGCTTTTATGCAATGAAAACAATTTTATATAAAAAATAATTATTTTTGCATCACTTTATTCTGCGAGCTATAACTTTTTTATTTTTTCGCTGATGATGCTGTATGGTGGCTCGTTTTTTGCGGGACAAGATGACGTTTTCAGCGGTACCATGGATATTTATATGCATCTTTTTGATCGCGCGTTATTGCACTTTTTGTTCGGCGGTATGATAATAAATCATTATTTTTTGCTTCGTTTTTTTTTTTTATTTTTTAAGGGGTTCACTTAAGGGGTTAACTATTGGGACAGTTTTATAGGGCGGGTCATTACGGATGCGGCGATACCAAATATGTGTACTTTTATTGGTTTTTTTTTTATTTCCAAAAAATGAATTTATTGGGGAATATTTTTTTTTTTTAATTTATTTAGCGATTTTTTTAAATTATTTTTACACTTTTTTTTATTTTTTTTTTACTTTATTACAATGTCCCAGGGGGGACATAACTGTCCTGTGACAGATTGCTGATCTGTCACATCACAGATCACTGTGACAGATCAGCGATCTGTCACAGGCACTGCACAGGCTTCCTCATGCCTGCGCTTTGCAGGCACTGAGGAAGCCAGCTTTCTGCAGGCCCCCGGAGGTCCCCGTCGCCATATTGGATCCGGGGACCTGCAGGAAAGGAGCCCCCCGCAGCAGCGCTGCACATTGCGCTGCTGTGGGGGGCTCAGGGAAGCACGGAGGGAGCCCCCTCCCTGCCGATGCTTCCCTTTAACCCCCGGTACACTGCGATCGTGTTTGATCACGGTGTGCAAGGGGTTAACGTGCCGGGGGCAGTCCGTGACCGCCCCTGACACATTGTGCCGGGTGTCAGCTATGATAATTAGCTGACACTCGGCCGCGATCAGCAGCGCTCACCACATGGGCGCCGCTGATCGCGATGACGTAATATTCCGTCCATGGTAATTAGGTCCATGGTCACATGGACGGAATATTACGTCAATTGTGGGTAAGGGGTTAAGCAGTGAAAATAAATAGCATTAAATGCTCATTGTAGAAACTTAACCTCAGTGGCACCGAAATCCTATATATTAATAATTTCAGGTGTGGGACCATTTGTGTCGGTGAACTTGTTTTCTTGTGATTCATACTATAGCAGTATCCTTTAGCTTAACAACAGCTATAGCCGTTTTCTTTATTAAGCACACTCAGCCAATTGGACTGTTCTTAATTAGGTCACATTCAGTAAATCCAGGACAGTTGATTGTGGTATGATAGCCCAGAAAAGCCTTTTACTAGGGCCTGAGTCACACTAGAGAGAAATATGGATGATTGCTATGCGAGAAAAAATCACATAGCACTCAGACCAATCTTAATCTATGGGGCAGCTCCCATTATCCGTTTTTTTCTCGCCCGTATTATACGTGTTGGTGAAATCGCAGCATGCTGTGATTTGCACCATATTACGCCCGAGCCTCACCAATGCAAGCCTATTGGTGTGAGAAAAAAATGGATTACACAAAAAATGGATTACACAAGTCACATGCTTGTGACTTGCGAGAAATACGCCCCGGTGTCCTTTAGAAAAGCCGGCAATTCAGTGCACTATACTGTAAAATCGCACTGACAGGTTAAAATAGAATGGCTAGAATACATGTATACATATAGTATAGGTATATATATATATATATATCATTGACACACACACATGAATATATATATATATTTCATACAGAGCTAGATAGCAGAATAGATGAAAATTCAATTGTCGGCATCTGCAAAATCATTACAGAACCCAACACGATATGAGACATGGTTTACATACAGTAAACCATTGCATATCTTTTAGATTTATATATGTCCCTCACTAATATTGTTAGTAGTGTATGTGTGTTAAATTTTGCAGCTGTAGGTGTTAAATTAAAGAATTAATTTTCTGAAAAAACTGGCTTGGGCTCCCACGCAATTTGTCCACCAGAGAGGGCAAGCCAGTAACTGAGGGTAGATATTAATAGCCTAGAGAGGACCATTGTTTTTGGCCCCCCCTGACTAAAAAAAATCTGCCCCAGACACCCCAGAAAAGGCGCATCTGTAAGATGAGCCAATTCCGGCACTTACCCTCTCTCTTCCCATTGTCCTGTAGCAGGTGGCATATGGGGTAATAAGGGGTTAATGTCATCTTGCTATTGTAAGGTGACGTTAAGCCTGGTTAATAATGGAGAGGTGTCAATAAGACACCTATACATTATAAGACACCTATACATTATTAATCCACTTGTCTGAAAGGGTTAAAAACACACACACATTTAGAATAAAGAGGTTTAATGAAATAAATAAACACACATTTTTGCCATCTTTATTACACTCCCAATACAATTGAAGCCATCATTCTCCTGTAAAAAATTCAAAATAATAAAGCATCAATATCCCATACCTATCCGCCATACAGTCTAGTCCCACGCTGCAATCCATCTCAAGGGGTTAAATAGTTTACATCCGGGAGTGGTGCTAATGCGACCGGCCCAGCTGTAAACCACGTTGGGTTTTCAATGAATGCAAGGATATTTACACATGACATTGATAAGAATAGTCTACATTGACTTACATTGATTTTGGACTGTGTGTTGTCTAACCTCACAACAGTGTTTTACTGACTAATTTAAGGGATTTAAGTAATTTTTCTATACACATTTGATTTCAGGGCAATTGTTCTGCTCATACCCTCATTTTGCTTCCTTTTGCAGCCCCCTAACCATTACTATGACCATTTTACAGCACCAAAGTTTAAGTCCCCATTAATTTCTATTGGGTTTGAGTTCACGGTCAAGTTCGGAACCGAACCAAACTTTTAAGTCAAGTTTGGCTGAACCTGCCAAACCCGAATTGCCACGGGTTCACTCATCACTACTCTTGAGTTTTGCTATAGTCCTTTTCATATTTTTTCATGCAAAGTTCACAGGTCTTGCAAATTTTTTGCAGAAAACATCTTTCCAGAATATGATTTTAAGTCTTATTAACCTTACAATTGGTCTTGTTGTAATGGAAACAATTTGTGTAATAGAAGTAGCTTAGGCTATTGCTTCAAATCTCAGCAAATATTCACTATGGTATACTGCATACTTGTAATCTCTACAAATACAATAAATAATATGATTTATTTTTATAATGTGAATCATTTATGGTAAATGGTGAGAGGGAATATTTGTCATCCTTCTAACCGAAGCAGAAATGTGTCACATAACCAATGATCCCATGCATTTGAGAATAATAGCTGTGTTCTCAGCTGGTAACAAGAGCCCTTACAGATATGTTGTCTGAACTCCAGAGCTTTGTTTTCCAGGCAATATTTTGAGTAATATTTAGTTTCACTCCATGTGCCACTTATCTGCAGTAGCTATACTCTTAATAAAAATGTACTGTACCATTAAAGGGAACCTGTCATATCCTCAATTGCTAATAACCTGCAGATAATGGGCTAATCAGATATTTGGTTAATCTGCAGGTTAATAGCATTCTAAAGCTGCTCGGCCGTCACCCTGAACACCAGGAAGAAATGAACGTTTCCCTCCCTGCAGCCTCTAGCGTTCAGTCGTAAAGGTGAGGCCAGAACTGCTTCAATCACAGTTTAGTGCACACCTCCTCTCTTGTAGTTTGATTTCCATTGTCCTACATCTCTCATGGAGTCTAGTAGACTGCACAACATGGTTCTATGTCTCTTTCATAGATCTCTCACATGGACTTTTTTGTAGACAAAATATTCAAAATGTTCCTCAAACAGAAAGCTCCCCATGTTTCTCATTTCTTTCACGTAGATTGGTCCACCATGCCCCACTTCTCTTTTCCTCCAACACACAGATACACTCCTTCACATGACCCTTCTTCATTCTGTCAAACAGACCTTCCAGTGACTATGGTTCATGATGAAAACTTCTAGAATCCTGTTTCATCACTGCACTGATCATAAACATGAGGGCCAGGAGATAGAGAAGAATGAGCAGCTGTTATACTTCTGCACAGTTCTCTCTATTAGGCGTGTTCACGTGTTCAGTATTTGGTCAGTATTTTACATTTGTATTTGTAAGCCAATACCAGGAGTGGGTGAGAAATGCAGAAGTGGTGCACATGTTTCTATTATACTTTTCTTCTGATTGTTCCACTCCTGGTTTTGTGTCACAAGGAGGTTTTCTCAAACATCTCCAACTGTCATGCTGACATCAGTGTCAGTGGTTTCCACAAGTTCAGACAATCTTACTTGTGACTCCATAGCTATGGTGGTCAACACAGAGTAACTCGGACATCAAATTCTACAGCTGTAGCTCATAGTCAGGTTAGAAGGAGTTAGATATTTGCTGTACTAAGCTTGTTGATTGCCTATGGCCACATGCTGCAGGAGAACAAGTTATGTTTGCTCTTACTCTATTTACGATGACTCCAGTGATCTGGGGATGACAGCAACAGTTTCCTCTATATTGGTCTAGGAGAGGTGGACACATTCTGGTGTACTGGTTATTACCAAAGTTGATCCGAGTGGCGTTTGGTCAACCCTTTCCTTGTTCCTTTGTTATCCTTACATTACTTTGTTGCCTCTTGTGTATTTCCCAAAGAGCATGTTGTGTGACTGTGCTTCAGTTCTGCTCTCTTTGATTGTTTTGTATTTCCCCATATACGTTTCAGACTAGTGCTGCTTAGGAGCATAGTTAGGAATGAGGCTCGGGCATCTCCACCTTTAGGAATAATCCCAGGTTCAAGGATAGCTAGGGAATGGGACCCCTAGCCTTCGGGTCAAACTAAGAGCTCTCTTGCTATCCTGCACTGACCAAATGCTGAAAGTGTGAGCATGGTCTTATGAAGAAAATCATAATCAGTCCTCTGACCATTTGATCACTAAGGAGAAGTCTCCTGGAGTCTGCATGGAAGCAGAACTTCTCTGAGCAGTGGGAGTTGCTGTATTCATTGGTCACACAGCTAAAATGTACGGTGGATAGAATTGAGAATGGCACTTTGCTGTGTAGGGGAGCATGTGTGCATTGCTGTAAGAGATTCTTTGGTTGTTTTTCTATGTCTTCCCATAATACAAAGTTGAAAAAAAATATAAAAATATAATGTAGAGTATATAAATTTAATTGGCCTGTGGAGAAAAAGAAATGATAGAGGTCATTATTCTGATGCGCTCCCTTGATTTTTATTTAATTAAAGGATCAGAAGGTAACTGATCCAAGCAGACAATCTCATTAAGCAAAAATATCCCTTTAGCCTGTCCACTGTGAGCCAGAACCAACGCTAAAAAGCTTCATTTGGCAATAAAACACTACAAATTGCCTTTTTTAAACGTATTTAGCTTTTGATTAAATTTAGACATTCAGTGATGAAATTGTGTGTGGTTGTTAACTGGCAGTGCAATCATTCCAAGCTATTATGCTGTAAAGTCTAAGAGGTCTTTAGCACTCATCAGATGATATAAAATCTCTGATATGTCTCTCTTAGAAATTAGTATATGGTTTTTGACTGTGAAGTGGTAATCACTGGAAATAATGATAGTTTTAACTCTTAGTGCACTATTTGAATGCGTCGCCAGGAAAAAAGATAGGCAAAGGTAGGTGACGTCATAGGGTGCTACCATAGACCTCCCTAATTGACTGTAGGAGGGAGAAGGTACAATTTATAAGGAAATAATTAAAAAAAATTGTATTAGATATAGGTGTGACTGGAGCATAGGCACCCATGGGAGTAGTGTCAGTGAGTAACTAACACACCTCCTCGGTCTGTCTGCACCCTGGCTGTTGTTCCTACATTCAATTGCATTATTGTCTTTAAGACACAAATAAAATTGAAGATATGAGCTCCGACACTGCAGGGGCAAAGGAGCACTAACCAGCTTCCTGCCCCAGTGTGCAGTGACTAATGAGGTCACCTCATTATGCTTCTGATGTGTAACACCCCAGAGGCGGCAGCAAAGTTAAATGCTCCTCAGTGGAGCCGAATGTTCAAGGGACTTTTACTGTAGATGTATGTGTGCATACCATTTTGAGGGTGCGATAGCTTGAGGGCACCATTTACAATCAGTTTACATGATGCCAGGGATAAATAGCAATTTTCTTGAGGAAGGGGCAGGAAAAGCGCTTCGGGGTCAGGGACACAGGACAGGACAGCACCACTCTCCTTTGGAGTCACATCCCGGTAATTATACATTTAATATGAACTATATGCCAATTACCAAATTCATATCCAAGATAAATAATACCCCATTATACATTATCTATCTATTGTCACTGTCATTAGTTCTATCCTTTGTGTACATATGGATATATCAAGTTCATTTTCTGTGTCTCTCTTTGTTAAGGTATGTCAGTGGATGGTTTCATGTCGATACATATTATAATAATAAACTCCCTCTTTTTTTACACTTTAACCTCTATATAGAGATGTAAACCTCAATTCAGTTTCGTCCATATTTCATCATTGAAGCTAGTTAAAGGAAAAACCAAACAAGTAGTGGTTGCAGATAGAGAGGCAATAAGAATGAACTTATCAAAAACTAAAAAAATTCTCAGGGATACGCAGATAAGTGTAGGGGTTAAAGATGTTGTCCATTACTAGGACAACCCCTTCTTGATCGAAATATTTGGTCCCGATAAAATAAAAAAGCTTATATTCACCTCCCGTGCCACGGCCATTTCAGGGGTGTCGGCGCTCGTGGTCCCGGGGCGCTCATGCGATAACATGACATGTAAAGCGGCACCCAATCAGCGTTGGCGTCACTGTCTCCGCCTTCAGATGAACTGAAGAGGAAGAGGAAGTCAGAGAGTAGCTGCAGCCTTGGCTTCCTCTTCATATTCATTTCATTTGTAGGCAGGGCCAGTGATGCCAACACTGGTTGGGCGCCAGTCATCACCTGTCATGAAACCACACGAGAGCCCCAGGACTGCGAGTGCTAGCATTGCTGAATCAACATCAGCACGGGAGGTGAGTATAGGCTTTTTTATTTTATCAGGGCTAAGCATTTAGATTAAGAAGAGGTTGCCATAGTAGTGGACAACACCTTTAATCAGCAAGCTCCCATACCACAAGCAGAGATCTAGCAGCTTCAATTACATTGTGTTAGAATAATATCCACCAGTCTTAATCCAGAAAGATTCACTAATGGACATTATTTTTTAATGGCAAAATAAATATTTTTAAAATGTGACTTTTGATAATTATTAAGGCTGGTTCTGCTGATTCTCTACCTGGAAGTGACCTGGACAATTTAGAATATACCGCACAATGTGTATACTGCTCATGTTAATTTATAATACTGAATAAAATTATATTTGGCATATTTTCCATCACACTTCTCATGTATGAATCATTTTTTGTCATGTCATTGTCACATATGATAACGATATATTCTATATAAAAGAAAATAATAATGATATTTGCTTAATTAGACGGGGAAATTACATAGCCTCTTTTTATTATATGCTGCCATATGCAGTGATGATTTAATTAAACTTTTCAAGTGACACATAATTTAATATGATCTTAATGAACCAGTTACCGTACCACCGGTCAAAAAAATGCTTAAGATGAAATCTGCATAATTGTACATAATTGTGATGCATAATTCTTTCATGTCTTTAGGGAACAAGTCATTTTGCCTTTCCGAAGCATACATCATAAAACCACAGCTTGCTGAAATTTATTGATATATTGCTGGTTATCAATGCATAGCAAGAAATTACTCATGATAGCACAAAAACATGGACTAGAGCTGCTCATTGCAGATTATTATTTATTGCTGCTGTGTCAATGAATTTGAATTATTTCTGTGATCACAAAGGAGAAATTGTTTTAAGTGGTTGTTAGGGACTGATTTATAGATGTCTCAATATTAGATCAGCAGGCTCTGACAAAAAACAACTCATCCATTAGTTCACTGATTTTCACGCTGGGCTTGATGAGGGGGCATGTCAGACGCTACTGATGCATGAAGAGGAGTCTGATGAGTGAGTTGAGCTTCACCTCTAATATTACTCCAGTCAAAGACTGGAATAAAATTTGTGGTTTAAGTAACACCATGAATTAGATAAGCTGTGACACTGATGTCACAGCCTTGTCCTGCCCAAGTTCTTTCCATTTTCGCAGAGCTTGAACAAACTGCCATGAATTATGAAATAATTTTCCAACTTTTCAAAGCAATTTATGACAGAATTCTGGAGAAATTGCTTTGATGAGTCAGGGCCAAAGTGCATAGGGATAGGGTCAGAATGTAACGACTCTGTACACCATATAAAGGTCAGACTGCAGCTCAGCTGTCATTGAAGATAATAGGATCTGTGCTGCAGTATACTAGAACAAACTCCAGGTTGCTAATACAGTCTTTACAGTAAGGTGAAAACAGAGAGAAACAACCGATCAAGTCCATATAGTCAGGGGTAAAAAAATGTGAAATTGTAACATCGCTGTCATGGTTTGAACAGGGTTCTTGCCCTGCACTCACAGGGTTAAGTGTTCGTGGCCTCTTTCTGAATCTGGGAGGGGTATTTATACTCACTCTTTACCAAGGTTCTCTGTCAACTATACTGTTGTTCTGGTGTGTCTGACCCCTGGTGTGCGTGTATTCTGCATTGCTTGTTTGCTTCCTGTGTATGACCCGGTCCGTTCCCTCACTCTGAACTCCGTTTCTCGTTTCGGCACTATTGTCTTTTCTGGTTCTGACCTCCTGGCTTTGCTATCGTTACTCCATTACAGTTTCTCCCTATTGTACCGTCGATTGCCCATTCTGGTTTTCTGATCTATTGCTACGTCCTGATTATCCATTCTGTCTAACCCTTTGGTACTGTATTGCTATCTTGTGCTTTGACCCGGCTTGATCTGGTTTCTGTGTCTGTCTATGCCCCTTGGTTACACTGTCCAGTAGTTACCTTTCTAGGAGTTTCTTTGCAGCTCCTGGCTCTGTGGCGCTGAGGCCACGCCCCCAGCAGTCACATGCTTCAGGTCCTGTGAGCTTGGAGCATGCATTGTCACCACTGAGACCCCACTCCGCAGGTATCTTTGTGCACAGTCTTTGTACTCACGACACGCGCACTGGCTCAGTGAGCAAGTGCAGTGCGGTGTTCCTGACAATCGCTGCCAGCATCACTGCATAGCTTTCCATCTCCCATCTTACTCACAACTCCAGGCCATACTGTGAATTCTGTCCTCTACCTGCTCCATGCTGTGAAACTCATGTCCTTGCTTGCTGCATACTTCCTGGCTGTATGCTTAGGGTAGCGGTGTCGGCACTTCCTGAGTCTTACAGAGACAGTGTGCACACTCCTAATTTGTGCCCAGCCTATTGCCAAGAGGTATCAGGTACTAAAGTCATCTCCACCGATAGGGATATGCCTGAGCAACAATCTCTCTCAGTCTGCTTTCTTCTACTGACTTGCCAGGTCCTGTCCTGTTTCTGGCTCCCTGGGGGCTGTATACC